>NW_019384366.1:258715-280155 GCF_000671375.1 Centruroides sculpturatus | reverse complement strand
TGGATGTTCTGTACCGAAGCATGCTTGTAACCGATCGAGCTTTTACTCAATAAGTGTAAAACAAAATTTTGTACATGATTGTAAATAAACTTTCATGGTGAGATATAAAGCTTCGGTTATTTTATATAATCAACGAACACTCAAGTTAAGTGGTGCATCAACCACCACAGCCTGTATTCATTTTTACTCGTCAGATTAGGAATAATGTCGCGCGGGCCGGATAGAACATTTCAGGGGGCCGCATCTGGCCCGCGGGCCGTAGTTTGCCCATCACTGGAATAGAGGATAGAAATTCCATAGCATTATAATATGTGTAGTAAAACCCAGAATTTTTATTACTTGGTTATATCATGCTTTTTCTTTGTCTCCCTACAAGTGCGATATAATGAGGGGCTACTGTATATGCAATTGAAAATTAGATATTAGAAGTTGAATTTTTTGTAGCCAGCTGCTTTTGAAATTATTTGCAAATACGGATGTGAAACATTTTTTAACAGTTGATGATAAAGCAATTGGTTGATAATTTTCAGAGTCATTTTTATCATCATCTTTATGAATTATACATAATTTAACAAAGTTCCAAGAATTTGACAAGGTTAAAGAATCATAAAATGAATTAAATAAGTTAAGATTTGCATCCCTATTGGAGGTAACAACTTTAGAAATTTTACTGAGATTAGGTCTAAATTTCCACCAGGTGACAAGTTAGGTCTCGTTTTATTTATTGAATCATTTAGTTTCTTTAGATTGAGAAATGGCAATCAGCAAAAGGTGGCATTTCGTCTTATTGCTGTATTTCTCTTAAATCTGTGTTTGTTTGGTGCATTTTGGAAAAAATATAACATCATGGATGCCATAGGAAATATCGACTTTGCTTGGCAAGAATTAACTGATAAATGCATGAACGAAGTGTGGAAGACGTTATGACTGAAGATATCCAAGAACAAGAAGAGCTTATAGTTATATCGTTAGGTGACCAAATTGTCCACCTAATTGATACAGCAAGACTAGGAGATGTAGATGACCAGAATATTGAGAAGTTATTGCAAGTTTCTGGTGAGAGCCTTACCAACGACAACCTTCAAGAACTGGCAGAACAAGGAATTTAAGTAGAACTGGAAAATAGTAATTTTGAAAACGAAGAACCCAAAGAATTTTTCTACAGATATCCTTAGTAAGAGTTTGGTAATGATAACCAAAATCGTTGATCAAATTGTAGCAAATGATCCAGACTTTGAAAGGAGTGCAAAAGCAAGACAAGGCATTTTGGATGCAATCTCTTGCTATCAACATTTGCTTAAGGAAAGAAAAATGTGACAAATGAAACTACATGACTTTATTGCAAAAAACAAGAATTTCAGAAGAACCAGGACCTTCATTGCAAAAAATGAACTTTAGATTTCTGTGTGCATATGTTTGTGTTATGTAACATATATTATTGTGCAAATTAATATAAAAATAAGTTAAAATTAAAGTAAAATTTGTTTATTTTTGATCGCATGTTCCCCTTTCCCTATTTACTCTGTTAAAATGACCACGTTTAGTGCTTTGTCGTCCATGAATGTATCACCTGTGTTAAGTGGGGTCTTACTGTGTATTAAAATACATTCTTTTACTCCTGTAATTTTTGACATTATCTGTTGGTTCTTTTCTAAATTGTAAAAGAGCTTTAATTTTCTTCTGTTTCAGTATATAATAATTAAATCATTTTAATTTAACTCAATTTAAAACCCATGGTTTTATACGAGGGATGATCAAAAACTAAGGTTACAAAGCCTGCAGTGAAAAGTGTACATTTTATTTCATACAACCAATACAGCCAACTGATAGTATATACATTAGGTTATTTTTCGACAAAGTCTCCATATCGGTTTAGGCACTTGTTACTTAATGTGATGAGTTTGAAAATTTCCTCCTGGTAAAAATCCTGTCCTTGCATGTTCAACCAAGTTATTGCGAAATGTTTCACTTCTTTGTCTGAAGCAAATTGTCATCCTGCTAGGTTCTCCTTCAAGTGTGAGGAAACAGGTGAAGTCACTTGGAGCGAGGTCTGGCTGTAGGGAGGCTGGTCGATGATGTCCCAGCGAAGCTGCTTCAACAGCACGGTGGCCTTCTGAACACCATTCTGCGACATGCTGATGAGACATTACAGTCTCTCCATAAACCTCTACCAGCTGCCAGTGAATTTCAGCTGTAGTTACATGTTTAGCCCACAGAAATTGAATAACTGAGCAGATTTCTTTGCGAGACCAGTTTTCCAAATGAGTTGCTATTTGTGTTTACCTACAACTAGTGCTGTAGGTGGCAGGTGGCTGAAACTCTGCACAGTTGCCAATCACATGTATTGGAATTACCACACACTTCTCATTTCTCTATAACAAATGAAACTCCAGGAATATCGGCCTTGTAACCTTAGTTTTTGATCAACTCTTGTAAATTCAGGTAACTTCTTTCTATCGTCCAATTACAATCTAACAAATTCTTTCATGGTTTTTTCTAGTTGAAGATACACCTCCTTCCTGTTATCCATTAACATTTCTGGAAAAGATTTAATTTTCTTAAATATTTTCAATTGAAGTTTCTGAATTTTATTTTTTGAAAAAATAAGGATTTGTAAGTAGTTTTGTGATAAAGTGAAGCCAGCAAACCTTGCAGATGTTAGAAAATGATTTGCTATATCACTGCTTGAAACTCTAAATCTAGTACAAACATAAGTCAAGCATTAATTTGGAACATACAATTAAATCTATAACTGATCTTCCATTATTTGTAACACAAGTAAATTCATATGGACAATCACTCTGTATATGACCATTTAATATATATGTAAGTCATGGATTTGCTTTAATAGTTCCAGATGTCTGTTATACTTTTTTACTTTTAGATTTATGACTGTTGAATATTAATTAATTTGTCTCATTATACCAACTACCTAATAATTGTGCTACTCTTGAATTAAAATCTCTTAAGATTAATATGTAAGAAGACTGCTATTTCTAGCAATCTAGCTGTTTAAATGTGTCTTTAATAGTTCTGAATGATCTGAAAGAATATATACAACATTATTAATTTATTGACTAGAAATTTCATTTTTTCTTGCTAATTTGTAATAATGTTAATATAAAATTATTGAAGCTTTGAATTTACTTTATGTTCCTAATTCTTTCCCAATTAATATACATTATCCTCCAGAAGGGTGACCATGTCCTGTTTTCTGGCCATATATTCATAACTAATTTTTAAAACTTTCACTGAAATGCAATCAGTTAATAAACAAAAAATGTCTTATCTTGTAGTCAGTTGCATGCACTCTATATCTGTTGTTTTATTTTTTAATCCTTGGCAGTTCAAATTCGTTACAACAACATTTAAATTTTTGAAGAATTAATAGAATTGTCATTCATCTTAGTTTCATTTATGTTTAAGTTATTGGATTTTGTAGAGATTAGTAAAAAATTATTGGCACTAACCAGTTTTTTCCATAAAACTAAGTAATTTTTGTATTGTTCAATACTAATTAATCATTGCAAAGTTTATCTTGTATACCTTATTTTTTTAAAGTTGTTATAGAAAAGAAGTGATTTCCTTATTTCATGAGAATTTTTAACAGGGCATCTTTTTTCAAGTCTTTAAACCCCAGAAAAGGTGATTTACATTCTAGGTCAGTGTTTCCCAACTTTTTTGGACTAGTGACACTGAATTTAATGAGATTCCTGCAACACACCATAATTTTTAAAATAAAAATGATTAAAGTTTAAAATAAATTATCAAAATTTTTATCAACAAAAATGAATTATAATACTGAAGTTGAACTTACCAAGACAAAAAGTCACAATTTTATAAATATACTATAAAAATGAAATGATTATTTGAATCAATGTGTAAAGAGCTAGTATGGAGCTTTCAGCTAGTATGGATCTTTCTAGTAAGTTGAAACATTTATAGAATCTACAAAAAGTTGTATGCTGGCATATGCATAGATGCAGGCAACTTTTGTGAGAAGGATAAGCTGATGCCACAAATTTTGCAATTGGCATTTTAGTGAATACCTCCTTCTACCTTCAGTTGCCCAGAGATGAAAGGTAAATCAAATTTTAAAAAAGAGCTTATTCAAAATTCTAAAAAAATATTTAATATTTTCATGACGTATCTGAGGCATTCTCCTGACAAATGTGTTGTCGCATATGGGTTGGAAAACACTGCTCTGGGTTAAGAATCATTTGTCATAGATAGATATTGCCATTTTTAATTTATTATAAGCAAATTGAAGAGCAACTGAGTGCCATTTTTGTGTATATACTCTAGTATTTATTGGATTTTAAAAAGTGTTTTTTTCATTACTGTAAATTGATGTCAGTTTAATTTTTAAAAATTTATACAATTGATAATATGATATAATACATGGCAGATACTGTGTGTTCATGTTATAATCATCAAATTTCTAAATGACATATATATTATTTAAATTTTTTATTATTAAAGAAAAACATTTGAAATAACACATTATTATGATATTCATAAAACACAACAATAAAACACAAAAAAAAACAAGTTTTGTATATAATTTTCTTTGGACAGTATTTATAAACAGTGATATATAAATATATATAAGAATTTATTAATCAGAAAATAAAATAAAAAATAATAAACAAAATTAGGATCAGGGCTGTGGTGTCGTGTAAAAAATCTACTGACTGATTCCGACTTGGACTTTGCCTTACCATCCAACTCCGACCAAAGGTGGACTTGTTACCAAAATAGATCTGAAAATTCTGATGTCATCACATGACCTCAGAATAAAATAATCAATAAAGAGTTCTAATAAAGATTGAAATAAAAAAGTTTCTACATTCTAAGCTAAAAGACTCCTCTAAGTAATGACACAGTCAATAATTCTTATTTTCTCAGCTGTTATATATAACAGGAGGAAAGTGTAGCGATCGGTCAAAAATGATCCCTCCCAAATTTTTATATTTTTGGACTCAGGACACTTTGAAATGTCGAGATATGTAAAAGATTCGGTTTTTTTCTGTATGTATGGATGTTAGACTGTGGGGGGTATGATTTTGTTCACCCTGTTTGAAGCATAATAACTTCTGTGGTTTTTAAATCGGAGTTGGATGGTTTAACACAGGAGTTATTAAGTTTCAAAGTGGTTGAACTAAATCAACCCCCATATACATTCTAACATCTTAGGTGAGGACATCATAACAGGTTTTACTATACTCTGACAAAAAGCTTAATTTTGAGGATAGAGACATGTTTTATTTTTAAAAAATTGTGAATACTAATAACAAGTAAAATATTTATTAACTTAGACCGCACTGGAGATATGACACATGACACCTTCTGTGTCTTCACCCTGTCAACCTTTAATTAAGAACCAAATTTTAATAGCATTAATGCCCCTTTATACACAAGCTACAGTGCCAAATTTAATTTCTTAAACTTTACCCATTCTGAGATATTGTTTAATATCTCAAAACAGAGAATAAAGAGATTAAACAAAATTAGATGCCAACACAGACACACATATGAATTTTCCCCCTTTAATTGACATTTTTTTGGGAGGTTCGAGAGGTCTCCAAACGTGTAGATTTGCAAAAGACATGGAGAGTCAAATTTCACATGATTCCAATACTTTTCCATTTTATATACATAACACATTGGGAGGTAAAAAGGAGTCGGAGTCGGCGGATTTTTTGACGACTGACTAAAACACCAAAACTCCACTACTCTGACTCTACAACTCTGATTAGGATAAATAAACTTGTACTTTCTGATTCACTTATAAAAAAAACTGTAAATTTTTTTATTGAATACCTTATTATTTTATTAATAATAATTTTAAATATATAATATAAAGCTATTGCTGTATAGAATAAATATTATATAATGAAAATTTGAAAAGATACATGATATTATATATCATTTCTTATAATATACCATTATCAATCAGTTACAGAAGTTTTTTTTATATAATTAAAAGGATGCAAAATAAATTTTGAAGTTTATTTTAACTTATATGTTTCAAAAACTAAATATTTAAAAATATTGTTTGAAATTTTTAAAATTAGTAATAAAACAATTGAAATAGGTGTTTTATTGTGTTTCTTAGGAAACTGATAAATTTCTAATATATAAAAAATTGAGATGATTGTGTCACAATAAATTTAGTACAAAACACCAGGAGAATTTTTTTCAGATGTTTATTGAGGGAAAGAGTACTGTATATTGTAAGATAGACATTGAATATTTTAAAGTTAATTTTTATTACTTTGATTGTATTCCGTGGTCCCCATAATACAAATTTGCATTTAATCTATTGCATGTCCTTAAGGATAGTCATCTCAATTTTTTATATCTTATAGAAGTTTATTTTTTAAATTACAAGAAATATATTTTTTTCCTTGGAGAAGTTTATTATTTAAATAAACAATAGACTGCTTAAATCAAATGATTTTTCTCTAAGTTATGAATAATGTATTTTTAGATTAAAATATAAATGAAAATAAATTTATTTAATTCATGAAATTCTATATTTATAATATATTATTGTTTTTAATAAATTATAAAATAATCATCATTTGGTATTAAATGAAATATAAATTTTTAATANCAACTCTGATTAGGATAAATAAACTTGTACTTTCTGATTCACTTATAAAAAAAACTGTAAATTTTTTTATTGAATACCTTATTATTTTATTAATAATAATTTTAAATATATAATATAAAGCTATTGCTGTATAGAATAAATATTATATAATGAAAATTTGAAAAGATACATGATATTATATATCATTTCTTATAATATACCATTATCAATCAGTTACAGAAGTTTTTTTTATATAATTAAAAGGATGCAAAATAAATTTTGAAGTTTATTTTAACTTATATGTTTCAAAAACTAAATATTTAAAAATATTGTTTGAAATTTTTAAAATTAGTAATAAAACAATTGAAATAGGTGTTTTATTGTGTTTCTTAGGAAACTGATAAATTTCTAATATATAAAAAATTGAGATGATTGTGTCACAATAAATTTAGTACAAAACACCAGGAGAATTTTTTTCAGATGTTTATTGAGGGAAAGAGTACTGTATATTGTAAGATAGACATTGAATATTTTAAAGTTAATTTTTATTACTTTGATTGTATTCCGTGGTCCCCATAATACAAATTTGCATTTAATCTATCGCATGTCCTTAAGGATAGTCATCTCAATTTTTTATATCTTATAGAAGTTTATTTTTTAAATTACAAGAAATATATTTTTTTCCTTGGAGAAGTTTATTATTTAAATAAACAATAGACTGCTTAAATCAAATGATTTTTCTCTAAGTTATGAATAATGTATTTTTAGATTAAAATATAAATGAAAATAAATTTATTTAATTCATGAAATTCTATATTTATAATATATTATTGTTTTTAATAAATTATAAAATAATCATCATTTGGTATTAAATGAAATATAAATTTTTAATAAGTTGCAAAGAAAAATATATAAGAAAAGTACATATGTTTTTCATAACAGTAATAATATATGGAGGAAAAGTAATCAAATATTATTTATATTGTAATAAAAGAATTGCATGTATTCTTATAAAAGTTTTTGTTTACAAAACTTTTAGAAGACATTTGTTTCTGTTTGAGTGCAGTAAGTAGATTTAGAATATAATTAGCAGATGAACCCAGTGTTGCCCAGGAAAAAAATAATAACAAAGATTAAGATTATTAGATTATTTCATACTTCTGTTCTATTTTATTATATATTATTTGATTTATATAAATACAAAGATTATCTTACATAACGGTTTATCACACCAAATAATTAATCTAACACATTTTAAAAATTCTTTCAATTGTGTACAGTAGAGGAATAAAGAGTTTGGTTATTTCAGCTTACCATTAAAATATTTATTGTGATATTCAGATAGTATGAAATGGCACAATTTCATTGGTCAAGTAGACACCAATTGAAAATATATTTAAAATTTTTTAAGATATATTTTTTCCCTAATGTTTACTCTAAGAAACTGTACCATTCACAGTCAAATATCAAATGGTAATCTTCCAACAAATCAAATTTCACAAAAAGTGGACCAAATATTTAGACTCGGTACCCTGGAAAACCACTTGAAACATATTTTGTGCTCATCAGTAACCTTGTATTATGTAATTTTCCAATTCCAATGCCACCATACCACTGGTCCGATAGAAAGACGGAACTGTTGCAGAATGCGCTTGAAGTAATTCGACCAAATTTAGTAATTGACTTCCTCCCTGAAGAGAGGATGGTCAATGACCACTAATTAATACCAGTCTACTATTAATCTTTGAAAAGTGATCCGTGCTGGACAGATTGTGATGGGCCCGCATGTGATTGAAGTTGATAACCTTAATGTCCAAAAGACTTCATATAAGACTTGTTTAAATCAAAAAATCTTGTAAAAATGTGAGAATAATTACTTGTATGTGATAATGAAGTGTTTAAATTTTGGCAACAAATTGTATAAACTACATGGAAAGTATGTTTTTGTAAATATTGTGTTTATAGAAAAATTATTGGGCTGCAATTTGAAAAAATTATAGGTCTACAATTTTTTCAAATTGCAGCCCAATAATTTTTCTATAAACTGTCTGTCTGTAATCCTTCTTTAATCTCAAGAAAGGAGTTAGATAGATAAAAGGCAAGGCCAAATGTTGAAAGCTGGGGACAGGAGGTCCAGAGTAAATATATACGAACTTTTAGTCCAAATCAGAAGTCACGTTACTTCAATTTAAAATTTTTTCCTGAATAGTATTAAATAGATGACTGGCACAACTTTATGGCTAACAGGTAAAATATGATGTACAGGGGCAAGAATTGAGAACATTGTGACAATAAATAATTGCTCATTAGAATTGGTTTGATTCATTTGGTTACAGCAATGTGACACATGAGCAATCTGCTGAGGGGAATGCATCCCTGGAAGACTTATTGGAAGCTGAGCCCTATTTAGGTGTTACTAACTTGAAGGAAACCCGGAAAACAAGTGACCAACCTGTTGACAATGCTCAAACCCACAACTAACTGACTAACTACCATTGTTCGGCTTTATCCACTTGGCTACTGGAAAGCATTTTTTAGAATTAAGAATGCACTGTTCAAAAATGAAAAAACCCAAGTCATTAGATGTGGAAAATTAAATACTTATAAACTTTTCACAGGGTAATACTTTCAATTCCACACAGGCAAGTACTATGTGCTACCTGTTGCAGTATGGTGTAAAGGCTCATCTATTTCTCACTATATCATTGTCGCAATAATTAAGTGAATATAATACATATTTTTTAAAATTATATATATATATTTTTCAAATTACATTTAGTTTATTATTTTTAAAATTTTGGCCAATAGATGGTGCTACGTGTAAATCAGCAAATTGAATTTTAGATAGAAACTAATTGATTTACAGAAATCCAATAGATATTTTGGGGTGGAATGCAAGACATTATCTAAGAAGCATGTGAACATAACTGCTGAGTTCTGTAGCACTTGGTCAAATGATCTAGGAGTGTGTAGCGAAGAAACAAACATCCTCACTTATATATATAGATTAAACTCAGTTTTTTAGTTTCTAATTTTTAATTTACCTAGCTTATAATTTGAAGGGGAAGTTTAAGTATTTTTTCATTTGTTTAGTGGAATAACAAACAGTTTTGCTAAAAATAACATTATGACATGTTAGTTTAAATGCATTGCAATAGTCCATTTTTATAATTATTATGCTGGTTGTAATATTTACGTTAGAGGTTTCTTTTTAGACAAATAAGACTTTTGATTTTAGTTTTTAGTTACTGTATACGACAGTGGTTCACAAACTTTTTTGATTCTAGGCACCATTGCTAAATGCAGATTTTCCCAAGGCGCCCTATGTCAAATTCTAACAAGTACATTAAATTTTAACATTATAAAAATTTTATAACATTTCATGACACCCCTGTGAGGGAGCCGTGGCGCACACTTTGGGAATCACTGGTATATGCTGTTCGTTTTCAATATATTTTCAAGAAGCTTATTATAATCACAACAAATAAAATTCAATTCAATTCAATTTCAATTCAATTTATTTACGGAGGCATAAATGCATACCTTGGCTCCTCACAACAAATACAATGAGCAAACAGTAATTACTAGCTGAATTATCATACTTATTTAGTTCATAAACTAATTTTATAAACAGATATTTATATTCAGCACACTAATCATCAGGAAGAATAATATATTATATTTTTAGTTGTTTAACTCTTGCTATGATATATTTTTAAAACGTTAGGTTAGTTGCATGAATGACATAATTTTCCAGTAAAATTTGAACTGTGAAAAAGCTTACTTATGAAGGTGATGAATCCAGGATTCATATTACCTTCATCCCATACTTCCTTCTATTTGATCAGATATTTCTTTTGATACATGCATTATGCAAATAGAATAACAAATATCTGATTTAACTGGAAGACAATAGTCATTCATGTGACTATGTTCCTACTCATTCTATAGTTACTTTTGTCAGGGCAATATTTTTATTATTATTTGTAGGGTTTCATTTTGTCTTTTAGTAAGTATTTAAAGTTGATTGTCAAATTAGTACTGATCCTAATCAGTTGGTTGGATGAATCGAATGTTGGCAGTTTTGGACATGAAGGGAAGATTGACTTTAAATTAATATGAAAACTTAGTCTATCTATTTATGACAGTTTTTCAGAACTAAAAGTATCATCATCAGATTCAAATGAGGATTCTAATAATGCAGACAAAAGCAAAAATAATTTTAATTTTGGGAAAGATATGAATAAATGGAGTAAAATAAAATCCTTGTCTAAAGTTCATACTAAATCTTATAATAATTTTTCTTGTTTAATAGAACCAAAAGGACTTTCAAAAAATTCTAAATCTGATATCAATTGCTTGTAATATTTCTCAATAATCCAATTACTCTGTTCTTATTTTCTATTTGGAATTTTTTTCTAAATGGATATTATTATAGATAGATGAATAATAAATTATAGATCACTTTTCAATGAAACAAATTAAATTTAATATTTTAAATGTAAAATATACATGACCCCATGACCAAATGTGCCACAAAATTACTAGTATTACTAGTAAATGAAGCTATTTCTGTTTTGCATTAAATACATAATAAAGACTTTCTGCATAATTGGAAAAAAAGACAATTTGATTAGGCACATTTAAAACCCAGAAATTTTAATATCATATTTATCAAGTTTAATTTATTTTGTTATATTCTAAATTGTTGTCAAGTAATAATGCTTTCAGGCAAAAGTTTATGAGAACACCTAATTGAATAATTTAGATATATCATTATGTATACATATTTATTTTAATATATCGCTTTTCATTTAACCCTAGATAACTAAACTTAATTCTCAGTTACATTATAACTACACATTTGTCAAGCAGACTATGCATTAAAAAACGTTAATATCAACAAAATTGTGTAATAAAAATAGGAACTTGTTACATGGCAGAAAAGTATGATTAAGTAGGAACTAAATAAGAACAAAATATTTAGGAAATAAGATTACACACAGTTGCTACATATGTTAACATTATGGGAGCCGCAAATTGCATTCTTGCATTTCATGCAATGGTGTTTTGTCATTCTATGAGCTTTCGATGGACATAAATAGCATATTTTATGTGGATTTGACACAGTATGAGTAGGAGCTTCTACACTGGGCATATCACCTAGAACAGGGATGATGAACCTATGGCACACATGCCCAAAGTGGCACGTAAGGGAAAATCATCTGGCACGTAATGTATCATACGATTTCTGTCTTTTTCGATCATCTTTTCGGTTTATTATCTGATCATCCTTTTTTCAATCAGCTTTTTTACATTTATTCTAATTAAAGTGTATTCGTTTAATTTCTTTAAATGTCATTATTCTAAGTCTGAAACTTTGGCACTCATAAACATCTTTAAAGCTAAATATGCTTACAATATGGCACGCGAACACAAAAAGGTTTGCCATCCCTGACCTAGAATATCCTGTATCATGGTTCTGATATCACGCCTCAAAGGCACCGTCTGTAACCACTGTTGTAGCTGGGACTCCATGAGTTGGTCTCCCATCTTCATAAAGAAATCCTGCCGAGACATAGATAGTTGTTGATTGCCAGGTTTAGCATATTATGAAACATAGGTTTAGCATATTATAAAACACACATAGTGGTCACCTTTTGGTTTTTCTGTTGTTGTTCATATTTGAACACATTTGATCTACTGTGTTTACCACACCCTTTGTACTATTATAACAGTGTATTATTTGTTGGTTTTCCTGTATTTTCATCGATGTTAGGTTGATTGTGAATAGTCGACAAAACCTAAACAACTTTATTTGACTTGGCTTTGTACGAAACTAATGTCTTATTGCCGTCATAACAAAATATTGAAGTACCAACAGCGCATGATTTAGAATTTTTTAATTTTTCAGGAATTTCTCTTTTGTTACTTCTAAGATTGCCAACTAAGGTCAAATTATAAGGTGACTTCAATAGTTCATCCTCCAAAGATATAGATGTGAACCAGTTATCCATAGTAATGTTACAGTTGGTTCCATGTAAAACAGATGTTATTTCCTTTATGAAAAATGTAGCCAATGGTTTATTCTGAGGATCAATACCTTTTCCCAAATACGGAATGGCATTTATCATGCACTTACTTTTTACATCTGCTGCCATAACAATATACATAAGGTACATGCCTCTGCAACAAAGTTACGTAGAAACTAAACTTTTGTCGAGCAGACTATGGGATGGCCGTAAGTCAATTTCTAATTGATGTGTGAACTCAGTTGCATCACACACTGCACTGTTTATTCAAATTATTAAGGTAGAAAAAGAATGACTGGCAGGAAGCGCGGGAAAGTTTGTGAATTTCACTTTCGAGCAGAGGTGCGTCGTCGTGTGGACGAATGATTAGTTATCTAGGGTTAATAACAAAAGATTACAATTATTTTATAATCCATTATTAATTTTTAATTTATGTAAATTAATTTAGTCATTGATTTATATTTATTTTATTTATGACTGTTAGTTGTGCTTTATATCTGAAACATACAATTTTTTCATCTCTTTAAGGAACACAATCATTTTTAGATGTACTATCTTTATGCAATATTTTGCAATATTTTTTAACGTTACTTAGAAAATAAAAATTATATTATTGATAAGAATAAATTAAAGTAGACAAATGAGCATGACTCTAAGTAATTTTTCCAATAATGAATTCTGATTTGCCTCAAAGTATAAATTTCTTATAATAATCACAGTATAATAAATGAATTGCTTATTTTATTTATTTGTTTTTATTCATTTGGTTTAAGCAGCTTATTTGACATATGAAATAAAGATAAGAAGAAAAAATTGTTTTAAACAGTTTTAAGAATACAAAGTTGAAGCTTATAAAACGATTTTCCTATATTATATTTTAATCAAAAATGGAATGAGTTATTAAAATATAAATTATTGTAATGAAATTTTATTTTTAAAAAATTCAAGTTGTTTTGGACATCTGTTATAAATTGAGTTAAGTTTTACAAATTTTAATGGTTATTTTTTAAAAAATTTAAATAATCACAATTGAAAATTAAGATGCTACATTTATCTTTTCTAACTTTCAAACTTTAATTTATTATAACCATAAAATATATTATAATAAGTTAAGTCAATAGTGCTCTTTTATAAATGAATATAAATTTTTGCATAAGATTGTTATCTTACTTACATATAGTTCCCGGAGAACCAAGGCAGGTAAAAGTATCTGCTGTAAATAGTACATCAATAAATGTCAGATGGAAACCACCTTCGAATAAAGATCGAAATGGATTAATTCGTGGATATCAGATTCATGTACAAGAAGTGACCAAAGAGGGTGATTTAGTAAATGAACCTCGAAGATATGATGTAGCTAATGAGGATGCTGAAGAATATAATGTTACTGGACTACAGCCAGATACAGAATATTCTATACAAGTAGCTGCTGTTACTAGAAAAGGTGATGGCACACGGAGCAGAGTGAAGACTGTTAGAACATTGGGTGGTGGTAGGTAATGCATTTAGTAATAATATGCAGTATATAAAATATTTTAATAGGGATGAAATACTGAAGTTTTGATTAAATAATGTGGAAGACTATTTCTTGATAATTTTTTTCCCTTACATTTAATCATCCCCCAAAGATATAGATGTGAACCAGTTATCCATAGTAATGTTACAGTTGGTTCCATGTAAAACAGATGTTATTTCCTTTATGAAAAATGTAGCCAATGGTTTATTCTGAGGATCAATACCTTTTCCCAAATACGGAATGGCATTTATCATGCACTTACTTTTTAC
This sequence comes from Centruroides sculpturatus, assembly GCF_000671375.1. Taxonomy (NCBI): domain Eukaryota; kingdom Metazoa; phylum Arthropoda; class Arachnida; order Scorpiones; family Buthidae; genus Centruroides; species Centruroides sculpturatus. The sequence goes on along the minus strand of NW_019384366.1, from coordinate 265,740 downwards.
ATCTGCTGCCATAACAATATACATAAGGTACATGCCTCTGCAACAAAGTTACATAGAAACTAAACTTTCGTCGAGCAGACTATGGGATGGCCGTAAGTCAATTTCTAATTGATGTGTGAACTCAGTTGCATCACACACTGCACTGTTTATTCAAATTNACCAGAAAAAATTTTTAACATCAAACTTCATAATTAGTTAGTTTAAGCCAATTGATAAAATGAAAAAAATGAATAAAAAAATAAAAAAGAATGAAGAATGAATAAAACATTCTATTAATAATATAATACTATATTTTAAAACATTATATTCAGATTATTTCAAATAATCTGCAATAAATATTTAGTATATGATGGTAGTATTTTTTCATATTAAATTAAAAGAGTTTAAGTAGTATATTAATGTAATTTTAATAATTATTAAAGAAATTAATACATTTGATAGTTGTACTAAGAACATTTTTATGTAAAATAATCTATTTTTAATAAATTGAAAAAGTTAATAAAAATCTTAATCTGAATCTGTAATTTAATTATAATTTTATGGCTTGAAGATCAAAAATCAATATAATTTATTATTACTATTATTACAAAGTACCTACACGTCCAGAATTAACAGTTCAGTTGATGCAAGATGATCCAAATGTAATAGTTCAAGTTCAATGGTCTAGACCATCACATGTGTATGGTCCATTATTGATGTATAGACTTCGATATGGTCGAACTGATAGAGATGTTAGAGAGGAAACAGAAATTAACCCATTAGATCATCATGCTACCATTTCTGATTTAGGTTTGTACATTATTATCCTAATAAATTATGATATAATTTTTAGTAAAGGAATTAATATTCCATCAAATATAAAATTATTTATAGACCGTGGTGCAAAATATGAATTTAGACTGGCAGGAAGAAATAATATTGGATGGGGACAAGATGCTGTTGTTTTTCTTGAAACACCTGAAGGAGGTATATTATTAGTAAACTTTATTCTGTATTTTAAGTATTCTTTATGTAGTTTTGGATATTTGGATATCTATAACAATTTATTAAATAAAACTGTGCTTTTTAAAATTCTTTTATTATATCGTAATTTAAATTTTATTAGCTCCTACTGCTCCACCTCAAAATTTCAGTTATCGACTTCAAAGTCCAACAACAATTGTGATTACTTGGGGACCACCATTATTACAATATAGAAATGGACAAATAACTCATTATGGATTACATTTTCATAAATCATCAGATCAATCTCCAATTGAATATAATACTACTGAAACACGAAAAGTTTATAGGTAAAGTTCTATGCTCTGTTTCATAAATTAATGTGATGTAGACTAATGATTTATAAACTAAATATATTTTAACAGTGATTTATGATTGTAAATAATACTTTATATACAGTATAAGTATCCATAATAGTGTTTGTTTTGTTACTTAGCAAAATACAGATGATGGAAATGATCTATTGGTATAAAACTAAAATATTTTACAATGTATATGAAATTTGATGTTTTTATAGATTCAGCCATAAATAAATTTAGTTCTGTCAGTTAAAGATTTTAAAAATTATAAAATTAAATTGAAAAAAATCATATATGACTCTAAGAAAAATGAAAAAAACATTGAAACCTCAAGATATTCTAATTCTTCATTTATATGTAACATTTTTAAGCTTCAACAAGTGTATTAGAATAGCATTTGTTTCTAATAGATTGGTAATTTTTTTTTTGTTATCAAATTACATTAGCAGCAAGAATTGAAATCTATTTGTTTTCATTATAAATAGTTGTTCCCTGTACAATCTGACTTCCAGAAATCAAAATCATTTTTGACTTGATTTATATAGTTCTGCTAAGTATAGCAATCCTAATAATAGATAAATGAATTTTGTTGAAATGGAAACATTATCTATTGATGTTGGAAATTGTTTTAGACTGTTCAAATTTTTATGGTTTTGAAATATTTCAAATATATGCAACTGTTTGGATTTGTTCATTTTCACTTTCTAAAAAGTGAATATGAAGAATAAATTTATAATACCAAAAGGAAAAATAAAATAATATGTTAAATCAAAAATGTATGTAGAATATGTTCAATAGTTACACAAGAATAGATAGAGCACAGAATTGTCCAAAATATTAAAAAAAAAAGTTTATTTACCCTTGAACTTAATGTTAAATTAAATCAAAGCTACAGACAGAAAAGTAAATATTAGTTAACATTATAAAATAACTAAACTTTTAATAATATATTATTGTAATTTTGAATACAGTGTGAGCTTGTTGTTTGTATATGCTAAAGCAGATTGTGNTCTATTGATGTTGGAAATTGTTTTAGACTGTTCAAATTTTTATGGTTTTGAAATATTTCAAATATATGCAACTGTTTGGATTTGTTCATTTTCACTTTCTAAAAAGTGAATATGAAGAATAAATTTATAATACCAAAAGGAAAAATAAAATAATATGTTAAATCAAAAATGTATGTAGAATATGTTCAATAGTTACACAAGAATAGATAGAGCACAGAATTGTCCAAAATATTAAAAAAAAAAGTTTATTTACCCTTGAACTTAATGTTAAATTAAATCAAAGCTACAGACAGAAAAGTAAATATTAGTTAACATTATAAAATAACTAAACTTTTAATAATATATTATTGTAATTTTGAATACAGTGTGAGCTTGTTGTTTGTATATGCTAAAGCAGATTGTGTTAAAAATTTAATATTTTCAAAAGCAAAAATATTATTTAGTAACATGTAATTTATTCAGTACTAGCAGACCCCGCCACGTGTTGTTGTGGCTCAAAATGTATCTATTATAAATGTATAACACTTCCCCCATGGGGGGGGAATTTTTCGAAAAATCCCTTCTTAGTGTACATTCTCTTGACATACCATATTAAAACGCAATCAAAAACGCAAAAAGACTGCATCTAAAATAGTATAAATAGAAGCAGAGTTCTTTATGGTAAGGCTTAATCCTGTCCATCTCCCCCGAGTGGGGGGAATTTTGACATGTATATTATATAAAAACACGTGCGTATTTCGAATGCAGCATTGTGTCAAAATTTCAAAGGAATCGGTAGGAACAAACGAACATTACATTTTTATTTATATAGATAGATAGAAGATGATCTGCTTTAGTTCATCCTCACAGAAAAGTATAATGCCTCACAGCAAAACAAACTTAGGTCATCATACTCGTAGCGCCATCTGTTGAACATAAAAGCCTTAACCCTAGATGATATCTTTTAATTTATATGAATGTTTAACGGAATAATAAACAGACTATGTCCACCCTGAAGTTTCATTCTAAATATTGGTGAAAGAATTTTTGAAATCAGATGAGTAGTTTCGGAGATTATCCCTTACATCCAAACTTACAAACATTACCTCTTTATAATATTAGTATAGATAAATATAAAGACCATATTTCAGTTTTTATTCATTTTTCCTTAAATTTTAAAGTTAAATTTGAAATAAAGCATATCTCAAAATAGGTCTGTGATTTTATAACTTGTTAAATAAGTTTTATTTCTGGTAACTTAAGATTGGATTGCATTATTGATTATAATTTAGTATGTGATACCTCTGGGATAATTTTATTTATAATTTTTTATTCTGTATAAAAACATATAAAATTTTTTATGATGTTTTATTTAGCAAATAAAAAATTAAGAGTGAAGTTAGAATTTAAAATATTTATCACTTTGAAATAATCTTAATATATTGAAATGTCGGTATAATGAACACCAGTTTAACAAAATTTTTGGTATAACACAAATGTATCTTGAATCCCTACCAATTTCCTATTCAGCTCAATGCAGAAATGTTTTAGCTTAGTGAATACCATTATATTGAAAATTTCATTTTAACATAATAAAAATTCTGTCCATTACAAAAGAATAGTTTCATTATAACAAAATCTATAAATGCATAAATCATACATTAATAATAAACAATCAGACAACATTAATTTTAATCTTTAGTTATGGTTTTGTTTTGATGCTATAGTTTATTTCTTTTTAATTAAGTTTACAAGAAAAAAATGGAGAAAAACGAAAAATGAAAGCAGTTTTCTTTGGAAGAGAACAATTCATTTTTGCATGTTATTTAATAATTTATTAAACAAAAAGATGTGCCTGATGACCTGCTGGAATGTTGTGTCAAAGTACTGAATTTTATCAAAAAAAACTTTGATTAAAGAAACAACACACACAAAAATTAGACTACAGTAAGACACTGTTTAATGCAGGGGATGCATTCCTAGACAACAAAGCACTAAGCAAAACAGCATTAAACGAGGTCATTTTAACATAGAGTAAATAGGAATAGGGGAACACGTGATCAAAAATAAACAAATTTTACTTTAATTTTAACTTATTTTTATATTAATTTGCACAACAATATATGTTACAGAACACACAAACATATCCACACAGAAATCTAAAGTTCATTTTTTGTGATGAAGGTCCTGGCTTTTCTGAAATTCTTGTTCTTTTGCAATAAAGTTGTGAAGTTTCATTTGTCGCTTTTTTCTTTCCTTAAGCAAATGTTGGTAGCAGAAGATCGCATCTAAATCCAGTTTTGCTTTTGCACTACTTTCAAAATCTGGATCATTCGCTACAATTTGATCAATGATTTCGGTTATCTTACCAAACTTTTACTAAGGAAATCTGTAGAGAAATTTTTTGGGTTCTTCGTTTTCAGAATCTCTATTTTCCGGTTCCACATGAATTTCATGTTCTGCCAGTTCTTGAAAGTTGTCGTAAGGCTCTCATCAGAAACCTGCTGTAACTCCTCAATATCCTGCTCATCTATATCTCCTAGTCCTGCTATATCGACTAGGCTGAGTTTGGTCAACCTAATGATACAGCGATAGGCTCTTCTTGTTGAGAATTCTTGGATACCTTCAGCCATAACTTCTTCCACACTTTGTTCATGCATTTATCAGTTAATTCGTGTCAAGCGAAGTTGATACTGCCTATGGCATCCATATTATATTTTTTCCGAAATTGCACCAAACAAACATAGATTTAAAGAAAGTACACCTTTTTGCCACTTTTTGCTGATTGGTTTGTGTTCACAAATAATTGTATTATGTACGAATCAATGAAATGCCACGATAATTTGAATCAGCATAGAATTTTGAGCTTTTTTTAGGCTTTGAGCAGACTGTGTTATATCAAATCAGCATTAAGCAAGGCAGCGTTAAGTGGGGTCTTACTGTACTTTTAACAGAAAATAATGGCTTCAAGTAGACATAACAGAGAGGCAGGATTCCAACTAATCGGAACTACTATAGCATTATTTTAGTCATTTGCTTATGATATTTTTTGATAATTGTTTTATTACAGATTAATTTTTGTTCTATATTTAATGTAACTTACACTGAAAATGTGAAATTTGGTTCCATATTAATACTAATAGATAAATTACATTTAAAACTTTCTTACTTTAATATGTGATTTATTTTATTTTATTTTTTATTATCAATAAATTTCTTTTATCCTTGCATTTTTGACTGTATTTTGATATAATGAAATTTGAGTATAATTAAAATATTTTGATGGTTCCTTCAATTTTGTTATACAAATATTTCACTGTATATTCATTTTCTCTTTTGTATTTTGCAGTTCATTGGATGAAAACACAGAATATGTTTTTAGAGTCCGAGCTTACACAGCAAAAGGACCAGGACCTTGGAGCAACCGTTTAAACTTAAATACTCCTGGTGATGTACCACCAGCTCCGACAAATGTTCAAGCAATGGCAACATCAGAACAGTCAGTAGAAGTTTGGTGGGATGAAGTTCCTTACTTTCTTGATATATTAGGCTATCAGGTAAAATTTTAATATATTTTACAGTTTAAATAGAATATTCTCTTCTATTAATATTTTACTTTAAATTTATTAAATAAAAACTTTGTGTATGGAACTATGACAGAGATCACCAGTACACCTCTTTTAAAATGAAGGGAAGTGAGCAGAATTAAAAATACTAAAAATTTTGATAAGTAAATCAGGTACACATTATGCTCATATTTACATTTTCATTTCAAATAAGTTTTCATTTTCAGTTACACATTTATCAATATGTCATAGTGATCTATGTAGCCATGTCCTATGAAGTTCTTTAATTAAGCAAGAGATTTTGATTGAATAATTGTTAAAATCAGTTTGGCAACAGTTAAATATGATTATTATGCCAACATTTTTATTATGTTTTGCCTAAATTGATAGTATGCTAATAAAAATATTTTTAACAAAAAAAATGAAAATAACGAAGTATCTTCATTGAGCTGCAATTTGAAAAAATTGTAGACCATAAATACCATAAATTCTCACTGTCACCTGTCTGTCTTTCCTTAATCTCAAGACCAGATACCTTAGGGACAGGAGGCCCCCAATTACTATATATGAACATTGATGCAAGTCATGTTATATGAAAAGCTGGAAGTCATGTTATTTCAATTCAAAATTTTCCTCTGAAAGGAGTTAATAAGTGATCAGCATGATTCTGTTATTAAAGGAAAAGTATGATGTACAGGGACAAGGCACTACAGTACTAATTTGAAGTGGAGAGCATATATTTTAAGTGAAATAAATTAAAAATATGATTAAAAATTGCAGTCTGGCAGCATTGTAACAACGCCACAATAAACAATTGCTTATTCTGTATCATTTTTCTGTATCACTTTCAAGAACATTTTATGAGCAGTGGAGGTGTTTACAGAAAAAATGTTCAAGATAAACTCAAAAAAAACGAAAAACAATTTTAATACAGGTATACCTCATTTTACATTGGTAACTGGTTCCAGGAGAGGCAACTTAAGTTGAAAAATGATGCAAGTTGAATTTATTTGTCTCCAAATTTACTAGTCACTAGGATAAACCACAAATAACCATTCCCAGTTCTGTATTTTATTTATAAATGCATTTTTAATAATATATGGTTAATAAGAATCTATTTTAAGCTTACAAACAAATAAATTTTAGTTTTTAATATAGTACAGAAAAAA
>NW_019384366.1:247961-258483 GCF_000671375.1 Centruroides sculpturatus | reverse complement strand
GGGCTACTCAAATATTTTACGTTTTTGATACTAAATTAACATCTGAAGTATAATTTTTTATTGTTTTTATATTTTTCAATAAATTTGTTTTGTTTGTACAAAATAAAAAAATAATTTTTAACGATACAATAGTCTTCGTTAGGCTTAACATCGACGAAAATTCAACACGAAGCGACACGCAACGGAGAGAAATTTCAACATGGGATAAATTAATATATTTTTTCATACATGATTCGTTATCTGAAAAATAAGTTATCCGAACCACCCCAGTCCCCAATTGATTCGGATAAACGACGCTCTACTGTAATTTGTATTAAATTTACCAATATTGAGTGGCGCTGACAATGACGCCAAACGGTAGATATTGGAGCTACCATGGAAAAAACCAATATTGAGCACTTAAAGACCACTAAATAAGACAACAACACAGAAACACAGATGTTTTCATGTTTTGTTCTCTAGGATTTATAATGATTATATTAATATTTACTGTAAATGTACATATTTTAATATGATTTTATATGCTTTAACGCTTTTCTAGTGATATTTTATTCAACTTTAGGTCCGTCTGCTACAAATACTGAAGTCATAATGACTTAAACTTGACTTTTATTTTTCCATATATTTTTTGACAAACGATGTATAATCGAGAACGACGTAACTTGAGGTATACTTGTATAAATTTAAAAAAAGTTATGTTCCATTTAAAAACTTTGACTTTGTCTGGATAACCTATTTCCAGCCAGTACAGAAGTTGAAAATATCACCACTCAATAGTGTGTATTTGATTTACTTATCAAAATTTCTATGATTTTTGATGAAACTTGCTTCCCTTCATTTTGAAAAGGGTATACAGGTGATCTGTCACTCTATATATTCAAATTGTTTTTCCACACCTTTGCAAATTAAACTATGAAATTATACTAATATGATTGATATTTTTAGGTACTTTATACCCAAGAAGCTGTTGAGGATTTAGATAAATGGAGTAGTAAACAAGTACCATTAACATGGTCAGCAGAGCTGATTGGTCTTGAAAGCCATGCAGTTTATGCTGTACGTGTTGCTGCAGTTACTCAGATTGGACTGGGACGTCTGTCAGAACTCATTACAGTTCGTGTATCACCAACTGGTAAAAACTGTTTGATTTTAAGTAGCAACTTTTAAATTTATTTTTAATGCCAAAATATTAAACTGATATCATTAATAGTTATAAAAACAAGATTGATAATAATTTAAGTTTACAAATAACAATAGTATTAAAAGAAGAATAAAAAATTCATAAAAGTGAAAGAAAGATTTCTATATTTTTTTACTAGATGTTCCAACTCAACTACGTGCTCAAGGTGTAACAACTCACACAATGACTCTGTCATGGAGAAGACCTACAAAATTAGATCCTATTAAATATCAGGTGATATATATATATATATATATTTATTTATTTATTATTTTTATCTTTTTCTTAAAATTTATATTCTTGAAATGTGATAAAAATTTAGATTAAAAGCTATTATACATTTGGAACATACATCTATAACAGTTAAATTTAAGGACTTATTGCACCATTTTTTGGAAAGTATTTAAAAAGAAAACAAGGAAACAATCTGTTTTGCTTTTATCTATTTATTTATTTTTTTAATCTCAAGAAGAAAGTAGTCAGAATGGTGGGAAAATTGTGAAATTGTGAGAGGGTATTGAAAAAGTGCTTAAACTTTGTTTAGCTTGTATTAAAGAAAACTCACTGAGGAAGGAAATATTGTAATTTTTGAAATCTGGGTGAAATAAAGTTGTTAATTGGCTAGTATTTTTGGAGTCTGTGGATATGATAATTTCTAGAAAATAACAGTATTTGAACTGATTACATATTGAGAAGAGACCAATGTTTGCCATGCTACTTTTATTTGATTAAAGATGCCTATCAGATTATTATCTCTCTCTCCATTTTAATCTTGTTTGTAAAACATGGAATTCATTTCTTTCAGATTTACAGTTTTTAAGTTAATACAGTTTATAATATTTGTAATATTATATTTTATGTAAAAAATAATATAATTGTAATGCCTTTTTTAAAATATAGTAATGTAAAACCTGTAAACCTGAAAGAAATGAATGCAGTGTTTTACAAACAAAATTAAAATGAAGATAATAGTCCAAAATGCATTTTTAATCAAATAAAAGTAACATGACAAACATTGGTCTCTTGTTTTTTACTTACCACACCATGTTTTGAAAAATGTTTAAGTCCTTAAATTTAACTGTTAAAGATGTGATAAAAAGTTAAACCAAATAGTAAGGACAAGAAGAAATTTCTTTGTAGCTTTTACATTGTTTTACTTGTTTTTGATTCATCAATTGCTTTTACTCTTGTTATAATCCAAATAAAATAAATCAAATATTATTTTGTAAAAATTAATTTTTCTGTATAGTATTTATTATATTTAGCAATAATATTTAAAATATTGTATTGGCATTTTAAAGTTTATTTTCCAGTTGTTTGCTTTAAAAGCTATATTTTAATCCATATATCAATTAATTTTAAAAATTCTTGCATTTTCTTAAAATGTTCTTGTGTGTAGCAGTACTCCAATTTAATGTTTTGAATTTCAGATTATTGTATTTGCTTCTCTTTTTTTCTTAACTATTTAAAAGGCTTAAAAATTAATTTACACAATTTTTTTTTATAATAATTTAACTTATTTTGCTTTTGTATAAAAAAAAATGTGGAACAACATTCAATGTTATCTAAATAAAAGGCTTTGACACCATCTAATTAAATAACTAATATTATATGACTATATATCTTTTTTTATTAACTTATTTTTTCCAGATAAAAAGAGAACTATATTTCTGGTTAAATAAAATCAATCCTCATTACCATTTACAGCATAAATTTATAAATTTGACTGTTAATATTTTCCAGATTTCTTATGGTGCTCATAAAGAATTTTTTGATAGTCGTGGAACTTTGCAACAATTACCAATTCCACCTGAAGTTATTGCTGTAGATAATGATGTTACAGAATTTACCATAAAAACATTAATGCCATTTACTAGTTATGAAGTTAATATTACTGCCATTCCTGCAGATGAAAGTTTCAGACCGGCTGCTAAAATTACTGTTACAACTTCAATGGCTGGTATGTATTCAACTTTTATTAACTCTCAAGATGTCAATACAAATTAATTTTTAAAATAAACAATATAAATACCTTTAAATTGCAATTAAAAAAAAAATATATATATATATATATATTTTTACACATATATATACACACACATCATATTGGCCTGAATATTAGTGAATGTTTTTTACCAGTTTTAAAAGGACAAAAAGTTGCTCTTGACCTATATCAGTGCCTCAATTTACATTCAAGTCCAATTAAAGTTTTTCAATTATGACTGTTTGTGGTACTGTACATGTATAGACTTAAACTGGTGCTAAAATTTGGTGTGTTGATTGTTTAGCAATGCTAAAAGTCAGCCAAGTTGTGACCTGTTATGCTGCAGCCCACAAAATATTTGCAGGAATTAAGTATTTGGCACAATTATAAATAATTGATTTATCAATTGTTTTTGAACAGTCAGCTAAACTAAACTGATTGTTTTTATCGTATTAAACAGAATTAGTCAGTTTGGTAATTTCTACAGAACTTTTATTTCAGCAACTTTTTTATTTTAATCCTAGGAGTGTTTACTAATTGAGCAATTGTCTAAAATTAGGAAAGGGTTGCTGAAAATTTACAATGAAATTTATTCTGTTGTAAAGTGTAAATTTAACTGAATAAGCATAAATTTCTATTGTAATTTTAAATATATTTTCATATTGAATACATAAATTTATGACTTTATAAAAAAAAGATAAGCAAAAACAAAATTTTGGTTGTGTTTTGATAATCATAAAACTGCAAGTTTACTTTCCACATGAAACAAACATGAAATATTCAAGAAAGCCAAGGAAGCTTATCTGGTGCATAGGAGATTATGCTGATTTTGCTCATTAAATTTTATTAATTTAATTTTTATAGATATCAACAAAAAAGAAATAATAATTTAGAGTTTGTCACTTATAATGTAAGTGTTTAATACATATACAGGGTTATTCAAAAGTCACAGAAATTTTAAAAAATTAATAACTCACAAAATATTTACAGTAAAATGATGCAGTTTTCACAGAAATGCTTAGAAAAAAGTAGGATTTTTTTAGGTGTAATAAAAATTTTAGTACCAAAATAGTTACCTTTCTTGCTGTAGATGGTGCTTGATAAGATTACATAATTTGTGTAGTTGTTACTAGAGCTTACACTAAGAACATTTTTGTTTTTTATTTTTATTTTAATAAATTTACAAATGCTTTGTTTCCTACAGTGCCATCTAGGGCAAGAAATGTAACTATTTTGGTACTAAAATTTTTATTAAACCTAAAAAAAATCCCATCTCTTTCTAAGCATTTCTGTGAAAACCGCATCATCTTACTGTAAATAGTTTGTGAGTTATTAATTTTTTAAAATTTCTGTGACTTTTAGATCACCCTGTATTTCTTTCTATAAAACAAACCCTTTGAGTACAATTTTCTAATCAGTTTTTCTAATCACTTTAAATGCTTTATAAAAATTACTAAGAATGTAATCAAAAATTTATTTATGCCCATTGATTCCCAGATACTTTTACCAAATTCAAAAGAAATTATATTTCTAACTAATTTTGAAAGAAAGAAATATAATTGAACACTACTAATTCTCATAATCAAGTGCATGAATAAAAATTAATAAAAATTTCTCATACTATTGTAAAAGTTTGAACAACAGTAGAATTATAAAAGGTTGTTGGTGAAGACACAATTATAAAGGGCTTTAAGAAATGTAATGTTACCAACAAATTGGACAAAACATAGGATGATGTATCGTTCAAGGAGGCAATGAAATATTGAAATGATACTTTTCATTATTGTCATTCCTGTTTTCTAACTTTCCAAATTTTTTAATGCAAATTACTAATTCTTTGTACAAATAAGTTTAAGTTTAATTTAATAAGCAGTAAAAAAACCACAAAGCTAATGCTTTCATTTTGCCTAATGATCTGAGATCATTATTGATATTGTCATATTAGTGATTATAATGTTACTTTCTCTTAAATAAAAACAATATCAAATTTTAGTCAGCAAAAACTTAAGAGAATAATGTGATTTTAATGTATCTTGAATATCAGCAGCAATACATATACTAGAAAGATATCTATCATATTAAACATACTAATTGATGATAAATACTTCTGATTGAAATATAGTGGAGAATCATTAAGTGGATTAACTGTAACTTTTGTCTAAATGTTCTCATAACTTTTGTGTCAGTTTTAAATTATCTATTAAATTATATTAGATCTGAGACCAAAACCTTTCCATTTTCAGATGCCTTAATTGGCATCTGAAAATTGAAAGGTTTTGGTCTCATATCTAATCTAAATTAAGATGATTCAATTTTCAGATGCCAATTAAGGCATCTGAAAATTGAATCATCTTAATTGATGAGTGAAAAATGAAACTCAAAGTTTGTTTTAAAGTTGAATTGAGATAACACTCCTTTATAGTCTATTGAAAACATGTCATTTTCTTTCACATCATTTAATATAGAAAGATGATTTGTGTAATTTAGGTCTAATGCTTGTTAAACACTCATAGTATAAGTTCAGAGTATAAAATTTGTAATCATTTCAAAATTTTATTAAAAGTACTCTGGAAATCAAGTAATAACAATTAATTTTATTTCTAAATAGCGGATCCATAAAATAATTGGCATCAAATATCACAAGATACTTGACAAAATAAGAAAATCGTATTTTTTTACCACGGTGTTAATTCAAGAGAACCTTACAAGATCCTGTTTCTTTAAATTAGAAACATTCCCCTTAAGAAGATTTGCACTTTTTTCACATCACTGAATCTTCTGAACTTTTTATCTTCAAACAAATTTTTTGAACTTTTTTTTTAAAAGTTTAGATAATTTTTCTTAAGGAATAGCATTTTAATTTGACAAATTAGAAACTAAATTTATTATTTATTCTTGTAATTTAAATTAAATATCAATATAAAAGAATAAAAAATTTATTTTAAGCACCAAAACCTATGGTGAAACCTGATTCTTTTGGAGTTGTAAATCTCAAAGAAATCAAAGTTATATTGCCTCAAGCTTCTGAAGAATATGGTCCCATTAGTCATTATTATCTGGCTGTAGTTCCTTTGGAATATGTTACTAAAGATCCTGATCATTATACTATAGATGAGGTGAAAGTTTTTACATTTTATATTATTATGATATCTTTGTTGTAAAAATGATTATAATTATATATAAAAAATATTAACTAGTATTATCTATTAGTTTGATTTCCCACAAGACTAAAGAATTAAGAATATAAAATTCTATTTTTCAGTTGACAGAAACTCCCCTGGATCAGTCTGGTCCATATATTGCAGCAAAATTTTTACGTCATAATATGCCCAAAGAATTTATTTTGGGTGATGGAAAAGAATATATGGGATTTGTTAATAGACTTTTGTTATTAAGAGAAGAGTATAAAATATTTGTGCGTGCTGTAGTTGATACACCACAAAAAGTTAGTCTTAAATAAATTATTTATATATTATAATTTCAAAATAATGAAATTTGTTATTTATTTTCAGAGTTTATATACTAGTAGTCCATTTTCTGATATTCTTAGTTTGAATATGTCACCAACATCAGGTAGAGCCCCAGCTTCAGACTCAAGCTCTCCTGATACACCTGATGTATCTCATATTGGTTACAGTACAAGTGAGGCTGGAATTATTTGGATTATAGGACCAATTATTGCAATAATTTTGATTACATTTTGTATTGTTGTTTTGATTATTATTAGAAGGTTGGTTCACATAGAAAATTTTAAAATGTAATTTATAATAGTTGAATTTCTTTTTTATTTTACATTGTTATTTTTTTTTCTTTTCTTTTGTTTTTACTTAAAATTAATATTTATATAGAATTTTACTTTACTCAAAGTTATTCTTTTGAAAATAAATCATTATTCACTAGTGATTCAATAATTTTCAAAACAGATTAAATAGTATTTTTATATTTTATTTTATTAGAATAAGAACATATAAATGAATTCTTTCTTTGTTTTATTTTCAAATAAATGTTGTTATTTTTATTTCTGTAGTTTTTGTTAGATATATTGTATAAGTGCATTGTTACAGGAATTTCCCTGCCTTCTCTAGACGACGACAATTAGCGAAAATGCCGGGAGGTGAAACAACTATGAAACTTTTAATGAATACTACAGAAAGAGATGTTACTTCACATCCAACTGATCCAGTAGAAATGCGAAGACTAAATTATCAAACACCTGGAATGATTAATCATCCACCCATTCCTATTACTGAGTTATCAAATCATATTGAGAGGTTAAAAGCTAATGATAATATGAAATTTTCACAAGAATATGAGGTAAACAAATTATAATTTTTTTGTGTTTTTGTATGTCAAAACAAAGAATTTGCGTATATATTTTTGTATGTAGATATGGAGAAAGACAAAGAAATAAAAATTTATTTTAAAATGTCCAAGTCCAAATTAATTGTTTGCATGGCTGCATTTCTCATATTATTGAAGGTCCATAATATAGAAACATTTTTTTATGAAACAATTTTATTATTATTCTAATCTTAGAATAGTGGTGCCCAAACTTTTCAATTGGCAGGTCAAATTGTGCATAAGTTAAAAAAAAAAAAGCAAGCCACAAATATTTTATAAATTCCATACATATATAAAATATAATAATAGCCCCATTTCTATAATTTGTGGGCCAGATTTGGTCCAGGAACTGGAGTTTTGGCACCATTATCTTAGAACATTAGAAATATCATCTCCATTAAAGACAAATGCTATTAAATTTTGATCAGTCATTAGCATTATCTACTGTAAATGCTAATAGCTAATAGTATCATTAACAATTTAATAAACTATTATTATTAAAAATACATAATACTGTTCACTTAATTGAAACTGCTTAGTTTTCTTCTTAGTGTCAATAAATCTTAGCCAGAATTGCTTTATTAGATGTTGCAGTATGCAAAAAAATAAATATTTTAAAAATGATCTTCAGAAGATCACAACTTTATTATTATTTAGTGACTAAAATATTCATTAAATAATTTTAGTCATCATATTAAGTTACAATAATAAGGATTATTATTATTATTGTGTGTGTGTATAACATGTTTAAAAATGACTTTTTTTTTTATATTTAGTCTATTGAACCTGGTCAACAGTTTACATGGGAAAATTCAAATTTTGAAGTCAATAAACCCAAGAATCGTTATGCTAATGTTATTGCCTATGATCATAGTAGAGTAGTATTACAACCATTAGATAATGTTCAAGGTTCTGATTATTTAAATGCTAATTATTGTGATGGATATAGAAAACAAAATGCTTATATTGCTACTCAAGGTCCTTTGCCAGAAACTTTTGGAGATTTTTGGAGAATGGTTTGGGAACAACATAGTGCAACAATTGTTATGATGACAAAGTTAGAAGAAAGAACAAGGATAAAGGTAAAATAATATATGGAATGTTATAAAAATTATATTGTTAATAATATTTTATATATATAATTATTTCGTAATCAGTATTAAAACTTTCAAAATTAGATAAATGATTTATTAAGAAATGTAATCAAATATTTTTAAATAAAAAAATTTGTAATAGTAAAGAATGAAATATATGCATTAATGAATTTTATTCTATTAGGTCTTTTAAAGTTTAATTATAAATCTTTGTTTAAATAAATTATCAAAAAATATATATAAACTTTAGAATAATTTTTTAGTGTGATCAGTATTGGCCAACACGTGGAACTGAAACATATGGAGTTATTCAAGTCACCCACATTGACATTCAGGAAGTTGCTACATATTGTATTCGAACGTTTCATTTACAAAGGGTAAATTGATGTTGCAATATTTTAAGTTTTAAAATATAATAAAATTAGTAAGTAATGCTTTAATTTATATAATTTTCAATTTTGATTATAAAGATAGGCTACCCAACTGAGAAAAGAGAAGTTCGCCAGTTTCAGTTTACGGCGTGGCCTGATCATGGTGTTCCAGATCATCCAACACCATTTTTAATGTTTTTACGAAGAGTAAGAGTAATGAATCCAGCTGATGCTGGGCCAATGGTTGTACATTGTAGGTTAGTACAAAATTAATTTTATTTTAAAATTAATCAGATCTAATAATACTAATAATAAGTTTTTAATGTGTGAATGTAGTGCTGGAGTTGGAAGAACAGGCTGTTTCATTGTCATTGATTCAATGCTAGAAAGGTTAAAACATGAAAATACTGTAGATATATATGGACATGTAACATGTTTAAGAGCACAACGTAATTATATGGTTCAGACTGAAGATCAATATATTTTTATTCATGATGCTGTACTTGAAGCTGTGATAGCAGGAAATACAGAAATTCCTGCAGGAAATTTATATGGACATATACAACATTTATTACAGATTATTCCAGGTGATACATGTACAGGAATGGAAACAGAATTTAAGGTATATTTTATCAGATTTGAATTTTTTATACCATATTTTCTCATTCAAACCTTAGTATTTGAATAAACCCTGGGTTCTAAAGCATAGGAAACAAATTGAAGTACTCACTATAAATAAAGAATCTTCAAATACCAGATTAAAATACAAATATAATCCTTCATCAAACTCTTTAACCGGTATTAAACAAGAGTAAAACTACATGCAAACGTTTTTGGATCCCTCCCTGGGTCCTTTCTCAAGCAACTATTCTTCTTTAAAATTCGTTAGAATGAAGACCAGTAGAAAGAACTTCTTCAAAACTGCGATATTCGAAAAAATTACTTCTTCCGAACCACATTTCAAAAGTCGAAATTCAAAAATCAATGTGAATCACATGCATTCCAGTATTCCGAAATGTGATGCTCGTCTTTCTTAAAAAGGTTTTTTATGGATTTTTACATTAACGAAAAATAAATAAATAAAGAATTCTATTTGTTCCAAACAAATGGAAATTTGCAAAGCTTACAACACTTCTGCACCTATTAACTCGAGGGATGAGATTACCCTGTCCCTAGCATGGCAGGCCCTACTCCAGAAAGAGGATTCACATTAATAAATACGTATAGTAAATAGGGTATTAAAACATCATACTTGCTGAGATGCTATTATTTATTTTCTTTATTTATTTATTTTTTGTTAATGTAAAAATCCATAAAAAACCTTTTTAAGAAAAACGAGCATCACATTTCGGAATACTGGAATGCACGTGATTCACATTGATTTTTGAATTTCGACTTTTGAAATGTGGTTCGGAAGAAGTAATTTTTTCGAATATCGCAGTTTTGAAGAAGTTCTTTCTACTGGTCTTCATTCTAACGAATTTTAAAGAAGAATAGTTGCTTGAGAAAGGACCCAGGGAGGGATCCGAAAACGTTTGCATGTAATTTTACT
>NW_019384366.1:243655-247823 GCF_000671375.1 Centruroides sculpturatus | reverse complement strand
ATATATATATATTTTTTTTTTTCAATAATATATTTTGGCTGAATCTGAAGATAAAACGATACATCTTGATAAATATTTAATTCAAATAAATTTTTTTACTCAAAATTTGTTAAACATTAGTTTTTTTAGTGTTTTAATATGTTAATATTAGATTATTATTATCTTTTAAAAATTACTTCAATTTTCATTTATTCAAAACATATATAAACCTCAAAACATGATGTCATTAATCAGAGTACAGTAGGGCATCGATTATCTGAATCAATTGGGGACTGGGGTTGTTCGGAAAATTGATTTTTTGGATAACCGATTATGTCCCAAAAAATATATTAACCTGTCCCATGTTGAAATTCGTTCAAATCCTGGCATGTCCTTAAGTACCCTCTCATGGTCGCACAAGTGCTGCCAGCTAAAACATGCACACCAACAAAAATAATAATGGAGTAGCCCAAGACATAGCCAAAGATTGCAGTGCCACAGCACTAGTAAAAATTTAAATTTGCCGACTGGAAAGCTTTCGGTTATTTGACATTTCAGTTGATCGACATTCAGATAATTGATGCTCTACTGTACTTAAAAATTCAATTATTAATAGTAGCAGAAAAATAGCCCAATACATTACAGCAATCATTTGGCTCTGACATCAAAACATTTTCATTTTTATAAATTTGATGATTTATAACTTCACCCTACTTTCAAGCTATGAAGTTGCTTTTCTGCAATATATAACTATTGTATTATCAAAGTATATTAGAAAATTATTTAAAAATTAAGCTAATTTAGTTAGTTAATTAATGTAATAAATATCTTTTAATTCAAGTTGTTATTAATTCTAATGATACAATTTAACAGATATTAATTTTAGAATTTTATTTTATATTGAAATATTTATGTAAAATCACTTTCATTTCTGGACATTTTTTAAATAAAAAAATAGTAGTAATAGTTATTACAGTTCTAGATAAATTAGCATTCAATTCAAGATAAAATTGTGTTTATTTTATATTATATTACAGTAAAGCCTTGTTGTTTTGAAACTCAAGGGACAAAAAAAATATTGTTTTGAAAAAATTCGGATAATTCATACTCATGTTTTTTGTAATTCTTGAATAAAATTATAACATTATCTTATATAATTTCACTTATAATATTAATGCATTTGTAAATGAATGAGTTTTTTCTTAGTAATTTAGGCTATTTTCAAAAATTTGTCAGTTGGTGTGTACTTAATGAAAACAAAACTACATTCAAAGTAAGTCCTAAAAATAACATGTGAAAGAAGCTTAAATGCTTCAATAAGAATTACTCGTACTTGCAAATTTCATCAAGAGGACCAATGGTTAGTTTTATGAAGAATTCGGTGACTTGAATTTGAGATTATGAAATCATGTGATCTGAAAAAAACAAGCTTTATTAAAGGCTAAAGCTATTTACAAGCTTTCTAAAGCTATTTATAAGTATGCATTCTATCATGAGTGTGAATGTGTATTTAATGGACTTTGGAATTATTGAAGCAATATATTTTTGTGAAAAATGTCCAAAATAATTAAATACCAAACAGATTTTTTTTTTCCTTTTTAATGGAAGAAAAGAAATTCTCTCTTCATTGGCACATGTATGATGTCCAAATGACCTTGAATTGACATCTGATAAATCATCAATATATAATTGGTGAAACCGAAACTGCCACTTGGGAGTGAAAACTTTCTTATAAACACACAATATTATGGAAGATTTCAAATTAAACAATATTTTTGCAGATAGTCAGGCCACATAATGACTTCAAATTTCATTGTACATGTATTTTGAATTATCCAAACTAAAATATATGCAAAATCCTATTCTCTTGGCTGGGGATTAGACTTGACTTCAAATTATGTGATATTGAAATAAGGAGGTTTTACTGTATGTATAAATTAAAAATGACAAATTTGAATAGTTAACAACAAAATTTATATTGAATCCAACATTTAGTTTTTGTATTTATCATAATCTCTTCTCTGTGTTTATACCCTACCCTCCTATATGTTATATTTTTTGAGACACTATGAAGTGTTGAACTGAACACTGGACTTTTTCACTTTCACTTTATTTTTCTAATGTACTTTACAGTCTTTAAATTAATTGTTTCAATTACCAGTATTCGGGCTGATACACATTCTCTACAGGAATTTTTATTCTATTGTTGATGTACATAAAACCAAAACACCATCATGTACAGTAAACCAGTTAAAAATTCCTATGAAAATTACATTAATTGCAAAGTTCCATTTTTTACATTGGATACAGTACCAATAATATTGCACATCATGTGCAATATGGTGTCTCAAAAAATGTGATATATTTATCATAATTTTAATTAATAAAATTCAAATATTAGTATAAATTTTAATACCAAACTTTTCTGTATTTCAATTATAATGAAATTTAAAATTTTATTTTTAACTTAGAAATTAGCATCCATGAAAAGTCAACCTAATAAATTTGTAAGTGCCAATTTACCTGTTAACAAATTTAAAAACAGACTGATGAATATATTGCCATGTAAGTATTGATTAGTAAATAATAATTATTAATTTTTAAATAAAATTATATTATTCTATATTATTTTATTGTTCTATATAGATTAGCATCTAAATAAGAAATCCTTTTCATAATTTATTTTTCTTGTAATTAGTGCTACCTCAAATTTTGATTTATTAGATAGTTTTTTATTCCAAGATTTGAAGCTTTTACACTTAACAACAATATTTATTAATTTCAAAAGATTATTAATTAATATTTAATCTTTAGGTGCAACAGCTTATATTATTATACTTTGATATTTTCACAGAATTTGTTTATTCTCTCTAAATACAATACAGTGGTATGTCAATTTGCTGAAATAATTTGGGTAGAAATGATTTTTTACTTTCCTGGCTCTGTTGTATATAACAGAAGGAAAGTATGGCGATCAGTCAAAAAATGTCCCCCTCAAGACTTTTACATTTTTGGATTCTGGGAACCTTGAAACATTGAGAAATGAAAAAAATTAAGTTTTTTTCCTGCATATATGGATTTTTTTGTGTGTGTGTGGGGAGGGCACAATTTTGTTCACCCTCTTTGAAGCTTAATAACTTCTATGCTCTTATTCAAAAATTTCTGAAATTTTGCAGGGAGGTTTGCATATTAGGGGATTGATGCTATTAAATTTTGTTTCTTAAGGGTTGAGGAGTTGGGGAGATAAAGGGGCTGTGTGTCATTTTTTGAGTAGGGTCAAACTTAATGATGATTTTACTTATTAGCATTTACAATTTTTATAAAACCCATTCCCTACCTTCATAATAAGGTTTTTGCCATTTTATAATAATTAAAAAATATAAAAATTTTAAAATAAAATATCATAACAGATAGTACAGTTGACTCCCCTATAACACGGGTTCATATAGTTGGATTCCTATATGATGGTGAAAAAATTGTGACAGTATTCGTACAAACATGCTAAAAAACTCATTTAATTTGGTATCACTGACTCATGTAGCAACAGGATTGGTCGAACCTAGACCAATAACAGATATTGCACAAACCATTGAGTTTAAACGAGCAGCAGACCTACTAAAAACCATTTATTATTTAACGTTCATAAAAATTATATTTATGTGGGGGCCGAGGGGGGAGAAATTTTAAAAGAAACTCTACGAACGATAATATGCGATATGTATCATCATCGTCTCCCTTGCCGTCTGGATTGCCGAGCGGTAACAATCAACATGTGGAAGCAGTTGAGTCAGAGATAGATGCTTCGTTTACAAACAACACAACCGTTTATTAAACACGAAAGAAACTTACAAGATTTCCACGATCTTGGAAGTTCTGCGGCAGCTGCGGCCTCTGGGTCGTCCTCTCCTGTGGTTCCACGATAGTCCCATTTTGAAGGAGTGTCCCTTGTTCGAGAATGAACAATTCCATCACGTCTCGATGACTCCGGGACGATGCGGTCGACTTCCGTTGATGGAACGATGTCAATCCGAGGCTGGGAGATGGAGACGAAGATGTGTGCGAGACACACACACAACAACAGGTTCGTCACTTGGAACTTTCGGGAGAAGAAGCCGTCGCGTCCTCGAATTTCCGGGGTTTTATCTGTTTTCTCTCAGATTCCCCTTTCCGATTGGTCTCCCGTCGTCAC
>NW_019384366.1:224599-240553 GCF_000671375.1 Centruroides sculpturatus | reverse complement strand
TGTTTTTTTTTTTTTTTTAAACTCACTTATTTTACATGGTTTTTTTTTTCTTTCCTTTTTAATTTTGCTAAATCTCTTCTTGTTTATCATCATGATAATTAAAAAATATGTTTTAGGGTGCATTTCTAACCATGTTGATGCTGTTTTTTATGCAAAGCCTGTGACTCATTAATCATGCTTTTCTATTTGCACTGTAATAAATAAAATCTAACCGTATTGTTGATAACAAGATAGCTCAATACTGGGTCTACAGAATATTTTCGAAATTGTTAATACATAGTTATTTTGTAATATTTGGAATTAATACTCCAAGTCTACAAACCACTAAACCTCTTCAACTTTCAGAAAACATGTAAAATGTATCAAGTTACAAACATTTCTGGATTCCAACTTCAGGTTGAAAGAGTTTGTTTTGAATTGGAATGCATCGAATAGAATGCATGTGTACAGGACAGTATAAGATATGTGCTGAGCCATACTACATCGCCCAGACTATAATGATGTTTCATACTATGCTCGCCATGCTTTGTATAGTTGTATCTGTTCAGTGCATTCCAATTTGAAACAAACTCTTTCAATCTGAAGCTGGAATCAGGTAGATTCTGAAAACATTTGTAAATTGATAGATTTTACATATTTTACTGGAAGCTGAAGTTCAGTAGTCTGAAGTAACAAAATATACTTCACTATCACTGGAAACATAATATTTTCAAAGTTTATTTTCAGATAATTAATGCTCTATCATATTTGTTAATTTGAAACTTGCATTTATTATTTGCCATATACACTGATGCAAATTTAAGTTTAAATTTTTATTTAATTCCCTAATTGAGAAAAGTTTCTATAGTACCATATCATTGATGCATGATATGATGATTTAGAATTCTAGCATTTGAATCTGTAATGTGGCAGCTACTACTATAACCAATAAACTAAAATGTGTATTAATTTAATTCTTTGCTGGATTTTAACAAATTCAAGTTACAATCAAATCTTTATTCATTTTAGTAATGAGTTGAACATACAATAAAACATAAATTAGGTAAAGATCTGCTATAATATCTAAATTGTCTCCCTGACCTAAATATTAATTTTTTATTATATTTAGAGAACAAAATACTTTCTTGAATATTTTCAGAAAATGCTTTGATAATATTACAACAAAAAACAAACTTTTGAGAGAGTTAAGTTGTCTCAGATTGTTGTATAATAGTCATCAGAGGAAAAGAATACTTTCTAAGATACTAAAAAAAAAAAAAAAAAAAAANAAAAAAAAAAAAAAAAAAAAAAAAAAAAAAAAAAAAAAAAAAAAAAAAAAAGAAGTCTACTTAGCAAGGTTAAAGTTGTGTGCTAACTGAGACAATGGATACTTATGCCTGATTTCTCATGTTTTTTTTTTTTTTTTAATCATATACGTGAAATATTAGAATTTAATTAGCAACAAATAATAAAATAAATAGGAAGTGCAAGAAATGACTTCAGAAAGGAATTAAAAGAACACAGACATGATCTAATGGGAAGTAACATAATTATGTTGATTAATTTAATGCTAGAAAAACATTGAAGTGGAAAGAAGCAAAAATGAGACAAGTTGCAGAAGTTTTCCAATGTCCTAGCTGAGTAATTAAGGATAGCAAAACAAATTTATAAAGTATAAAATAATATAACAGGAAGAAACTAAAACCTTGAATTTGGGTTTTTATATAGACTGTATAGAATAAATATTGTTTTAAAAATATTTACAGTTTATGTTGAGTGATTAATAACAATAAATATGTAAAAATTGATTTTAAAAAATTCTTATTTTATTACTTCTTCAGTTTCTAAGCAATAACATCATTATGGATTCCATGCTGTTCATCCCATTGTACATAGTTGTTACACAATGATACATATGTGTATATTAGTTATATTTTTTGTTGTCTATATATATATGCCCTATTACTTCTTTTTATTTCATTTTAACTGTTTGCACAGTTGTCTCTTATATTTGAATGTTTAACAAACAACTTGACACCTAAATGCGAATTCCAGCATATAATGAACAAATAAATTTTAATGTTCAAATGTTTTCACCTATCTTTCAGAGGTCCTCATCAGGAAAGAATGCACAAAAACAGAAAAAACCATTCTATCTCTTGAAAAGTTTTAGCTTTCAAATGTAGCTGTGTTCCAATTTTTAAAAAATTTAAACAATGTTCAATACAAAGATTGTTACGAATTACAACATATAAATAAATTATTTTTTTAAATAAAGCTATACATAAATTCATTAATATAATATATGACGTTGTAAAAGTTAGCCTGATGTTTTAAATGTCATATATTATATTAATGAATTTATGTATAGCTTTATTTAAAAAATAATTTATTTATATGTTGTAATTCATAATGATCTTTGTATTGAACATTGTTTAAATTTTTTAAAAATTGGAACACAGCTACATTCAAAAGCTAAAATTTTTCAAAAGTAGAACTGTTTTTGTGCATTCTTTCCTGACGAGGTCCTCTGAAAGATGGCCGAAAATGTTTGAAGTAGGGTTTCTCAAATGGGATTCCAGCTATTTTTTAACCTGGGAAAGCCCACAAATTTCTTACAGATTCATTGTTTTCTTATTTTGTGTTAAAATTGAGGAAATTTTGCAAATAGAAAGTAAAATTATTAACCCATTAATTGTCAGAATACATTTGTATTTATTATTTTAAGCCTGCTTATTAGTTTTTTAAATTTTTGCTTATTATGGCATGTCACAGATTGTCAATAATCAATATGTAGCCTATTTGTGGCATGACTCTGAAAATTCTTTACTTGTCAGAACCTGTAATATCTGAAATAATTGTGCTTATGCTGTCTTAATTTTTAACCATGCCCAGTATTTTCAATAGCTGCATAATGCCAGGTTGTGCAAATTGGGCAAGGATGCAAATGAGTACAAAGTCTGCAAGTATGAAATTTTTCTTCATAAACCTGATTAAAACCAAATGAACTGTCGAATTATCGGGCTGTAAGCTCAATGCCGCTATTAAAGCAGATGCGGTAGACAAATCAAGAATACAAGACGGCAAAAGAAATACTGTAAAGCATTTTGAAAACGAACTAGAAATCTTTCAGGTGAAAAACATATAACATCTGTATTCTCTTAAATGCATTAAAGATGATTCCACCCACATTGATTGAATTGAAAAGGGCATACTCGGTAGCAGGACTTTTCTTTAGTAAAATAAGAATCAAATTGTGTGATCAAAGTATCATCCATCTTTGCTTTTTAAAATCTTATAATACAAATAGTATTGTAAATTTTTATAATGTTTTATTTAAATAAAAAAAATTACCTTCTAACTTAGAAGTTTGATCTAAGTTCATTTTTTCTTTAAATTTTTAACTTAATTCAAAGGCATTTTTTTTGCATGCAGTTTCCAACAAACTTTAATAAACTTTTTCTATTTGTGAAAATTTCTACGTAACTCAAAAGTAATTTTTATACATATTTTACACAGCATTATTAATATTATTTTGGAGATTGCAGGACGTACTAAGTTACTTAAAAATGAAAAGTAATTATATCATACGATTTTAAGATTTATTCTATATCTTAAAAATAATTAATTATATCCCAGGAAACAGTTCACTTTTATTCCGGAATCCTGGGACAAGCAAAAGACTGGTAAATATGCTGGAATTCGCATTTAGGTGTCAAGTTGTTTGTTTAGTATACAATTCCAGTTTGTATGCCAGTTTTTTACGTATGATTTGAATGTTTGTGATAAATATGTGCATTCTCCTTTATATGTACAAATATGTGTATATAAAGGATAATGCATATTTGCTCTGAAATTTTTGTCAAGTAATTGTAAATTTTTAAGTCTTGTTTACCTTCTTGTGAAATGTCAAACTATTCTCTATTATTCTGTAACATAGGATTATACATAATAAAAATACTTTAAATAATGCATTGTGTAAAATTATTAACGTAGGATGTAGAAATTTGATGTCTTCTGTTTTAACCCCAGTACATCAATGTGTGATTTGTCTATGTAGAAAATGCATGCCATGCAAGTGAAGTTGGTCTATGTATAGATAAGTTAGATTAAATCTTATCCTCCTTTCACATAATTTTAGAGTTAACTTGTCTTAGATTGTGCCAAAGTGGATATAAGGAAGAATATAATAATCTATCTGGAAACTCTGGTGGTATGTTTATGTAAACATACATAAACACAGAGTTCAGTAGAAGCCAGAGAGGAGAAGAAGGTCAACTTCACATCTCCTGCACTTTACCACATGGTCATCAAAAGAAGTGGATTAGTTATTTGGTTTATAAAATTGATAGTTTTTTGTGCCAATCTCTGAATTTTGTCTCCAGAAATGAAATGAAAAAAAAGGAAGCAGAAAGGAATAAGTGTTTTCTTATTCAGTTCTTGTGAGTCGCATACACACTGTATAGGGAAGATGGTTATTTTTGCCTTGTTCTGTTCACTTGTGAAAAGTTAATAGTCATAATGTTTTTCTTTTATAAAATTTTTTTTCTGCAAACAATTCTCTTGACTGCATTTACTCATTCTGCTCCTAGACTTTATGATAGAGTGGTGGGCATCACTCTAAATATGTTGTAATGGCATGGACTAACCCTCACTGACAACAGCTGAAATCATTAAAATTAGGAATTTGAACTTGCCTTTGAAAATTTTTTATTTGTGCATTTCTGTTTTGAAACAAACATTGAAAATTTATTGCTATTAAGTTTTTCTAATAAACCTATATTTAATTATTTTTATTAGCACAATATAAACATAAAATTTTTACTTTGATACCAAATAAAAATACTTTAAAAAATGCATTGTGTAAAAATGAATCTTTTATTGTGTAATAGTTTGTTTGAAGTAAGTTATATTTTGTCTGTAAAAATTTTTTTATAAATACAATGCACCAACCTTATTATGCTTTGCAGTTATTTTGGAATGTAACACATTTTTGATCCATCTTAGGAGCTTCTTCAGGCAAAGTTCTAAAAAAAATATTTCTTCTGGCATGATTGGTGTTCCATTCAATTCTGACGTATTCTAATTTTGAATGCTTCTATTTTTTAATTTAATTTTTTTTTAAATGCATGCGTCTGCATTGGCTGTTATAGCGTCAGGTCATACATAGTCTGCCATGCCTTTGAGATTTGTTTTTTGTTGTTAAAATAGACCAAAAAGCCTTGGCAGTTTGCTTTAAAAATCTCTAATGCTTCCAAATTCTTAAGTTGGCTTATATGACTAGTTTGTCAGATTATGGTAGCTTGTGGTAGTTTGGGTGTAATCTCATTTTCACTGGCATATATGGCTAAGGTAATAGTGTTTTTCTTTTTTCAATATATTCAGTGAAAATGAGATTATACCTGAACTACAACAAGCTACCATAATCTGACAAACTAGTCATATAAGCCAACTTAAGAATTTGGAGGCATTAGAGATTTTTGAAGCAAACTGCCAAGGCTTTTCAGTCAATTTTAAAGACAAAAAACACAAATCTCAAAGGCATAACAGCTAATGCAGATGCATGCATTTTTAAAAAAATAAATTAAAAATAGAAGCATTCAAAATTAGAATATGTCAGAATTGAATGGAACACCAATCACACCATAAGAAATATTTTTTTTTTTTTTAGAGCTGCCTGAAGAAAGTCCTAAGGTAGATAAAAAAAGTGTTACATTCCAAAATAACTGCAAAGTATAATAAGGGTGGTGCATTGTATTTATAATTAATGCTTAGTTTAGTGAATGGTTTTTATATATATAATTATTATTTGNGTTTTATTATTAAGTATTATATATTATAGACTTATTAAAAATTTAGCTTAAATTTATCTATTTCTTGAGAAAATGAAATTTGAAAGATATATTCTGTTCATATTTAAAATTATCTATTTGATTTTAAAATAAAATAACATTTTGATACGTTTTTTTATTTAGATTTATATTTTATAAAAGAAACAAACTCTTACTAATAAATGTATTAAATAAAGAATTTCAATGATTGGAATAAATTTTCTATTGTAGAAATGCAAAATAATTTATAATGGTACTGTTTTTAATTTATGTGAAGCATATTGAGATAAGATGCCTTGTTTTATGAGTTTTATACATAATTTATTTGAAATATAAAGATGAAATGTTGCTTATACTCATATTATGTAACAAAAATGGAGTATAATCTTATTTTTGGAGTAAGTTTGGATATTTATTTATTCATTCATATGTACAGTACAGTACATTCCTAATACATGAAATTATGCAAACTTGATTTAAATTTACAATGCTTGTTTTAGGATAAATGTCATCAGTATTGGCCAAGTGAGAGATCTCAGCGTTACCTGTACTTCGTAGTAGATCCAATAACAGAATATAATATGCCACAATACATACTTAGAGAATTCAAAGTAACAGATGCGAGGGTAATTAAATTATTTTTATTCATTTATTTAATTAAGAATATTATATCTTCATAACATGAAATAATTGTAAATCAATATTTTTGATTAAATTAATTTTTAATAAAATTTTATAATGCAGGATGGTCAATCTCGTACAATTCGACAGTTTCACTATATTGATTGGCCAGAGCAGGGCGTGCCTAAATCTGGAGATGGATTTATAGATTTCATTGGTCAAGTACATAAAACAAAAGAACAGTTTGGTCAAGAAGGACCAATTACTGTACATTGCAGGTAAGCTTATTTTTTCAAAATAATTTTCAGTTTTAAACTGACATATTTTAATAACAATAAATATTTTAAAGTGCTGGAGTTGGTCGAAGTGGTGTATTTATTACATTAAGCATAGTTTTAGAAAGAATGCAATACGAAGGAGTAGTGGACATGTTTCAGACTGTCAGAACTCTTCGAACTCAAAGGCCAGGGATGTTACAGACTGAGGTATGTATGCAAATATATGTTGTGTAACTTTCCTTTAATACAAAATAAATTCTATGAAAATAACTAATTATAAATTATCAAACTTTTTATTTTAGGACCAGTATCAATTTTGCTACAGAGCTGCTCTCGAATACTTAGGTTCATTTGACCATTATGCAAACTGAAGTTATCACACTGCCTGTTTTTCATGACAAAATCAGCAACAAAAAAGTATGTCGTTATGATTACTGAAATAAATGAAAAATTATGCACTTATGTACTGTATTAATAATACTAACAGCATATAAATTTAGAATTGCCCTTTGCCTATTATTAATTTTGTAAGTACAGATATAAAATTCTTTGATACAAGAAATAAAATGATAGTATAACTTTTCTATATTTTAGGGTTATAGGTATCGAAATGCTTATATAGCAACACAAGGTCCACTTCCAGAAACCACTGAAGATTTCTGGAGAATGTTATGGGAACATAATTCTAATATAGTTGTTATGCTCACAAAATTAAAAGAAATGGGAAGGGTAAGTAAAGATCATTTTTAAATAAAAAGAAACTCAAACTGTTTGTTAAGGAAGCCAAAAATAATAATTTATTAGGAAAGTTTTCAATCTACTGTTAAACCTGCTTCAGCTACCAGCTAACTGATGATGTGCTCATTACCTTGGGTTGGGTGTAATTAACTGAAACAGGCTGAACAATAACTGAAAACTTTCCTAATAAACTGCTTTTAAGGAAGCCAAAAACAAGAATTTAAGTTTCCATTTATTTTAATAAAACTTAAAAATCATATTTATTTCCCAAGAGATGATTTTTAGTATAGGTCTGATAAAAATAAAATGTTTTAATAATGAAAAATGTAGTTTAATTAGACTGAATACAGTCGACCCCCGTATAAGATCATTGATTATTCCGTTTTATATGAATTCCATGTTGTACAAGTCACTTAAATTTTACAAATACGTGAGCCGTTCACAGCCCGGTACACGTATTTGTAAAATCTAAGTGACTCGTACAACATGGAATTCATATAAAACGGAATAATCAATGATCTTATACGGGGGTCGACTGTATTTTCAGCATATGATGATAAAATTAGTTTATAAATTTGAAAAATTTAAATATTAATTATTGTTCCTTCTATTAAGTAAAATTTTAAAGTTTTATTATTAAGTATTATATATTATAGACTTATTAAAAATTTAGCTTAAATTTATCTATTTCTTGAGAAAATGAAATTTGAAAGATATATTCTGTTCATATTTAAAATTATCTATTTGATTTTAAAATAAAATAACATTTTGATACGTTTTTTTATTTAGATTTATATTTTATAAAAGAAACAAACTCTTACTAATAAATGTATTAAATAAAGAATTTCAATGATTGGAATAAATTTTCTATTGTAGAAATGCAAAATAATTTATAATGGTACTGTTTTTAATTTATGTGAAGCATATTGAGATAAGATGCCTTGTTTTATGAGTTTTATACATAATTTATTTGAAATATAAAGATGAAATGTTGCTTATACTCATATTATGTAACAAAAATGGAGTATAATCTTATTTTTGGAGTAAGTTTGGATATTTATTTATTCATTCATATGTACAGTACAGTACATTCCTAATACATGAAATTATGCAAACTTGATTTAAATTTACAATGCTTGTTTTAGGATAAATGTCATCAGTATTGGCCAAGTGAGAGATCTCAGCGTTACCTGTACTTCGTAGTAGATCCAATAACAGAATATAATATGCCACAATACATACTTAGAGAATTCAAAGTAACAGATGCGAGGGTAATTGAATTATTTTTATTCATTTATTTAATTAAGAATATTATATCTTCATAACATGAAATAATTGTATTCTTAATTAAATAAATGAATAAAAATAATTTAATTAAGAATATTATATCTTCATAACATGAAATAATTGTAAATCAATATTTTTGATTAAATTAATTTTTAATAAAATTTTATAATGCAGGATGGTCAATCTCGTACAATTCGACAGTTTCACTATATTGATTGGCCAGAGCAGGGCGTGCCTAAATCTGGAGATGGATTTATAGATTTCATTGGTCAAGTACATAAAACAAAAGAACAGTTTGGTCAAGAAGGACCAATTACTGTACATTGCAGGTAAGCTTATTTTTTCAAAATAATTTTCAGTTTTAAACTGACATATTTTAATAACAATAAATATTTTAAAGTGCTGGAGTTGGTCGAAGTGGTGTATTTATTACATTAAGCATAGTTTTAGAAAGAATGCAATACGAAGGAGTAGTGGACATGTTTCAGACTGTCAGAACTCTTCGAACTCAAAGGCCAGGGATGTTACAGACTGAGGTATGTATGCAAATATATGTTGTGTAACTTTCCTTTAATACAAAATAAATTCTATGAAAATAACTAATTATAAATTATCAAACTTTTTATTTTAGGACCAGTATCAATTTTGCTACAGAGCTGCTCTCGAATACTTAGGTTCATTTGACCATTATGCAAACTGAAGTTATCACACTGCCTGTTTTTCATGACAAAATCAGCAACAAAAAAGTATGTCACCAAATTATCATCATTTCAGTGAACAAATCAGTTTATTTAAAATTCAACATGATTATTCAAGTCACAATTGAAGAAGAAAACATTAATATTCTGCAGCAAGATTTACAATGGATAAATTACTTGAGTCACAGAAACTCAACTTCTCAAATGTGAAATACCTCTAAACATAGACTACTAAAATACAAATTATAGCAGAAACTTATCATAGATACATATATTATTATTATTTTTATTTTTTGTTGACAATTTCAAATTGCACAGTGAACATAGGTGCTGATATATAAAATCATTATTTGTTGTCTGTTAAAAGGCAGCAGGATCCCATTCCTTCCATGTGGCATATTGTCACACTTATATAAGCCTTGTCAAGTTCCTTATAAGTCATTCTTTAAAAAAAGAAAACATGTTCAGATTTACTGAAGATATCATCATCATCATCATCATCATCACCGTCAACCACCACCACCACCATCAAATATTCTAAATGTTCACATTTTGTTAATAGATATATTTGAGTGCTTTGCCAGTGAGATCTCATCATTTCCAGGCAATTTAATATTTTATAGCTCAAAGTGAATTCTGCAGCATTCAACAATTTTCGGAATAGATTGTATCGTGTCGTGTATTGAATTATATCATCTCAAGAAAATATCCGCAAAAGAAATACTTCTCAGAAAGCTTTGGAGATGGTTTTTGAATGTGTAAATATTTGGCATTTTATATACAAATTTTGTTTATATTATAACTAATTTTATATTTATATATACACACATTCCTCAAATTATTTCAGTGGCATCCATTTATAACTTTTTTAATTTTTTTAATGTTTGAAAAAAGAAAAATCTTTCTTTATATCATTGTAAAAATTTCAGATAGATTATTATAATGAGACAAAAAAAAAGCCTAACAATATAGTGCCTTTTTATATATAATTTCACTTGAAACTATTCTCTAAAATGTATTCATGGCTGAAAAAAAAAAAAGAAAATTGTTTTTATTGCCACTGTCTTCCATTAATATACAGTAGGTCCACAGTGAAAAAACTTTATTCACCAATTTTTGTTTAAAGTAGATGAGGAGAAACTACACCTATTTAAATGAGAATATTATACAATTATTTATAAATTATATATACATATGTACATTTAAATGAATTACAGAAGGAATGTAATTTTCTTTCTAAGATTTATAATAATCTTATGTATACAAATAACATATCACAATTATTTTATATGTTGTTGATTTTTTAGTTATCTCAGGAAGATGACCAAATAAAATTTTTTTTCTTAAAAAATTTTTTAATATAAAACATGAATATTATCTAATTACTACCCATCATAACTATGTAGTTTGAAATATTTTCATCATGAAAAAAATTTAACAGTTATTCTAATTCTCAAAACATTAGTAAACGGATTGTCTCAATAATCTGTACAAATCTTAAATATAGTCAATGCTATTTATTGAGCACTCACTCAAAAAATTGGCACATTTTATCTTACTCCAATACATATCACTTTCTTGGCATTTACGATTCTAGAAAATTAGTAATTAGTTCTTACTTTGTATCTTGATATACAATTATACAATTTGATACAAATTATCATTATTATAATTAATTATAATATAAATCTCCTTTCAAATTTTTATTATTTTTTCAGACAGACAATCATTTTAAATCATTATTTGTAAAAGGAAACTTCTGTATCACTGGTGGACCATGTGTTATACAAAATTAAAAAAAAAATGGAATATTTGGGTTTGCTTTCTAAATTTTGAAGCCAAAATTAAGTGTTTTAAATCAAGAAAAAAAATAATAAAAGAGAAAGACGATTGTGAAGATGATTAACGATAAAGAATTACTTTTACTTCTTTTATGGAAATGATTTTTTCATAATATACATTTTATTAAAAATGTCTCAGTAAACGAAAGTTATTAAAGTTACAAAGTGATTGTGACTACTGATAATAAAAATTGATTAAATATTTAATCTGATGATTGTTGTTTTTTTTGTGTGTTTGTTGTGATTATTAACATCTGTTCATTTGAACAAATAGATCTTAAGTAGCTGAATTTCTTACGTTAATTGAAAATTTTGAAGTGAATTTAACTATTATGCATGATTGCCATAGTCATGACAATTGCACAAATCAGTTATGTTTTTCATAAATTCAGTCTTAGCTAAAAATCAAACCTCATAGAGTACCATTTAGAAATGGATAGATTTATTACTACTACTAGATATAGTAGAGCGTTGATCAACCGAAACGTCGGTTAACCTTAAGCGTTCCAGTCGGACTGTGTCATGCTGAATCGAACGTTTTTTATACTAGATTAACTTATAAAGTATAATTTTGTTTGTACAAAATAAATAATTTTTAACGATACAATTATTACGCAATGATTATAAAAATTTTCGTTAGGCTTAACATCAACGAAAATTCAACGCGAAGCGACACGCAACGGAGAAAAATTTAAACATGGGATATATTACTGGCAGGGCTGTGGAGTCGGAGTTGGAGTCGGTAGATTTTTACGCGACTCCACAGCCCTGATTACTGGGGACATCGGCGGCTAATTACAGAACGATTCCGTAGCCGTAGTTCTGTTTTTTTACCACGAGATGTCGCTATTTCGTGACGTCAAGAAGCTCGACAAGCACGTTTCGTATTAGAAATTTGCAATATTTTATTTTACAATTAACGTTTATCTTTGAGATGTTCCATAAAACCAAACTCAATTTTCGCCATAGGGCCACTCCAATTACCAAACGATCGTGACCTTGGTAAATATCGGGCTATAANTTGACAATTAGAGGTAGGCGTTAGGCGCCATCTCTTAATTAAATTAATAATTAAATAAATAAATTTAGAACATTCTGGAATAAAAGAACTGGCCCGGGACGGGGCTTGAACCCGCAACCTCCGCTTGCCAGTTACGCCACCGGGCCCAGAGTAAGTCTTCGCTTCCAGACGTATATTACATTAGATAAAACTTTTCTTGGTTAAAAATAAAAGAACAGCCCCGTCCCGGGCTTGTTCTTTTATTCCAGGAGGTTCTAAATTTATTTATTTTATTTATTTATTTAATTATAATTATTAATTCACTTAAGAGATGGCGCCTAACGTCTACCTCTGGTGTCAAATTACTTTATACCAATCATTTAAATAGCCATATTATAGCCTGATATTTACACAATCGTTTGGTGATTTATGTTATACTACTCGGACTTTGCGATGTTATTAGTTAGATCTATGACATTTTCAGAAAGTGGTTAACAGTAAAGATATTACTTCAATCTTTGTTCTTCAAGTAGAAATTGTCAATTACACTTTTATTATTTTCTTTGAGGATTTCATTTCGAATTTCAATCATCAACAAATATTCTTTTTGCTAGTAATGTTTCTGTAAAAAAAAGCAGTTACCTAACAACCACTTTTTCCATAGAGATGCTTCATTTGTTATTGGTGCGGAAAAATTAAAATAAAATTTATTTGTAGGTTTTTTGTTCTAATACTTATTCTGATTACAGAGGATGTTTTTAGAATATGTTTATTCACAATGTTGCCAAACTGTAGGCCAACTTGGTGTTTATCAAGTTGGCCTGCAAAAGGATCCCACACGTCTTTTCTCATCAGAAATACCAAACACTCATCAGTTTGGTAACACTCCGCAGGGTGCATACTCATCCATCGAACCGGAAAGGAGTTGGAATACATTGGAGCAACCAGCGACAGATCACAAAGATCATTATACGGACATTTCTATGAGTCGATTTTCCACCTCACTGTCACCTTATGCCTCCGACCTGGATGTGGAAGTCCATTTGAATAGGACCTGGGTTCTCCACCGAACGTCCGACAGAGCACAACTCCGCTACTTTGAGCTGCTAGAAATATACAAGGCAGCGTTGAATAAGGCGGCCATCGACTTTAAACATGCCACGTTCCAGAACCCGTGGACATTTTTCTTCCACCTCCCTTAACTACGGTTGTATATGGGGAACGTCTCCTCCAATCAGCGGACACAACACGTAGTTTTCGAATATTTAAAAAGAATGTGGTTCGAATTTCATAAGCGATATCTGATGAAATATGTTCGAAAATGTTGGCGTAAGTGAAATTTTTGCTGATATCTTGACTTTTGTCTATGTTAATTTATTTTTATCTAATTTATATTAATGGTAAAAAGACAACAAAAATAATTTAAATCTGTAAAGATAATTTTGTACACGTGTTCTCAATAGACATGAAAAAAGAAAAAACATATATTCAAGATTTTACAGGAATGATTTTGTATTTCATCTAACAAGAATACAATTAGCCAAATTAAAGATGAAATATTTTAATAAAATATATTTCCATTCTGTACAAATATTGTGGTCCCAAATATTTAGACAGTGTTTACACAATATGGCACGATGATTGTTCTTCTGGAAGACCAAAATATACATAGTGATATTTGTTCATGATTCTATTGACCGTGTCTAAAAGTAAGCAAAGCCTGAGGCAAGTCACATGATTGGACCTTCTACTTCCGGTAGAACGTGAAAGTTGTGTTAATAGTCGATGCGATAAACATCGTATCAATCACGTTTCTTTAAATAAATATATTGTCTCCTAAAATTATTGTTAGGATATATTATTGTTTATACATAAACTAAATTTAATTCGACTTTCTTCTCCATTTCTTTGACACTTTTTTTAGAGAAGAAAGTGCAACATTCCTCTCTTATTCTTGCTTTGTTTACTCAATACTATTCAGAAGCGTCTACAATTACTAAAAAAACTCTTATTTATATTTAAATTAAATATTTTCGACTTTTTAAAGTTTTCTGCAGTGTTTTTATATGAAGATAATGCTCCATACAAAATAATTTTGAAATATATTTTATATATATAGCCTATTGTCTAAAGAGATCCTATGTATAGAATTTTATAAAGGGGAAAAAACTTATTAAAATGTTTAAAAAAATAATTTAATTAAACCTTTAAATGGTTCTAGAAAATTAGGCAATGAAAGGCTAGCCAAAGATGGGATTACTGCTCCTAAAAAATTAATTTTAATAAAAAACAAAATGAAAGTTTCTTTATCATTAATTTTAATTTAAATATAATACTGTTTTAAAGTAATATTATTTACTCTAAAAACCTTGTTTAGAAATGCATTTAACTTATTGCTACAGAATAGTTTGTCTTGTTTAGAAACGTTTAAATAAAGATTTAAAGAAAGAAATGTCTTGTTATTTACTTTTAAAATTTAAAAAATTGTTGGATCATTTTCACTCGCACCATCTCAGTTAAGGGTTAAAACTCATCCTTTCCTTTGCATACTTTTACACAACGAATTAGAATATTGCTCGTAGCCTTTAATTAAACAACACAAATGGCACGCTCTTTTGACTAAAAGGAAAATGGCAGACTTGTAGTCAATTTTCTTTAAACATGCTGTCTCTACAACCACTCTATATATCAATAATATATTCTGGTTCGTTGGGGTTACAGCCAATTCGGGATACGTCTCGGTTAACTGACTTTTGAACCATTCTGCAAATATTTTCTATGATAACTTTTAATATAATAAAAAGAACGTTTGTGCTTAAGAATAGAATAATATAACTTATGTTTACACCACATTTTGTATATTGTGTGTGTGTGTGAGTGAGTGGATATATGTGATGTGTAGTATACAGTGGCGCACTCAGCATTTAACCTTGGGGGGGCCGAGTTAAATCGATAAAATCTTTTTAATACGAATTCAACGAAAATTTCCATTATTATGTGACTGCTAATTCATAAGTCGTATACGAATAATATAGAAATAGAAGACACGACACAAAATAAATAAAACAAACACATTAATTAGGAAAATATTTTTGGAAAACTTTTTAGTATTTCTTTCCTTTTTCTTTGGAGGGTGCCAAAGTCCTTTGGCCCCGCAGAGGGGCGAACAAGAAACCTTGACATCCTCCAAAATGTAGATATCAGAGATGAAGGCACTGTACGAATCCTACTCAAAACTATGTATACATACATATGTTAGGAATGTACACATAGTTTTGTATGTACAGTGGAACCTCGGTATACGTCTGCTTTAGAATACGTCCAATTCGGAATACGTCCTGTTTGGACGAAACAAATTTTGCTCGGTATACGACTTTTGTTCGGTATACGACATAATTATACGCGTCATCAATGAACAAGTAG
Organism: Centruroides sculpturatus; assembly: GCF_000671375.1. Lineage (NCBI taxonomy): Eukaryota > Metazoa > Arthropoda > Arachnida > Scorpiones > Buthidae > Centruroides > Centruroides sculpturatus. The sequence goes on along the minus strand of NW_019384366.1, from coordinate 224,857 downwards.
CACTATCGGTGTACTAGACCAGACTAGACGTTCGTGGTGCAACGGTTTATAACTTTGTTTAATTTCTTCTGATTTTAATTCGTAAGTAAAATTTTATTATATTTATTAATCACGAATCCCAAAAAGGCAAATGAAAAGCGACAGAAAACTAAAAAAATGACTAGAATTACAATGGAACTGATGAAAGAGATTGTTGAGAAATACGAAGGTGGCATGCGTGTTCGAGATTTTAACTGTTGTTTACCGTATTCCGAGAAC
>NW_019384366.1:221917-223870 GCF_000671375.1 Centruroides sculpturatus | reverse complement strand
AATCATTAAAGAATATAATACAATAATAAACTTACACATAAATTATGTGATTAACGTTATACAATCTTATTTATTGCAACAACTTAAACTGTTGTGGCACTTTGAATTGCACAAGAGTCCCTTGCTTTTACGACTGCATTTATTCGTGGAACACTTCTTTTTGCAATGACAGCGTGTATAGCCTTGTCCTCCACTTTTCGAATCAGCTGCAGCTGCTTCTCTCAGCGATATTTCTTGAGAAGAAATCTCATCTATGGAAAGTAACTTTTCTTTACAAATTATGAACTGATTACGTTATTACGTGATTACGAACTGATCTGTTAATGGTGTCCTTTATTCAGATATCGCCGACGCCTTACCGACGACCCGTCTCATCCTCCGCCACTCGACCTGACAAATCGATCCCCACCTCACCGGATCAAAAGACCTTGTCCTACCTCCGGCTACCCACAAAGGATTTGGCGACAGACTGTCGCCTCTCTATCGACATCGGCTTCTCGGGTGTCGTTTCGACCTCCACCAAAGCTTATCTGTGCTTGTCGACACACACCGGCGATTGTTCGAATGTATAATAATATAACCAAATATTCGGACTTTCACCGACGTATTTTGTATGTGTCGACATTCACCGGCGAATATCGACATTCTCTAATTTCGGTCACAGTAACATATACACTATATATGCATATTCGAGCAGTATACAAACATCTGTCATACAAACCCGTCTATAACTTTCTCATATTTTTAGCTCTTATCCCTGTGAGCATTAACAGGGTTTTTTTTCCATACTTATTGTGGGTTCGGCAAGGCCTAAAATGGGACAGCCAGGTAATGAAGGACGTGGCTTGACATGTAGGAACTGAATTGGATAAATATAAAGTGATCAAGGGAATGAGGCTCCCGGGAGGACTTTCTATGGAAAACTGATCTCTGTTAGGTGTTAGATACATGAAGAAAAACCGAAATCATGTGGCCGGGAGCGAATTCGCGACNTTTATAAATTAAATAACAAAAACAAAGAATTTATCAATAAATAAACTATTTTGCGTTCAGTTAATTACAATTAATCTAAAATTTACTTTAAGAAACACAGAGTTTGAATGAAATTAAAAGCAAATTTGAATATTTTAAGTGTTAATTTCAGCACTTTTTCCCCTCTTATCACCTTATCTAATACCGCCAAACCTCCAACGATAGTCACCACTAAACGGCGGACATTTTTTAAGGAACGCTAAACGAAAATGGATGCAAAATAACTTCCAAACAATGGGCACCCTCAAAGATGGTCATTTTTATGTTTTCGTCAATGGCCGTTGTTCAGTAGTTTGTCAGTATTTAATTACTTTGTAGCAGGGGCGTGCCATGACAACTGATGATAGGGATTGATGATAGCTGTGTTTCTATACGAAGCCGACTTCCAGGGGCAATCAATTAATTCTTTCTTTAAATGTATTTTTAATAGATTATTTATCTGACGTACTTAATAAATAAACAAGTTCGATATAATTACCCGTTATTAGTTTCAATAGATTTCCTTTGCCCTTTAATATGCCAATTCTTGCTTTGATAAAAACATATAACATCTATTTATTTAGGTATATTATATCTATAAACCGTAACTATCTCGTTATAATTTTCAATATTTATTTTATATTATTTACTAATGTTAAATTCTATTCCGCTTCGATTTCCAAATTGCTTCAAATACGAAAGAATCGACGCTTTTTCATGTCTTTTGCCAGCTAAATTGTCAAAGCCATTCTTACCCACACACTAATTTCATTTGAAAATAGTAGGCGAGCCAAGAAAACAATTTTTGCATTTTTATGCATTTACAGAGACATTTTATCGTGAAAATGTCGAACAAATTTTTTTATTGAAGTGTTTATATTTAACTTAGGCATTGGCTTTTCTCTTTTAATAATGTTTTCTTTTTCATTATATGATCTTGAG
>NW_019384366.1:11678-220396 GCF_000671375.1 Centruroides sculpturatus | reverse complement strand
CTTGTTCCATTTTTTACATTATAGGTGCTCTCGGACTAGCAACATTTTTCGCAAGAATAGATGATCCGGATGCGACCAAATTTCTAATCTTTTCTCCCGATTGCTTAATTGACCGAATAGTCGACTCATTTAAATTAAAATGCCTACTAATATCAGCTATCCGCTCTTGATTTTTAATTCGATCCAAAATTTCTATCTTTGAAGAGTTATAAATTTCCTTTTTAACGACGGTCCTTTCTTTTCATTCGGCATTGTTATGGCTAAAATTTTTCAATCAGTTTTGTGGACAGTAAAAATCGCAAAAAATAACTTTTCTTCACTATGTTGTTAAAAATATACACCCAATAGAAATTTATACTGTTGTGACCGTAGGGTCGGTGTCTCGTTGACACCACGTCAGGAGACCTAAATCTGACACCACCGAGTCTCTGGGGGATTCGGAAATCGCGACGTTACGTCACGCGAGCGGTAGCGTGTGAACGCTTGGATTCGGAGTAGAGGTGAGGAGAGAGACGAGGAAGTAATTTATTCGGATTCCATGGTTGCTAACAAATAACAATTTTAATAAAAACTAAAGAAAATACAGATATCTGGCATAGCCCCCTAATTATACTATTCCGTTCGAGAGAGAGAGTTTACACGCGAATCGCGGGTTGATAAATACCTTGCTTCTGGGTCGAAGGATCTGTGGTCACGCCGATGATGATACGCCGATGGAAAGTTCAATTTACTGATTCTGAATCTTGTCCGTTCACTGGGGTGGAGGCACGGAGATGTTATCCTTAAACAGGCATGATCTTTTTCTCTCGGGTTTGATCCTGGGTCACGGTTTTATCCGGGGTCGCGGTTTTATCACGGGAGGACGACTTTGTTGAGCGGACTTTTTGAAGACGCCTTTTGTAGAGGGACTTCGGATGACGACTGACCTCGGGGTCTTTTTTTCTTTTCTCTTCCTATTCCTCTTGGGTTTTTTCCATGAGGTCAGGTGGTTGCCGTTAACGGTCGCGCGTCCAATATGGATTCTCCATCGAAAGTTCCTAGTGACACATCCCTGACTAACTGGATCCGACTCAACAAGGAACAAACTCCGTGGGAAATAATTTTTATGGCTTTTAGCCTAACTCGATAAAATGCTCGAATTTAACCGATTAAAGTTCCAATAATTAAAATTTAAAATAACACTTTATTGTGGGTCTGTTCGTCCCTCACACTGTATTTTGTCTGTTCGTCCCTCACACTCATTTTTGCTGTCCCCACTTATTGAAACAGTATAAAGGATGGAAAATTTAGGGATATATTTGAGTGTTTACGGTAACTGATGCACATCTCTCTAGAAACCGGTCTTCCCCTGAAACTTTCAAGGGAATAAATAACACGGAAACAGCGACAAACAGCTGTTTTCAAGGACATTTAGTTCTGTATGCCGAATTGCGGTTCGTATCACGTAATCCGTTGCAATTTTTCTGTTATGTGAAAGATAATTCGTTTCTAACTACCGTAAACCGCGTTGTAAAAGTACCGCGTTGTAAGAAAATTACCGCATTTTTCCAACCGCGTTGGAGCGAAAACGCATTGTAAAGGTACCGCGTTGTAGGAGGCTTACCTGTACTTCTTAAGTAGAAATAAGTCGAAACCGATTACTCTGTACTCGAATATTTGTAGTCTCGGGAAAAAGAAATTTTTATGACAAACAGATACATAAATCGTAAATTTAAGGAATATAAATTCTAGAGCTTTTTCTGTACCTTGTGCATCTCTCTCATTCATTAAATTTAGTTGTAAATGACGCTGTCAAAGTAACAGTTAATTTTTTAACATTATACAAGAATTATACATGTTTTTTTCTACATCCCCTTAAAGATGGGATGTACGAAATCGTAATATCACTGGTTTAACATTGAAATCCGTGAGTAATATAAAATCGGAGAGCGGAATAAAAATAAAAAAAAATCCATTAAAATATTTGATAACTCCTGTCAACTATACAGAACTATCGTAAAAACATACCAGTAAATTCTTATCGGTTGGGTTAAGTTATAAATCTACTTGTTATTCACGTAATCGGCCAAATATCTAGCGGGCGGGCGGCTAACAGCTTCCAATTCTATCCGGTCCCGGATAGAATTGGAAGCGTTGGAATGTGTAGCATCAACTCAAGGTCGTAGGCTTCCACCGGCTAAACCGGGTGAAGTTGGTGCTCTGTAAATCTGGCTTTTTGGAATCTGACAATACTGTACAGAGATTCCACTCCGCCACTAATATTCGAATATACAATAGCAATCTTATTTTTTTCACGTGTAGTATAGAAATTTGTAATAAGATATATAATGCGGCTATAATAAAATATTGTGCGATTATTTTCATATCAAAATTAATATGTATTTATTTTTTATAAAATACAAGGGAAGCGGCGCTTCCTCCACTTCTAATGACGGCACGCCACTGCTTTATAGGCCTTCTGAGGTCTTCTCTCTCTTACTCTAGATCTTTGAATAGACTATACTCCCTAATAATAATAATAATATTAAGCAGAGGCTCACGTTCGAAAAATAGGCTCCAGTCTCCCTTGATTACTAGTGGCGAAAGCAGCACCGGCCCAAGCATGGCTACTGCAATACCCTCAACAGATGTGAGGAATCAACCTAGCCTTGGTGTTTCTGTGGCAATGCATCCACAGACCACAAAGGCTGGAAAACCACGCCAACGGATGAAATGGACAACAGAAATGAACGAGTTTATCATCCGCACTTACTACACCATCACAAGACTCGAAACAAACATGACAGCATACAGACAACAACTACACCACATATTCACACAACAATATCCTCACCTCACTGTCACCGAACAAAGGGTTGTTGATCAAAAACGAACAATTATACACAACAACCTTATCCCACAAACAACACTTGAACTTATCAAACAACAGGTTGCTGATCAAATACATCAACAGACAGAAACATTTAACATTAATGAAGATCACGTAACCTGTCAGGATAATCCAGCAACAAGCACTGATTACAGCACACACACAACAAGTACCACTAATGATACTGCAGGCACTTCCCCATCCATCACTGATAACGTAGACATAGAATTAGTTAATACGCTCTCACTTATATTTCAGGAAACACTCATTAAATATACTGGTACAGATCCCACACAAAGACCACGAATACCAAAAATCAACACGTCAAAGGCAGTAGGAAAAACACTAGATTATGTAAACACTCACTTACTACCAAACTACATTCATTCAATTTCTACACTCTCAGACATTCATACATTAGTTTATGCTGGGGCAGTCACAGTAGTAACACACCATGGACTGAAAATACACTCACAGACAGACACACACAAAACACAATTCTATCACAAGCCTGCCTGGCAGAGAAGAATAGAAACACAAATAAATGACATTAGACAGCAATTAGGCAGGCTGACACAATACACTAAAAACAACATAACACCCAAATTAAAGAAACAACTCAAAAACATTTTCAAGAAAATCAAAACACACACAAAACATGAACATCACAACACACACATTACAGAATACATCGATACACTAAAACAAAAACTCGCAGCCAAAGCACGTAGACTCAAACGATACAAAACATGTACACTACGAAAACAACAAAATAAATTATTCACAAACAATGAAAAACTTTTCTACAGACAAATCAGTACCAAAACAAACACTGATACACAGCACAGTGGCACACCAACAGAAGAAGAACTCACAACTTATTGGTCTTCTCTTTGGTCCAATGCTGTTACACACAATGCTGATGCAGGCTGGATCGAGGAGGAGAACAGAAACTTGCACAACATACCAACTATGCCCTGTGCTGAAATAAACATACACGACATTCGCTACGCTGTTAACAGAACACACAACTGGAAGACACCTGGTGTAGACAACATTCACAATTTCTGGTACAAAAAGTTTACATCACTGCACCAGGAACTAGCTAAACATCTAACACACATCATCATCAATCCACAAGACATGCCAAAATTTCTTACTCGGGGCATCACCTACATGAAACCTAAAAACAACAAAACCACAGACCCCACACAATACAGACCAATTACACGTCTTCCAACACTCTACAAATTATTGACATCATGTATCACAAACAAAATATACAAACATGTTGAAGAACACGACATTCTTACAGAACAACAAAAAGGTTGACGTAGAAATCACAGGAGATGCAAAGAACAGTTACTCATAGATTCAATCATTCTACGGCAAGCACACAAACAACACAGAAACATACACATGGCATATATAGACTATAGAAAAGCATTCGACAGTGTTTCACACAGTTGGCTGCTACATATTCTACACATGTACAAAATACATCCATTACTCATTGCATTCTTCCAAAACACTATGCAGCACTGGAGAACAACACTGCATCTCAGGGTTAGTAACACTTCCATACAAACGAAATATTTATTAGGCGAGGAATTTTTCAAGAAGATTCCTTGAGTCCTCTCTGGTTCTGCCTAGCCCTGAATCCATTATCCAACATGTTAAACAACACGCAATATGGCTACAATATCGGACATGAAAAAACAACACATCTCATGTACAGTACATGGACGACATAAAACTTTATGCATCCACACAAAAACAACTTCAACAGTTCCTACAAATCACTCATTCATACACTAAGGACATACAAATGGAGTTTGGCTTAGACAAATGCAAAAAACTTCACATAGAAAAAGGAATCCTGAAGAAAGAAGATTTTGCACTTGGAAATGGAGACGTTATTGAATCCATGGAAGAGGGTGAGGTCTATAAGTATTTAGGATTCCAACAGGCCAAACTAACAGAACATATACAAATACATAAACATAAACATAAACATATACAAATAAAGCAAAGATTAATTAAAGAATACCAAAGTAGGTTAAATGCTATCCTCAGAACACAGTTAAATGAAAAACACACAGTTAAAGCAATAAATACATATGTCATCCCACTACTCACATACTGTTTTGGAGTTATACATTGGACTAATACAGATCTCGAGCAATTCCAAAGGAAAACAAGAACAACACTTACTAAGCATAAACAACATCATTCTAAATCTGCCACAGAAAGATTAACCCTTCCACGTAAAGATGGCGGGCGTGGCCTGATTGACATTATAAACCTTCACTACAAACAAATACAGTCACTGCGAGAGTTTTTCTACAGGAAACAAGAAACATCACAGTTACATAAAGCAGTAACTCTAGCAGACACAAATAACACACCATTAAACTTACACTCACAACATATGGACCTGACACAACATATAAAAAGCATAGACAACATTAAGCAATCATGGGCTTTGAGCCCATGATTGCTTAATGTTGTAAAAGGCTCTCCATGGCAGGCATCCTTACGACCTGGCCCAGGATTTTGTTGACAAAACTGCGTCAAACAGCTGGTTAGATCGGGGATGCCTCTTTGGGGAGACGGAAGGATTCATGATTGCCAAACAGGATCAGGTCATAAATACTAAAAACTACAGAAAACACATACTCAAAGATACAACACTCACAAATGACACATGCAGAAAATGTATAGTTTCTGACATAATGTGACAACACATCACTCCTGGTTGCAAGCTCTTCGCACAGACGGATTACTTACATAGACACAATCAAGTAGCAAATATAATACACCAAGAGCTTGCAAAGAAACACAAATTGGTAGACATCCACGAACCATACTACAAGTATATTCCACTATTGGAAAATAACACGCACAAAATGTACTACGACAGAGCCATAATCACAGATAAAACAATTTACCACAACAGACCAGACATCACACTCATTGACAAACACAATAAAATCACATACATTATAGACATAGCCATTCCAAACACTCACAATGTACAAAACACATGCATTGAAAAAACTAGCAAGTACACAGAACTCGCCCAGAAAATAAGGCATCTGTGGAGGATGGATAGGGTGCTTATTGTATTGTGTTCTCTCCTGTACAGGTGTGATACCACACACACTACACAAAAGCCTGGGAACACATTACAATTGAATAGAAATACAAGCATCTATATTGAATACATGCCATATTGTTAGGAAATTCCTGAAGGCCACTATATTGAATACATGCCATATTGTTAGAAAATTCCTGAATACCTACACTGACAATGACACACTTATTTAAATTAATTTTAGTTTTGTTTTGGTTGCTATGCCTTGACTCTGGTCCGGCATAGTACACAGCTACCGGTGTGAACCAAGTATAACCCACTAAACCCAACAATAATAATAATTATTTTTGTACCAATTTTCAGAGAGGATGCAGAAATAAGCAGACACATCACAAAAATTCGGAAAAGTGGGATAAACTGAAAGTGAAATTAGGTTCATTACCCACATTGCATCAAACTGGAATAAATGATACACATGCTCTACCAGTGTTTAAACGTAAACCTAAGATTTACGATTTAACAGCCAAACATTTGAAACTTTGGGATATAATAAGTGGGTCAAAAGTGGACATGTTAGAAAGATACCTCCAAGAAAGTCAGAGGTGCAGAAGAGATGTTAAACATATTGATGAAAAACGGGAAGATGAAGATAAGTTATTTGAAACTGGAGACGACTTTTTTGCTAGATTGAATATAGTGAGTCACTTTTTAATGTATTTAAAATAACATCGCCTTATACTTCTGTGACGATGCATCAAGTAAATTGCAGACCTATACATTCCCACTGTCTGTCTATCCTTCGTTAATGCCGAGAACGGAGTTACGTAGATGAAAATCGAGACCAGATATGAAAAGCTTATGGATCGAAAGCCCGGTTAACTATATACGAACTTCCCATCTGGACCGGAAGTCACGTGATTTTTTACGTGATTGCTCTTTAAAGATTATTGAAAATTGCAGCTCCGTATTGTAACAGTGTCACAATAAATAACTGCTCGTTACCAGTTAATTTTAATTGATTAAAATGTGCTCAGAATTATTTTAAACAATAGAAAATCACCTTAAAAATTATATAAGATATTTATTTAACAATTTTATTAGTTGCAACCTGAAAAGGAGGTAACTTTTTTCTTATTTGCATTTTTAAATGGAAATATATTGATACCTTTAACGAGCAATTATTTATTGTGATATCACAAAGCCGGACTGCAATTTTTAATCATATTTTTAATTAATTTAATTTAAAATATATGTCAAATTAGAATTCTTCAAATTAGAAGTTTAGACTATTTACAAAAATATTTAATTTTCGAGTTTATCCATTTTACACAACCACATAAGTACCCGTTACATTGGTTTGAAGAAATAACTTCATTAAAAAACAAATAACAATAGGTAAAAATTTTCCACTATTGGAAAGCTGACGTTTGATCGTTTTTAATAGTGGAAAATTTTTACCTATTTTTATTTTTGTTTTTTATTGAAGTTATTTCTTCAAAAAGGATTAATGGATAGACTCGAAAATTAAATATTTTTGTAAATAGTCTTAACTTCTAATTTGAAGAAAATATCTTGAGTTCATCATTAAAATATATGCTCTCCACCTCAAATTAGTAGTGGCTTGCCCCTGTGCATTATACTTTTTCTTTAATACTAGAGTCGCGCTGGTCACCTAGGAACTGCTTTCAAGGGAAAAGTTTTGAATTGAAATAACGTGACTTCCGGTTTGTATCGAAGTTAGAATATAGTTAATTGGGGGCCATTCTGTTTCCAAGATTTTCATATCTGGTCTCGTCTTTCATCTATCTAATTCCGTTCTCGATATTAAGGAAGGAGAGAGACGAACGGACGATGGGAATTTATAGATCTGCAATTTGAAAAAATTGCAACCCAATAAGTACCCTCCAGTAACCGAGTGGATAAAACCACCGAACACAAGTAATCGGTCGTGGGTTCGCGCACGGCTAAAGGACTGGTCATGTGGCGTTTTCTGGTTTTCCTTCGCGTTAATAACACTTAAATTGGGGGCAGCTTTACATAAGTCTTTCCGGAATGCATCCTCCTCGGAAGATCGCTCGCGTGTCGAGTTGCCATAATCAAATAAACCAAACCAATTCTAATAATTTTTCTATAAACGCCATATTTACGAGGACATGCTTAACTACCATGAAACCGAGACATTCCTCCCCTCCCCTGATTTCGTCTCTCCTTATTAACTCACAAATCCATTGGCATAAACTTTTCACTGATACTGCTTAAGATATTCTAACGTACAACCAAATTAATGTACTGTACAGTACGTGCAACGATTGTAAGGCACAAAGTAAAGCTCAGTCTTTTTCTGTGCCGATGTTTATTTTTCCTATTTATTATCGTGGCGACATTGCTTCATTCAAAATTTCCTGTAGTTGTAGTCTGTGTAATGTGCACTTTATTCACATGTTAGACTCAACATGTGAATAAAGTGCAAATTACACGGTGTAAAATCTGTTTACAGTATGTTTATGCCATAACTTTCAAAAGTTTCCTTTATAAAACTACAAACGTTATTTTACGTAAGGGTTTATCACACTAAATAACCAATCTAACACATTTTAAGAATTCTTTATTCGTCTACAGTACACAATTGAAAGAATTTTTAAAATGTGTTAGATTGGTCACTCGGTATGATAAACCCTTACGTAAGATAACGTTTGTAGTTATATAAATCAATCAAATACTATAATATAATATAAGGGTTAGAAGTACAAAAGAATCTAATAACCTTAATGTTTGTACTTATTTTTTTCTCGAGAAACGCCAGGCTTACCTGCTAGTTTTACAATATAACTGTTACAGTATTTTATAAAGAAATTTTTTCTCTAAACAAGCTTTCTACTTGACGTTGGAGTATTCTCGCCAATGATTATGACAGTTAGAATAGTGATATTTATTTAACTTTAAGTTTGTTAATCCGGCACCCAGTAATAAGAAATTTTTGGTTATCCGGCATCTCGTGAGTAGAATAAGCCTGTATTTTCGATAATCCGGCACTATTCTGGTTTCATAGATTACCCAAGTATTACCTAATCCAATTATTATTTTATATTTAAGATAATTCTATTTTAATTATTATAATATATTAATAAGAAAATTTATTAAAATTGTATTTTGTTTCATTTTTTAGCCTCTTTCTGAACGTGCCTTTTCATCCACTGAGAGAGTTAAAAGTTATTGACGTTATTTCTCCTCCATTAATGTTTCATATGAAAAAATTGAAGAAAAAATTATAAAAACAATGTTCTAAATAACAATAAAGCTTAAAAAAATCTTTATAAATAAATAAACCTTTCAAGAGATATGTATTTGTGGACTATACAAAACTGTCATCTTTTACAAAATACAGGGTGGACCAAAAAGAATATACGTATTTCAAACTGATATATTTAATAAACTGTAAGACATACAACTATGGAACTTGGGAAAAATATTTATGAAACTCTCTAGTTTAGATTACAGGTGTTCAATATGTCCTCCACCAGCGACACGAACGGTCCGGGCGGGAGTTCGGTCCAGGCTTCATAACTAACCTGCATCTCAAAACACGCCAAACTGTTGTTTTAGGCAACTGCAATTCCCGACTGGCACGACATGTTGATTTTGAAGGGCTACGTTGGTAAGCAGCTTGAATCCGTGCGACATTTTCTTCAGATACACGAGGTCGGCCAGGACTCTTTCCTTTACATACACAACCTGTGTTAACAAACTGACGGTACCATCTGCGAATGTTCCATCCATTCGGAGGATCAATTTCTTACCTCAACCGGAAACGTCTTTGCACTGTAATCACGGAAGCAAGCTCAAGAATACAAAAGCTTTTGTGCTGTGGCGTAGCCATTTTACAGCAACTGTGAATACGTCATTGTAACCAAGCACAACTGACATCTGGGGACAAACTAGACAATGCACTCGTTCCTCCGATACCCGCAGCACACCGCTACTATCGATAGTTTAATAAATATATCAGTTTGAAATACGTATATTCTTTCTGGTCCACCCTGTACATTCGAACCTCCCAACAACGACGGCCATTTTTCAGAAACGTTTCCCTTTGAAATGCATACAAAATAAATTTTATACAGTTTACCACTTTATGAATAATAAAATGGGTAGAAGTTTACCTAGGTAGTCCCAATGGCGGCACTTCCGGTCGCCATCTTGTTTGTGAACGCGACGTCCACACGATGGCGACCGGCGCAGCTACTTACTACACCGGCATTTAAAGAAATAATCTTTCAGTCACCGTTGATGTATTTCTAATTCCTTTTCTCCGATTGATTCTGTAAAAAATATGGTTCGGATGATTCTATCGTAATGGTGGTAGCTCTCTCCACCATTTATGACAGTATCTTTCTCCCATTTACCACATACGGATGCGGTACTTGGGGAGGCGCAGTAAATAAAGTACATACAAAGAGAAAGTTAATATCCTCTCAAAGACGTGCACTCCTTTTATTGACAAAAGCCTTCCGTACTGCAAGTAACAATAGTCTCCAAGTAATTGCACGTAAGTTACCTATTGATATAGAAATTTTGCGTAAGAAGAAAATACAACTTAAATAGGGAGATTCAATCCAAGCAGGATCAATAATAACAACACCCGATGAATGTGAACAACCTTATCCTTTTTGTAACACTGTATCCCCAGATATTCTCAATTCGAATATACTTGACCACTATTCAAATTCGGATATCACTATATTTACAGATGGTTCTAAAATTGATGGTAAAGTAGGAAGTAGCTTTGTGGTTTTCGACAAACAATTAGAGATACACAATCAAGCTTATCGTCTCCATACAAACTGTACTGTTTTCCAATCAGAACTTTTGACGATTCAAAAGGCCATTGATTGGGTTAGTGATAATTTACCACATTATGATATTCAAATCTACACAGATTCACTCTCTACCCTTAACATTATCCGTAACACTAAGCTCCATCCTTTGGCAGTGGAAATAAGAAATTCAATCAGAAACTCAACATGTAATATCAGTATTTCTTGGGTTAAATACTGACAGGCAACGAGAGGGCTGACTCTCTTGCAAAGGCTGCAGCACTAAACTCCACCATTCCTTTTTCCTACGATAAAATCAGTTATATCACTTTGCGACGCTTACTATGGGAGGAAGCTATTAACCATTGGCAACATCGTTGGAATGATAGTAACCAAAGTATAACGTTTCAATTTGTCCCCGACTTAAAAAGCTTCTTTAAAATAAAATGGTTTACTCCCGATTACTACACAACTCAATTATTTACAAATCACGGAAAATTTGCTACGTACCTTGCCAGATTTTTAAACAGAACATCAGATCAGTGCCCAACTTGTATGATTGCAGATGAATCTCAACACTACATTTTTGATTGTGTGATGACCGAAATAGAAAGAACTGAACTGCGGCTATTCTTGCAGGAATTGAATATAGCTTGGCCGTGCCACCTCTCAAACAGCTGGACCAACAAAGAGATGTTCTCTGCCTTTAAAAGACTTGCAAAAAAGATCAATCAGATCACAAGCCAACTAATCTACTGCTGACACTGACTTTGACTTAAAGACTGTCTACTTATAGTGTTAGCTTTGTAATTACTATTTCACACGCGAATTTTATTTAATTATAAGTTTTGAGCATTTTATCCACAATTACGAGGTTCTGTACGGAATCTACATTGTATTTACTGCTGTTTGCTAACATTATTCTGTATTAATTTTTCTGTACGTAATCCTGTGGAACTGATGTCATGCGAGTACTTAGTCTTATTTAGATGTAATATTACTTAATTTTATCTCATTGATTTCGTGGATTTTATCAATTATCATGCAGTTCTGCATGGTATCTACAATGTACTCTTGCTGCTTACATATATCAACATGTATTATCTTATCCTGTATGTAATTTATGGACTTTGTCTTCTATATGCAGTTCTGCATGGAATCTTCAATGTACATACTGTTGTTTGTTTACATTTCCTGTATTTTATTTCCTTGGTAGTGATCATAGCGAAGCCAAGGCATGCATTTATGCCTCCGTAAATAAATTGGATTGATTCTATCGTAACATTGTTCTTTTCCACGGTAGAAACTTTTTCCGCATTCTTAACACGTCTACATTCTTCCTCTTACGATTTTCGGATTTATTTGGCACTTACTTTTAGGACTGAAGGTACTGTACAATATCTGGCTCCTTCCAAACTAAAACACGTCTCGCTCTTGGATAAAGCTTACTCCTATGCTGAACAAACAGTTCGAACCTTTCTCCTAGTTTTTTTCACTTGCTCACAACAATCTCGTCGATTTCGACAACCTTTCCAGGTCCATCAAATTTTCGTTCTGGAAAATTAGACTAGGCGCTAAGTCCTAGGGGGCGCCTAAGTGGTAAAGAAAATTAAAGGGTATAAATTAGGGGCAACCAAGGGGGCGCCATAATAGGATCTCGCTCCATCTTAAAACTTGCCTCGGGCCGGCACTGTGTATAGTATGAAATTCGCCTAGTCAACAGCAGTTCGACTACTCACGTGGTCACAGCCAGACCAAGCTCCAACGTAAGGTACATTCTATGCAAATTAGATGCCAAATATTTGGCATCTAATTTGCATAGAAATTTTCCCAAATTTACGTTTAAAAGTTACTTCAAATAATATATTGCATTTGACATCTAAAAGAAACAGAATCATGATCATTTCGATAATTTATTTTACGACAACCATCACATTTCGAACAAACTGCATCTGCAGTTGCATACCAAACTTTATGGCAAACATACCAACTGATGTATTTCTCTTGTCACAATTAAATTCAGAATATTCAGATACTATAAAATGAAAAAAATTATCTTGATGCACACTTTTGCAAAAAAAAAAGTTCATGTTTTTCAAGATTCGCCATTACAATAATTAACGACAAAATATGAATTGTAAACATCGAAAAAAATGATTCACACAACATTACATAACTTTTTGAACCTAAAAATTTAAATTACTCTTAACACAGTTATAAAATGTTATGAAATTATTGTGGTACTGGAATGAGTTAGAAAACTTTTAAACAAAAGACAGTGACACATAAGTTAACTTTCAAACCACACATGTCGAGATTTAGGAAGTGCCGCCATTGGGACTACCTAGGTAAACTTTACTTAATTTGAATATGATTAAGAGAATAGTATGCTATACATGACGTGTACGCCTTTCCAAACAAGGTTTCAGTTACTGAATTAAAACTAAAAATCGTGTTCCTTGACATTCGATAGTATCAGATTAACTCCACTAACAAAATGTCTTCGATCAAAAAAGCTAAATATTCACCGACCAGCTTGAATTGCCTTGACTTACGACAACTCACTCTGTTGTATATAACGACGCTTATTTACGACATTTTCGGTTACAAGTTTTGCGAATGCCATATTTTGTGGTAAGTTGTGATACCAGGCTTTCGTGAATCTGGGCCTAAGTTTTTAAAGTTCTCTTAGGCCAACGTAAGCAAATGAAAGTGCTGTATCAGATTTTAAGAAAAAGTAGAGAAAAATCAAGATATTGCCGAAAGGTCAACAGGAAAGCTCAGAAAATGACATTTTTCGGAAAAGGAAACGTCCTGGTTTAACGTGTTTATCAATGAAAAAAATTTAATATTTATTAATAATATATTAACGTGCAATACTTTATGATCATTAGATAATTATTGCTTTAATAAAATCTCTCTTAATTACGAAAAAATAGTCACTATTGCTAACTTTTGTAACCCAACCCTGTTTTGAATTAGTCGACCCCCGTATAACACAGTTGATTTTTCCGTTTTATATGAATTCCATATTGTACGAGTCACTTAGATTTTACAAATACGTGAGCCGTTCACAGCCCAGCACACGTATTTGTAAAATCTAAGTGACTNTAGGACCAGTATCAATTTTGCTACAGAGCTGCTCTCGAATACTTAGGTTCATTTGACCATTATGCAAACTGAAGTTATCACACTGCCTGTTTTTCATGACAAAATCAGCAACAAAAAAGTATGTCACCAAATTATCATCATTTCAGTGAACAAATCAGTTTATTTAAAATTCAACATGATTATTCAAGTCACAATTGAAGAAGAAAACATTAATATTCTGCAGCAAGATTTACAATGGATAAATTACTTGAGTCACAGAAACTCAACTTCTCAAATGTGAAATACCTCTAAACATAGACTACTAAAATACAAATTATAGCAGAAACTTATCATAGATTTATTATTATTATTTTGTTTATATTTGTTGACAATTTCAAATTTCACAGTGAAGCTTGCAAAAAGTTTAGAAGTACTGCATATTTACAACTACAAGCTTAGTTAGATAAGTTGCAATTAGTGAACACATGTTTTTTAAGCGACCTGTGTTAGAAGTGTACAGAAACTGATATGTAGAAACTATTTCATGTATTTTAAATTAATGGTAAAAATGCAACAAAAATAATTTAAATCTGTAAAAATGATTTTGTATTTCATCTAATAAGAATACAATTAGCCAAATTAAAGATAAAATATTTTAATAAAATATATTTCCATTCTGTACAAATATTGTGGTCCCAAATATTTATATATTGTTTACATAATATGGCACAATGATTGTTCTTCTGGAAGACCAAAATATACATAGTGATATTTGTTCATGATTCTATATTTACAAAACAGCTACAATACAAACACCTTTAAAAATAATTATTTACAATCTTCGGTATATTTTGATTCACTCATACTAAATCAGCTGCATTTAAAACCAATTCGATTAATCTGCAGTGCAATGATCGTTAACAGTCATGTACAATTACATGCACATTTACATAAATAATATTTACAATTCTTCTTCTCTCTCATTACATGTACACGATTTACGTCACGGTTCCCAGTATGCGTTTCACTAGAGGCGTAGGTTTACATCTCTTCTGAGATATATTATTTTGTCTTCTTAGAATAAAGTTCAGGTCATATGCTGTATTAATAGCATAATACACATTTGCAGAACTGGGGAAAACTATTTCTGTTAAAAAAAATTATTATTGAATGTCAAAGAATCAAAATGTGGTTTTATATTTGTAATTGTAATATTGTAATTGTGTAATAATGCAGGTACTGTACATAAATAAAATTAGTATAATATTATAATACTATATAAAAGACTATTATACTGTATGAGTTTTCAAAATAATCTCATCACTTCAGAAACAAGGTATATGTAATATACCATATTTTACAGTATAACTTCTTGTTTGGACAAATCACCCTACATCGTATATCTGAAGTTGCAATCTCCCACAGGCTAATGAATTTCTGAAATGACCTTCATTAAGCTACAAGGTAAGCTCTAACTAGTTTATTCAAGAGTTGGACTATTATATATTTAATTATTTATTATATGTATTTAATTAAACATTATTATTAATACAATTTATTTGCTATAGATAAACAGCTTTTTCATGAATTTATGAAAAATATTGTAGAATTTTAAAGGTAAATCTTTAAAATGCTTATTTTTCCCTGATAAATTAAAATTAGAACATCAGACTTTTAGTTTCTGGGATATTATGTATATAATATGGAAGTATTGGAATCATGTCAAATTTGACTTTTTGCATTTTTTGCAAATCTTGATGTTTTGAGACTCTCTGAACAAAAATAAAAAGAAGAAAAAATTAATTGTAGGTGCTGACATCTATTTTGATTAGCAAGGTTGAGGTCGAAGTTTTAAATGCGAAACATGTACGCTGGACATTCAGTGCTGCTTTCCTGTAAGCCTAGAAGTTTGACAATGATGTTTGGATAGTCAGTGGAATCATGCTCGACATTCCAAACACCATTGTCAAACTTCTAGACTTACAGGAAAGTGGTGCTGAACATCCAACATACATGTTTTCGCATTTAAAACTTCGGCCTCAACCTCGCTATTGATATCTCAAAATGGAGAAATGAAATTTGGCAAGGATGCATCTGTATAAGTGCATTGATAACATTAAATTTCGGGATTAAAGGTCGAGAGTTAGGGAAAAAGAGGGAGGTCATGTATCATATCCCAATTGTGGTCACACTTGGGATATGATACATGACTTAATGAAAGTTTTACTCATTATTGGCATTTAAAAATCTCATCTCTACCCTCAAAATTAAGCCATTTGCATTTTTATAAAAATTACATAATTTATTTTTAAAAGTTAATAAAATATAACAATAGATAGTACTACACACAATTTTATTATTTTAAACAATTACTAGCCAAAAAATAAAAGAAAACTGTAAGATATATTACTTAATGATCACAGTACAAAGAAAATGGAAATTTTTGTTTGATTAATTTTTGAAGGTTATATTAATAATGTGAAATTTATTGTTATCCAAATACATCTATGAAAACAACATTTAATAATGGAAACTGACTCAAAAGTATATACACTGTGCCCTATTATTATCAAAATGTGATGGATTACTGTAACTAATAACAAACAATTTAATTTGTTGAAACCTTTGGCCTGTATGATAGCCACAAATTAGTTTTATTCCATGAGCTTCTTTGTTTTTAGGGAAGCTACTCCATGCATTAAAATTGACAACAGCCCAGAGCCTACGTAAATATGTAAATAAATGTTTCTGTGGACTGAGAGGAATAAAAGTAATGATTAGAAGCTTCACATGGCTTGCTGATGACTGCCTCCTGCTGTAACTACTCCATTTTTTTTTTTTCACAATTTCATTAATAGATACTCATCAAAATATTTGGTAGTACCATACACATGGCTTTTGGTGTTGGTTGTAGTATGGCATGAGAAGGAAGAAAGTTTTATCAAAACTCAAACTAGATACAAAAATTAATTGAGGGACATAAAATGTGAAACAGAATTTTATGTAAAACTTTATATAATTATTTAACATTAAAAAATATATGAGAATTGGTATGCTTTTATTACTTAAACTCCCAGAATTCTTTTTATTACAAATGATTCTAACCCTACACCTCTGGTATAATTTAAATAAATATTTGCAGCCCAAACTGCAATGTGCTGTGAATCCCAAAAGGTTACTGACTCTCACAAGCACCAAAAGTTGACCTGACTAGAATAGCATAATGCATTATCTTGACTGATTATACAGGTTGATTGCAAAGTATAGATTTAATTTTATTCTTCTAAAAAGTAACAAATTATGAAGAGGATATATGAAGTAGACTGACTGATAGCAAATGATGTAGTTTTCAAAACACTGACATGTTCTTTACACATTCCTATCCTTAGTATCTGGAAGTCTTTTGTAATGTTTAATACAGGATGTTTCATGTAAGGTGGTTTACAAGTCAATAACTTGAAAATATCAAACTTTTATTTGAAGCATATTTTTCAAGGGGCCTTTTTAATTCTTTAAAAATAAACATTTATTACAAGTCGATAAGGTGGAAAACACACTTCTAGCATCTTATAAGTAAAACTGTTTACAGGGTGTTTAACATAATATTTTTTAAAATATTTACTTCTGAATAGACATGAAAGAGCTGCTAATAACTGAAAAATTGCAGGAAATTTTTCAGTTTCGATTGTAGGCAATAATTCTCATCCATATACTGGTAGATACTCTAATAGTAGACAACAAAATAGAGGTAGGCCTCCTACAACGCGGTAGATACGTTCCTTGAAAATACTGCATTGTGGGAAATTGCGTTATAGGAGACATCAACTTAATACAAAAACTGGGATTCGGTTCTAAAAACAGAAAAACTTGGCGTTTGAATGGCGTTTTTTGAATTTTCCAAACCAGCCATTGCTAGCCACGAATTTAACACTGGTTTCAACAGCTGACTACTGTCCCATTTGTTTTAAATAATCAAATATTTTTAAGGCTTTGTGTTTAAGCGCAGTTTTATTTAAAGGCACTTGTTTCTTGTTCATAATATTACCTACCCATACCATGTTCTACCCATAATATTAGCGCTTGTTCTATTTTTTTCATTATAGGTGCTCTCGGACGAGCAACATTTTTCGCAAGAATAGATGATCCGGATGCGACCAAATTTCTGATCTTTTCTCCCGATTGCTTAAGCGACCGAATATTCGACTCATTTAAATTAAAATGCCTACCAATGTTAGCGATTCACTCAATTTTTAATTCAATCCAAAATTTCTATCTTTGTTTGAAGAGTTATAAATTTCCTTTTTAATGACGGTCCTTTTCTTTTCATTCGGCATTGTTATGGTTAAAATTTTTTCAATCAGTTTTGTGGACAGTAAAAATCGCAAAAAATAACTTCCTTTCACTATGTTGTTAAAAATATACATCCAATAGAAGTTTATACAGTACTGTATTTTAGACCATTTTTGCAATCCCTACTTATTGAAAGAGTATAAATGATCGAAAATTTAGTGATATATTTGAGTGTTTACAGTAACTGATGCACATCTGTCTAGAAACCGGTCTTCCCCTGAAACTTTCAAGGGAATAACATGCCAACATCGACAAACAGCTGTTTTCAAGGACTTTTAGCTCTGTATACCAAACTGTGGCTCATATCACGTGATTCGTTGCGATTTTTCTGTTATGTGAAGATAATTCGTTTCTAATTACCGTAAACCGCGTTGTAAAAGTACCATGTAAGAAAATTTCCGCATTTTTCCAACCACGTTGGAGCGAAAACGCATTGTAAAGGTATCGCGTTGTAGGAGGCCTACCTGTAATTCTAATATCTAGTAGTAAAATAAAGTTATCTGAATTTTTAATTACAGTCAAACCTTGGTTTTTGAACATAATTTGTTCCTAAAAGTTGTTAAAAAAAGATTTGTTCTAAAACCAAAACAAATTTTTCCACAAGAAACAATATAAAATGGATTAATCTGTTCCTGGCTTCCAAAATAAAGCCTTTTTTTAACTTTTTAGCTGTATTTTATGCATAAAAATGCCTACAAATCCAATGTAATATTATATATATTATATTATATTAATAAATTTTTCTTATTTAATTTGACTTAAGTATCTTTAAATACAAATTCTTGGATGCCATTTATATTACATAAATGTCAATTAACATGGTTTTTACTAATTAATTTGATTTAAATTCAACTGTGGTGCATACCAAAAACAGTAGTAGTATCTTTCCTGCATGTGCATTGAAATCTAATTTAAATAGCAATGTCATTAATGACTCATGTTGTGACATCTAATGACACAAAGCAATCTTGGCACCATTAACTTCTGAATATTAGAAATGCTTTTTAATAACACAGGAACTTTACAGTCATTATACATTTTGTAGTTTATTTTTGTAATAAATTTCATATGAGATCAAATCATGATATGTAATCATGTATTTTGCAATTCCATAAACACATCTATATTTTAGTTTGGTTATAACATGAATGTCATTTAAAGCAAGGCTTTGTAAAGTACAGATTTAATATGTCCACATAAAAACTAATTGAGACAAACTGAATAATTTGTACTTATTGGCCAATTGAAAATTAAAAGCAAATTAAGAATACATAATCATTTTCTACTAAAAGCAATCTTATTTATTTTATTGCAGTTTATTGCAAGAGTTATTGCAGTTTATCATGGATATTTACCCACAATAAACTGCAATAACTCTAGATATGTAGGAAATATTGTAGATATTTGAGAAAATTTTTGAATTAAATTATGAAGAAGTTTATATATAATAAAGAAAAGATATTAAAATTTCATAAACTTATTAGTTGTACTCTACAAAATTTATTAAATATCTTACCTCCATCTGGCAAAAGCTGAGCTAACTCATAGTCATCTGGATTACCCACTAATCCATGCTTCATCATAGCATTATATATTACAGTTCGTGTATGATCACAGTTGCTTAACTGAAAATCAATTAAAGAAAGAAATTTATATTTTTGAAAAAATATTTACTTAGTATTAATAGAAAGAGAAAATACCATTATACTCTTATAAAGATTCACTCCTTCCACTTCTTTTCTGTCATCTTGCTCAATGCTCACTCTAATTATATAAAATTCTGGAGCCTGTTGAGAAATTCCTGAGTTAACAATATCTGACGCTAGAGCAAATGTTGAACCAAATGATCCAAATGTTAGTGATGAACAAGATGCTGACGGCTAAATAGAAATTTTTAAATCATTGCACTATTCATCAATGCATCAGAAACATTTATTAAAAGACATTAAGAGCAAATTTTTAGTTGTATTAAAAAATGATTTACTGTATATTATTTCAAAATTTTATTCAATAAAATAAAATGAATGTATATCAAGTTACAGAAATAATCAGAACATGAAAACAAATCTATTTCAATTTTTAAAGAAACATTATTCTTATATAATTTCAGATCAGTGTATAATAACCACTTCTCATCTCCAGTTACTATTTTGTCCAGAAATGAGGTTTGCTGTTGCCAATTAAGAAGTGAAACACACATGAATAATCAATATTCAAAACATTTTTAACATCAACAAGTTCTAAAGATGGATGAGTAGCCTCTAATGAAAAGGTTCATGTCATTGAATTCTTAACGTGTTCCTGATATTCAGCATGTATAGCTAGTCTTATTATGAAATTTTTAATTTATTTGAAATTAAAAATTCCAACAAGCAAATACATAACTTTTTAAAATTAATTATATTTATTTTACATAAAAATTACATATTGTTGCCAACTGATTTCATTGTAAATTTTGAAGTAATAATAATTAAGTTTGTAAAATAATTTGTTAAAGAGATTTTGATTATACTGGATTTATATAACTTTTCGGGTATTTAACTGCTATTTTATAAAAAAACAAATTAATATGATGCATATATCAACAAATAATTAAAAATTTATCATATCTATTTTCTGATTTATAACTAATAGCATTTCATATATGATGCAGAGTAGTTCAAATGCAGAATGCTGTTTTTTGGACAGATCTTGGGTCAAATATATGGCATGATTTTTAATCTACAAAAAACACTTTTTATATAAATGATGATAGTGTAAAATATGAAAAAAATGAAATGATAATGTTTTATCTAAAATAGTATATAAAAAGTATACAAAAATGTAATTAATACAAAGAATTTTTTCTGATATAAAATGTCACTATAAAATAAACTGTAATTCTTAATTTTTCCTGTCAATTAGGATAATAATAATAAAACAAGCTAACCTTTCAGCAAGATTATTTTGAACTTACAAATTGTTATGACACTTAATTAAATGAAACAGCTAATATCTAATTGATTAAATTTATGCATCAATTCTTCATATGATAAGTTTGTTCTTATTATATAATATGAAAATTTCTTTCCTGCAGTCATATCTTATTCTAAAAAAAGGTCGACACAACTTATTAAAAAAAAAAAGTATAAAATCTATTTCTAACAGCTTTTAATCAAAAATAAATTAATATATAACAAAATATACCTTAACACCATCCATTGTTATACTAGCCATACTAGCATCACTGCTACTTTGATCGTAAAATTGGCTATTTGACGAAGAAGTTGACGTAGATGATGTAGAGTCATTTTTCTTATGATAATATGTATTGTTTGAACTAAGAAAATAAAAAAATAAAAAACTCTATACATAAATTTATATTACTTTATAGTTTTAAAAATTACTTCAAAATTTACAAACCTTCGAGACTTTTGCAAAGGCCGTTTTTCATTATTTGCAGGCACATGGGACTCTATGAGAAATGATAGTTGATAACTATAAAATCAAAAGGTTCATTTATTAACTGATTAATAAAAATTTAACTATAACCTAGGTAAATAATAAAATATTTTTACCTTTCATTATCATCAATGGTTGGTAAATTTTCAAACCAAGCTTGAAATTTATGATCAGGAACAATATTATAGTTATTTGCAGAACTTTGAAGTAATTTAATCTGGGCCAAAACCTCAAATTCCTTTCTTTTTTTATCAAAATTAATCAATCCATCTGGTAATGTATCTGGAATTGCAGCATCAATCATCATCAGGTCAGTCAGAAATGTTCCCAAATAAGGAATGGTCCCTTGCATAATAGACATCTATGATATATATTAAAAAAACTTATAATTCTCAAATATAAGAACAGAAATATTAGATAATTCATAATTTACATACTGCACTATTTGATAACTGTTTCTGGAAAGCTTTCTGAAGTTGACGATCATTTTCTCCCACAGTGTCAGCAAATTTTGCTGATCCTTCCTAAAGCATAAAATTAAACATCAAACTGTAAATGTCATTTGTCAAAATTCAAATATATTCAAATCTATAATAGTAATACCTTAATTAATAACTCCCTACAATTCATTTGATTATTATCTTCAGAAAAAATCCTAGCTAATTCTGAAAATACTTCAACTTTTTCCCTAGTAATTATATAAATTGAATTAATTAATAATTTTCAATTTATTTTCAATAATTTTTAATAAAAATTAGTTGTAAAACTACCTTGGAACAGATAACCAAACTCTTTTCAATCTATGAACTGGAACAGTTTGCAATGCAGCAGTAATTGCTTTTAGAGAAGAAAAATTTTTCAAAAATCTTAATTCCTGCAAAAATAGTTTCATAAATTATATTTAGCAAGGAAGATAAAGTTGTTTTATTTCAAAATAAAATACAATAGAGCATCAATTATCTGAATCAATTGGGGACTGGGGTTGTTCAGAAAATCGATATTTCGGATAACCGATTATGTACAAAAAAATATATTAACCTATCCCATGTTGAAATTTTTCTCTGTTGCGTGTCGCTTCGCATTGAATTTTCGTCAATGTTAAGCCAAACAAAAACAATGGAACAGGAAAAAACTATTTTTTCATTTTGTACAAACAAAATAAATAAATTGAAAAATATAAAAACAATAAAAAATTATACTTCAGAAGTTAATTTAGTATCAAAAACGTAAAATATTTGAGTAGCCCAAAACATAGCCAAAGATTGTACAGTGGACCCCCCTAAAACACTGTTGATTTTTCGGTTTTATATGAATTCCATGTTGTACAAGTCACTTAGATTTTACAAATACGTGCGTTGTTCACAGCCCAGCACACGTATTTGTAAAATCTAAGTGACTCGTACAACATGGAATTCATATAAAATGGAAAAATCAACAGTGTTATAGGGGGGTCAACTTGTAGTGCCACAGCACTGACGAAAATTTAAATTTGCCGACTGGAATTCTTTTGGATAATCAACACTCTACTGTAATTATATCAATAAATATAGCAAAATCTCACACAATGTTAATTATTATAAATCACTCCTAAACTTCTGTAATAAAATCTATATTGAAATAATTTTAAAATTTATAATATTAAAAAATTATATTATTAGATCGCACAAAAACAATTTTTAAATTTAATGTGAAGTAAAAATTGGTACAATAATAAGAACAAATTACAAGAAATGTTAGAAAAATTGATAATACATCACAGAAATAATGTAAGGATTTGTGGTTAATCAATCCATCACATCACAATAACATAATTTTTCACAATTCTGTTTATTTTATCAAGTACAAGAGATATACTGAATAGTGCAAAAATTTATTTATGCTAGGAAATTAAAGAACAAAGTTAATTTTTTTCTTATGCAAATTATAAGAAACTTTGGAATGTTCAACTATAAGTGAAATGTATTTTTAACAATAATTCTTTTATCAACAGCTATCAGATAAAATGCTTTATCAAGACAAAATTATACACAATTTTAATAAGAAATTCATCATAAAAAACTTTAGTACAAAAAAACAGTTACAAATGATGAGTGCTGCTAACCTTTAATAGCGTTAAACAAAAATAAGTTAGAATATGAATTAAGTCCCATAACATTATTAACTAAAGCAATGATTCTCAATACTATTCATAAGACTATGTAACAAAGTCATACTATTATTCCTTTAGCAATAATATCATTTACAAGGTCTTTGGACATGATAAAAGAGTTGTGTTTTTAACTTACTTTCCTGCAATCCTAATATTTGTTGATATTAGGATTGATCCATCTCAATCATTTACATGAATAAAAATGAAAACTAATAATAATGTTAGCAAATCCAATTAGGAAATCTGAAAATGAAAAGTCTACAAGTCATACATAAGATTATATTACAATTACTGAAAAGATAGTTGGATAAATTTCACTGTTTATTTTTGAAAATTTTGTATAGGATAATTATTTTATATTCTATTAATTCTAAACACTATTCAGATAATGAGGGTATCTATAATTAAATTCTAGATATTCCGATATCCCTGCAGAAGAAACGTTTATTTACTAGAATTATTTCAAATATATTATTTCTAGTTTGAGTACGTGTCTCTTTAATCCAAATCAATAAAACACAGTAGACTTTCTCTCAGCTATAAGCTTAGGTACTCCTTTATTGCAAATCACATTAATATTTCTATGGAAAATGATTAAAAAAGAAAATTATGCCAAACTAAATACAAAAGAAAACAAACAGATATTATTAAATAGACATGTTTATCAAATTCAGGATATAGCAATGTGCAATATAAGAATTGTTAGAACAATTTGTCTACTGTTATTGGGCTGCAATTTGAAAAAATTGTAGACCTATAAATTCCCACTGTCATGTCTGTCTTTCCTTAATCTCGAGGATGGAGTTAGTTAGATGACAGATGAGACCAGATATAGAAACCTTAGGGGCAGGAGGCACCAATTACCTATATATGAACATCTGATGCAAACCAGAAGTCATGTTATTTCAATTTAAAAATTTTCCCATGAAAAGAGTTATATAAATGACCGACACAACTCTACTGCTAACAGAAAAATATGATGTACAGGGCATGACACGACTAATTTGAGGTGGAGAGCATATATTTCAAATTAAATAAATTAAAAAAATGATTAAAAATTGAAGCAGAGCATTGTGGCACTGTCAAAATATATAATTGCCTGTTGCCTTATTATAATTTTGTCTAATATTTCACTTATACATTTTAAGTTAATAAAAGCATTAACTTAAAAGTCTAAATAAAATATAATATCTATTGTTAAAATTTTGTTTAATAAAGATAAATTTACAATGGTGATTTTTTCCATACAGTATAGAAATAAGTAAATAGATAACAGATCCCTATCCAAGCAGTATAATATGATAATAGAATAGTTTTTTGATATATTTTTCTAACATTTCTTCTTCACATTGTCTGTACAATGTGAAGAAGAAATGATATGATGACATGATATCTCATTGATAACAAGATTGATAACAGATGACATGATATCTCATTGTAACAATTTTCATACAAGTTTGCTTCTCCACACAATCATTTGTATTAAATATCTGTTCAGACAAATTTCACAAATGACAGAGTGATTAGATGGCATTTTCTCCATTATTACTATTATAATAATTAACCTAAACCTAGTGTGACTTTTGTATTTTCTTAATCTTTTTTTACAGGTAAACTGATAGCTGAGGGAGATAAGACATGTACTTCCTTTGCTGAAAGATTTAGTTTTGAATTCAGTTCTTTAGAATTTAATAGATGGTCTGATCCAAATATGTTAAATTTCATGCCTTATATTCTGTTGTGACTTCCGATAGCCCACCTTCATGGAATGTTAAATCACTCTTCATGTCCAGAGGGCAGATGATGATAACATTTTCTCTAGTAACAACAATTACTAGATTAATTTACAGAAGAAAAGAATGTAGTATGCTATCATACTCTTATATAAAATATCTATTCTGCAACAGCAACAAATTGTAATTAATATGAAAAACTTTATAGACTGTTTTGTAATATTATTTGCATTATGTTTTTAAAGTTAGTAATTACTAATTTCTGTAATTTTATTAAGACTTGTCCAAATATAAAACTCTTTCACTGAATTTATGAAAATACACTTTTTGCATAATTGTCTTTCTTAATTATTTTATAGAAAATGTTTATAATTTTAAAGTAATTCTAGTAAATTTTAGGAAAAAGTTTACTAGAATTACTTTAAAATTACATTAGAATTTAATTACAGACATCCTTAATACCATATATATTTTAAAAAAATTTTTCCATCATATATATCCAAGAATGTTTAATTCAGAACTGAATATATTTAGTAGAAAATAAGTTTCTATAAAAAGTATTATATTCAAATCCAAATTAAATTTTCTCTGAATTTTACACTATGTTAAATAAGACATTTGTTTGCTGAGTTCAATATCTAACAACTAGCAGACCCTGCCATGTGTTTTTGTGGCTCAAAATGTATCTATTATAAATGTATAACACTTCCCCGTGGGGGGAGGGGGAATATTTCAAAAAATCCCTTCTTAGTGTACATTCTCTTGATGTACCTTATTAAAACACAATCAAAAATTCAAAAAAACGCATCTAAAATAGTATAAAAAGAAGCAGAGTTCTTTACGGTAAGCCTTAATCCTGTTCATCTCCCCCCCAGTGAGGGAATTTCAACATGTATATTATATAAAAACACGTGCGTATTCGAATGCAACGTTGTGTCAAAATTTCAAAGGAATCGGTAGGAACAAACAAACGTTACATTTTTATTTATATAGATAGATAGATGATCTGCTTTACTTCATCCTCACAGAAAAGCAAACTTAGGTCGTCGTACTCGCGGAGTTAGCGTCATCTTTGGACATAAAGTCTTAATCCTAGATGATATCTTTTAATTAATTTATATGAATGTTTAACGGAATAATATACAGCCTATGTCCACCTTGAAGTTCCATTCTAAATATTACTGAAAGAATTTTTGAAATTGGATGAGTAGTTTCGGAGATTACCTCCTACATCCAAACTTACAAACTTTACCTCTTTATAATATTAGTATAGATAAATAAACAAACTTTACTTATTAAACTATTTTAGTTATACTTCACATGAACAGAAAAAGATGGAAAAGAAACCGAGCAATATTCAAGCATCCATTCTTAAGATAGAAAATTTTACTTTTCTGCACTTCATATTTTCTCACATTGTACCCACAATTCTGTGGATACAAAGTTCTGTGTAATCATGAAGACTGATAAAACAATATTTATCAACAAAAAATTTATGGATAATGTTTAATTATTTTAAGTTATCTAAATGCAGAAACTCAAATTTGAATAAATATTAATTATATTTCTCTAAAATATCAAAATTGCATTTCAGGAACTTCCTCAATCTCTCATCAGTTTACAATTTTAAGTTTTTGACAAGTTAGTTAGATTGTTAATGCATCAGGTATGCTTATGTAGCTAAATGCTGCATAAATATATATATATCTCTTGTTTTGTTTTAAAATATAAAATGTATATGAGAAGGAAAACAGATAAGTTATCTTTTTTTCTGTTCCCAAAGTATAAATTGACCTTTTTCTGTAAAATGAAATAATTATAATAAAAGTAATTTTAATAATAATAAATGTGAAATTTACTTGGGCAATGTCTATCCATTTTGAGATTATTTTAGATCTAGCTGCAACTTTCATGTTAGGCACAGATAATACAGTAGAAATAACACGACTAGAAAGAGCATTGAATTGGTTAACAGTTGCAGTTACTGTAGTAGAAGAGGTATACATTTCTTTTGCCTTTTCTCTTCTTGACCAGATGGAACCGAGACAATGATGTGGAACTAATTTTTTAAATAATTCCTAAGTAAAAAACAATCAAGTTTTAAGACATTAACTAATGATTGTTACAAAGATAGAAAATATAACAATACTCACTGCATCAATCCAAGTTAACTGGCGTGCAAAATGATCTACTGGTAATTCTAAAAATTCATATGGAAAACATGTGAGTGTGTTGTTATTATCTTCACATGATATACACCATCCTAATTTATTTGACAGTGGTGCTGAATCAAAAATCAAATCAAAATAAATTAAAATTAAATGAATTAAAATTAAATGTAAGCATTAATAACAATTTTTTGTTTATAATTGTTGAGTTACATATCATTAGATTGAAATGTTATACATCAAAAGTCACATTTAAAATGGCATCAATTGTAGATGTTATTCTAGACATCCTAAATTTTCAGAAAATGGAATAAACATATAAATAGAATATTTTTTTTATTTTCTGTTTGTTTTCTGAAATTTCCATTTGTGTAATTTGTCCACAATGGGAACTAAGCCTTTCTTTATATAATACTTCCCTGCTTAAAAAATTTTTTGTTTTTCAATAGTATTTTCCACAAATAAGAACTAAGCTCTGTTAGTGCACAAATCATCAATTTTTCATATTAAAAATAATATTGTTATTTTGTATTTATTAAACTTTGCTTTAAAGTTAAGTCTTTAAAGAAAACAATATTCTTTAGTTATTTAAGAAAGCCAAAACTAATAAGAATTGGTGATGAGATCAAATCAACAACAAAAACTTCAATTTCAAATAGAGACTTTTCAGAGGATAGTTCATTAAGCAAATTAAATTCTGTACAATCTCTGTATTTCAATAGAAGTGTGTGTGAATTATCTCATGAATATGAGAAAAAATATTTGTTTGGGAGGTAAAGATATTAGTATAAAAACAAAAAATGTAAACTCATAGTATGTGACCTTTACAAATATTTAGGAGTGGAATTAATCCATGGCAGGAGAGATAATTGGACAACAGGAAAAAGTAGAGAAAGTTAGTTTAAGAGATTGAATGGAATCTAGTAGAACACCAAAATATCAAAGAAAAATGGGATAAACTTTGTTAATAATTTAATTTCACATATATTCTGTGGTAACAAGTAGTTTGATCTAAATGCTTATATTTGCTTGTGATATATCAAATGTCAGATATAATTTTAATATTTTGTAGTATGACAGTGTTCTTTTGATTAAAAATGTGAAAGGATTTTGAACCCCTATTTATGCATCATTTAATCTCTTGATGAGAGTAATCTCTGCACCAACAAACACTGAGTTGCAAGTGCTGTTTTTATACACTGTACACATTATTTTCACATTAAAACTGAGAAATTACAATTATTATCTTTGTCTCATTTCAAACATATCAGTTATTTTAATACAAAAATTAATTTTTGTTTCCTTATTGTCATCTCTTATATTGTCAAATGTTTTTGAGTTGATAACACTAAACATTAAATTTCCAAAATTTTCTTATTTATATAATTTGCACTATAATAATATATATATTAAAATATTAATTAAATCGAAAATTATATCATCATAATTGTTTTCTCTATTTCTATTTTTCAAAACAATATTTTTGCAAATAAAAACAATATTTCATGCATTTTAAATATTATATTATCAAAAATAATACCTATTGTTTCTTCTTGCTTGTATTTTTCAATTCTGTTAAGTGCTCTCAATTCTAACATACTTCCTGAAAGATACTTTTTTGCAAAATCAGCAATTTGATGTAGACTAAGATACTGAGGTGGTTCATAAAAATCTTCAGGAAACATATCAAGCCAAACTAGAAGTGCTTGAATTAATGTTCTAAAAATAAAATTATCTTTAGACTGTATTATTATGTAAATTTATTACTAATAATGAAAAATACTTATAAGTCTACCTTCTATGCTGTTGTTTCATAAAATCTGGCATGTCATTTTTCTTGCTACCCAATTGTTTATATCTAAAAAAAATTTCAAAAATAATTTATATTAAGAAAACTTATCTGAATAATTTCAAGCATTCAGCAGTTCATCTATTATATACTATAAACAATTATATTCAAAATACTAGTTCTCAAGGTTATGACTAACCTGTCTAACAACAGCATAAGTACTTGTCTAGGAGTAGCAAATGATCTATAAGTGGCAAAAAATATGTTGATATATGTAGATTCAAGTTCTCCAGAATCATTAGCTAAGCTTTCAACTAATTTTTCTAGTGTTCCTGCTTTGATTAACCGTACTCGTACAGTTTCCCATTCCAAATGAGACACAACATCATTAGAATCCTGTATAAATTTTATAAGAAAATTTAGTAAAAAAATTCTAAAATTTTTACAGATTAAGGAAAAATAATTTAAAAACTATAAAAATGAATAAGTAATTAAACATTAATAAACAGAATTACTGTACTCAAATTATACAGGAAAGAGAGAGAGAGAGAGAGGAAATGATAGTAATATAGAAAAGGAAATTAAAAACAGGCACAGGCATACAAGGAAATTATTAAAGATCCACCCACATTTGTTACAAAACACAAATATTTAATAAACAGGTTTAGAAATACTTACATTGCAACTTAAACTTGATCCAGGATGATAACGAACTTTTTTAAGATATACAGTATAAACAGCATCAGCTTGCTTTTCTTCACCCCATAAACGCCATAATGGTTGCTAATAATTAGGAAAATATGTTTTTTAATATAAATCAACCAAAAAATTATTGATTTTTATTATAAAAATTTAATTAAAAATATCTGTATAAAATAATTTAATTAATAAAATGATAAACACTAAACTTATATTTTCCTGGGTATATTTTGTCTTAATTAAATAAAATAAAGGAACTTTAGCACAATTTCAAATATGATAATTAAAAACTTAGATTTTTGTAAGTTAAATCAATTAAAATATATTATCAAGAATTGTGATTCATATTATTTAACCTATTTAAAGCTAACTGTCAAATTGGAAATATAAAGAATATTTCATTTTTAAAATATGTAAATAAAATCTATATTGTGTATAATAACCTTTTTGTTGTGAAGTGCAATTACTGTATTTTTTTGTTTTAAATGTACAATTTAAATTATTTTAAAAGTTAAGTATTATTAATAATAATAAATTTATATATATATACACACACACACAAAACATACGATTTGATAAATTAAACATAAAACTATTCAAGGTATTCGTTTCCACTAATATCTAATAATGTAACTTCATGATAATATATTTTAAATTATTTCAGATTTATATACAAATTATCATTAAATTATACAAAAACATTGACTAAGAAGTTATCAAAGAAAAGAAAAACTGCTTTTTGTAGTAAAGTTTTCTTTTGGCAGGCTTTATTACTGTTAAGTTTTAATTTTTAAATCATCAAAAGTAATAATTCCTATCAAAAGGAAATAATTAGAAATCAGTTTTATAAATTTGCAATTATAAAAAAATAGACACGATACTCAATTATGTAAAATTTTATTGTTTTACAATAAAAAATTTACATAATTGAGTGTAGTGTCTCTTTTTTTATCTAATTAAATAAAAAACTATTTACTTATTTAATCAGAATTATAATTCTTATTACTCTTACAGTTTCCCTTTCATTTATTAATGATAAATTAATATTTAGGCCCATCACTGGTATATATATAAAAAATTATTACTGTTAACAAAACATAGCTAATATATATAACTTTTCAAACACTTTAATATTTCATTACTCATAATTAAAAATAGAGAAATATGATAATAGAAATGTTATTTAATCTAATTAGAGTATGATATTATAAAATTGTATAAGTTCATATAAAAATGAGATCAAATTAAAAATATATATTTTATCAAAAAATCTTATTAAATAGAATAGCATACATTTTTAAAAACTTTTCAATATATTGCAATTATATACATAAAAATAAATCACTCAGATAAATGTTAAAATATTAATATATCCATAATGCTTTGAATTAATAAATTGAAATTAATAAATACTAAATAATTTTACATATACTTAATTAATAAATCTTCAACATTTTAAAAACTTTATCATTTTGCTCATTCTATATATTTCTAATTTATAGAATATCACAAAAAGTAATGAAAATTTTTATTTACCATTTGTTTTCTGACTTCAAATTACTTTTTAAAAACTTTCAGAGAATATAAAAGAAGTTAAAAAGTATTGGAATTAAATGTTCCTTTCATATATTTTAACGAAATTTTAACATTTCAATTTTTAAATAATTGTTTCTAATTGGATAATAAGTAATAGAAATAGGTTCTATAATAAATATACATTAAGAATGAATCTAAAGAATATAGGAATATTTTAATGTACTGTATATAAAAATTTTCCAAGTAGCATGAATCATAAATAATTATATTTATCAAATAAATTTGTCATCAATTTAAGAAAAAAATGTTGCTACGAGTTATGAGAGCATGATGCATCATAAAATCATAAAAAAGAAAACATAGGTTAAAAAACTTTTCATTTTAACTAGAAAAAAGTTTTCAAAACATTGCTAAACTTAAAGTTAAGCATATGATTATCTACATGTAATTAAAATACAGGTGACAGATAAAAAAATAAAAAGGATAACAGGGAAAAAAAAATTGCTTATAAATTTGAGTGAATGTTTATTGCCTTTTATGTAATAAATATAGGATAACTCCTGTGGCAGAGAGAGCAATACATATGGTATAGACTTTATCCATTTTCCATTTGCATTTTATTTCTTGAGTTCAGTATATTTATTTATTTTCTCTATAGAGATACTTTGATATTGCTATACCAAATACACAAAATCTATAATGATGTGAGATGTTTTGTGTATTATAATTATTACTACTACTATTATTGTTTAAGTCCTCAAAAAATATGTTAAAGCTCAAACCAGGAATGTTGCTCATTTTATGAAATATGCAAAAATTTGCAAAGATTTATTTTAGCATTGTTTCCTTGCTTGAAGATTAGAAAGTGTATAATATCATTAAGTAATGTTATTTATTACATACACCAAAAACTTAAAAATTAGAACTCCAAAACAATAGTAAACAAAAATGAAACAAAAGCTCTCAAAAATACATAAGTTCATAAATTTGGCAGGAATATTGTCAAATTCCTGAAACTAGCACATCACCTACCTATTTCACACAAAATAAGTGATATTCCTGAATTCAACATAACATATATATTAAAAAGTCTCAACATTATTTCTTTATTCAGCATTTATATCAAGAAATATTTAAGTAATTCATAATAAGATAGAGCAAAAAACAGTGTGTGGTAATGATAATAAAAAGTTTTTGAAATAAATAAATTTTATATCTGAAAATTTATATAAAACTCTATTCATATCATAACAGCAGCAAAACATTAATAGTACCATTGTGATATAGTTCAAATAATAATAATATTGAAATAATAATGTTTTCTAATAAAACTTTATTAGTGTTAGTAATGTTCATTATTAACTATAAATAAATTGTAAATATTAATTGAAAAGATATAATTAAAATATTTAAGTTAACTCAATTACTGTATTGTAAAATATGATATTTCTATAAATTCTTGTAATAAATTTGTCAAAAAATACTTCTTAAATTGCTATTAGGTCATATTACTCAGCATCTTCCATCCTTTCCTATCTTCTCATAATCTGAATTTTCAGAAGTTTTATTAAAATTTGTGAAGTCTTCAATAGTAAACAATTATCAAAAATTCAGGGTGAGTCAAAATTATGTGAACAATCTTAATTTTTAATTAAACATTATTAATGAAACATCTTATTTTTTTTGTTTTCTACTCTGATTGGTCACGACGGACTGTTGTTATGGCCTCTCCAATCTCTGGTGTTCTGGCACTAAATTGTACTGTTAAAAGTTGGTTTGAGTGCATTAATCATGCTGGTGGTCAGGTTGAGACACTGTATAATGCAAACTTTGAGTAAATGCTCTCTCTCAAATAGTGTTCACATAATTTTGACTCGCCAAAGATTGTTCACATAATTTTGACTCGCCAAAGATTGTTCACATAATTTTGACTCGCCAAAGATTGTTCACATAATTTTGACTCACTCTGTATATATCACTTTTTAGATATGTTGACAATCAAACAATCCTTTCAAAGGATGGTTAGATAGATGATTATCTTTCCTTTATTCATACAAAAAAATTATCATAACTAAAACAATAGATTAATCATACAGAAGGATAAAGCAAATAATTTATGAATTAGTTACATAGATCTACATATGAAAATTGTGGAAAAAAATTTATCACATCAGTTTAGAAAAAGCTAACAACAATCTGTACTTTTATTCATGCACATTACAAAAATATTTTTCATTTAAAATAGATACTCTCTTAGGATAACTTTTTTAAATCAAATTTGTAAACATATTTGTTTTGTTCCAACAAGACAATGCTTAAAAAGACACCAAAGATCTACAAAAATAGTGACTCAATTTAGGTTTACAGCCAGTTTTACACACACACACACACACACACACACACACACACACAAGTATGACTCTTATAGGAGTCTTACAAAAAAAATAGTAGTTGTGGAACATAGTTAAAATAACAATTTGAAAAATTAAAATAGTAAAAAATATTATAAAATTTTGAAATAATTAAAGAGCTATATTTTAAGCTATACAACAAAACATTTGGTAAATTCTAAACTAATAAAACAAATTTACTTAAGTAATTTAATGAAGTTGTCCAATGTCCAGGAATGTTTACTGTCAAATGATTACATGATTGCCTTTCAAATGTAAACTGTTTCCAAAATGTATACTTGTCTGCAGTCCTAATATGCATGCTACAAACTTACAAGACCAAAAAGGTTTGTCCAACATGTATCATATCATTTTGATATTCAGAAACAGGAGTGTTTAGTATCCTACTTGTGGTTCCTATATAAGTAATAGACTCATTAGTAAAGCAATTAAACAAGAATATTATATAGCAAACTTTTCCAATAAAGTTAAACTATCACATTAATAGCCTCCTTAAACAGAACTGGAGATATATGAATGAAATACAACTGTTATAAGGGTCAGTCTGAAAGTTTCCAGATACATGAAAAATTGTATGTGAACCTTATCAACATTGTTCATGGTTTCCTCAAAGTATTATCCATGATGCTGAATGAAACTGTTCATTCATTCAAATTACTTCTGAAAACATGCAGACCATTCTTCTTGAGGGATGGCCACCAACCAATCTCTAGAGGTACTCACAGATATATATATATCACTAATATGCACTAATCAAGTGATATATATATAACTTGATTAGTGCAGTTAATTAATCCCTCAATGCTACTGCATATATAAAAATCATGTTAATCAAATAGACTACAGTGGTATCTTGATACTCAACCAATCATGACCTGCTAGAACAAATATTTTAATTTTGTCATCAGTAAAAAGTTTTCTGTAAAAAACGAAATGAGTAACTAATTTAAAAATAAAACTCAGAGCTCCTTTGGGGATTAAGAAAAGTACAAACTGACAACAAAGAGGCATGTGCCCTAAGTGACTCTAGTTAGATGGGTTACAAGTTGTATCTTTGACTCATTCAAAAACTCAATTGTCTTCATGATTGAATACATGTAGTAAAGAAAAGTCCAGTCTTTGACTGTTTCCTGCAAATTTTCTCAAAGACCTTGGTTAAGCAAACAATGGTGTGTACCAATACAGCAATAACAAATTTTCTTTACACCAGTACAATGATGCAAATATATCCAGCTTTTCCAAAGAATTGGACAACCATTTGATGACCAACACTTCTTGGGTGCTTCACCTTCTGAGGAATTTCCTCATTGGAAAAAATCAAAAACTGGGGTTGTCATTTGGTTTCTAGCTTGTATTGATAAGACAAATGTTTCTTCATCAGTAACCACAAATATTTTGACATTCCATTTGCAAATTTTTCAATTATGTTGCAACATGCTTCCACACAAATCTTATTTTGCTCTTTAGTGAAAGGATATAGCAGCCAGCAATAAGATCTTCCTTAGGCAAAGGTGTGTGTTAATTTTGTACACTGCTGCCAATTCAATCTGCATGATGTATGTAATCTTGTAAGTTATTTGGGGGTCCTCCCTGATTAATTCACATTGATCTCGCATGTGTTTCCAGAGTGGAAGTTTATGTAAAAACAAAATTTCCAATGTTTTCAGCTTTGTTTAGGGAGCAAAAATGTTCACAATTTTGTTTTTACAGTTTTAGAAATCTCAAACTTTGGAATCTTTTATAATTTTGAATGATGATGTTCTGATTCTGTTTTGGAACTTTCAGTCTTATATTAGAAGTTTGAAGATGCCATTCAGTCACAGATGAAAACATTAGCTTTGTAATAAAATCATTTTTGCTGGATTTAAAGGTTTATTTTATAGTGTTTGTTATGTTTTATCAAGTTATGAACTGTCATATTCATAACAGGATTGCTTTACTATATATGCAACAGGTATTGCTGTATACCTAACACATTTTTCATATATGAAAATTTTTGGAGTGACCTTTGTATTATATCTCTAAAATTAGTAAAAATACTTAATATGACCTCAAGTATAGAATAGAGATATTGGTATATGCTAACTTTGATTTTGTGTACATGGTAAATATAGGATAAACGAAGTGCAAAGTTCTTTGATTTAAAAATTAAACTTGTCAGTTGTCATAAATGTGGAATAGACTATATGACTAACAAAACACAATCCAAAGATCTCCCATTTACCACAGAAGGTAGAAGGAATTACGTAAGCCCTACAAATTATAGTCTTTTCCAGAATAATATCAAACACAACCTTTCCTTTTCCAGTGCCAGTTTAATGTTTTGACTAACATTTTTGAATCTATCTCTCAATCATCTTATTTTTGTTCTATTTCATTAAAATTTGAATATTAAAAATTCTTATATTTAAATTCTGAAATAAGTGTCATTGTATTTTTAATTAATAATTAATCCATTTACATATAAATAATAATTTATTGTATATAAATAAAATGGAGAGATGGTGTTTTTAGTACTGTTATGTTTAGTTTTGGTTCTCAGTTATCTGCCACAAATTTTCTTTTCTTCACAAATTTCTGGACAGATTATTAGACCAAATGTTGTAAAATTTCACTATCCATAACAACAGTAGAAGCATATAGGATGTGAGTGTAATAAATGGCTTAGACCATTCTTTGAAGCAGAAATATCATCAGGAAATCATCAGGAAATGAATAGTTATTTATTTCCTGACGATAATCACAATTGTTATTTGATTTAAAAAATGGGAAAGCTCCATCCACAAATTTGTTTTCATTGCTTGCATGGGTACAGATTAAGCATTTAGCACTATCAATTGAATTTTTTAATATACTTGACAACTCATGAAGAAAGACACCTTAATAAGATTCCACAGTACTGTCTTCGCAATATTTAAATTGTGATGAGCATTAGTTTCATCCAGATATTAAATATTCTTCTTTTCTTGATTATATTGACAGACTTTTCTCAAATAACAATGCTTCCATATGATCAATTCAGTTAATTCTTGTAGTTTTAATTTCAACAATCAAATACAACAAATTTCCTTTAATAGACAATATAATGTTGACTTGCTTATTTTTAAATCAGAATCATTATTTCACAAAGATCAGGTTTAAAAAAATAACAAAAACCACCTTTACTTTATTCAGCAATAAAATTTTAGTGAACAAACATTTTCAAGTTAATGCCTATTCTTTGAATCTGATGCAACACTCAGACAAGTTTTATTCCATAATATATTTGAACTTATATCCTTAATGAACTTTATTATCTTTATTAACTTTATTACCTTATGAACTTTATTCCATAATATTATTTGAACTTGAAATGTTAACAAGTCATTAAATGACTTGAAAACATTTGTTCATTAAAATTTTATTGCTAGATAAAGTAAAAACTGTTGTTGTTTTTTTTTGTATTTTACATTGTTTATAATATATCAATAATCAGAGTTAATTGTAATAAGCCTATTTCTAAAGAAAAATTGATGAACTGTGCTTCTAATGGTAATGCAGACTAACTCATCACATTTCACATCTTGTCTTTCTTGCATGAAATTTCTTTTTGATCAACAACTCCACATTTATATGGTCAATTGCCATTCTTTCTTCACAACAAAAATGCTTGAAACTGACAACAGTCTTAACTGAAGCTGCTGTGCTGCCTCAACTAACAAAGATGAATTTTGTTCTCATAACAGAGCATATATATATATTAACAAGTACAGTATTTCTTCAGCTGGTTCTTGAAAACATTGTCCTATCTTATAACTTTTGAAATAGCATAAAGATGATTTGTTTGATCCAGTTTCTGCCATTCTGAAGAATGTCAAATAGAAACTCAAAAATAGAATGAAGTTGAAAAAGTCAAACAGAATAAAACTTCAAACATTGCATTGTGGGGATATTTTTTATACTGTAATTCAAATTTCTTACAAAAATTTGTCAGAAATTCCAAATAAATTGTAACAGCTTAAATATATAGAACATGTATTAGAAAATTATAAGATATCTATTGATATTATGTTTTACCTCAAAGAATACAAAACTATAAATTTAAATGCATTAAAAAAATTCAAATTTTTAAAGAGATTCAACTAGATACGATTTCTATTAAAATGGACATTTTTACTCAGTTTTTTGTGGTCCATATCTACGGAACTAAATTTTTGTTTCTACTTTTATATTGATTACCAACTTTAAATTTAAAAATAAATTCTCAGTTATTAATGGTGTGCTTTTTCTTTCTCAAACAATTTAGAATCTGTCCCACTGCATTTCTCCTTTTTATTTTTTTAAGTTTCTTCCACTTTATAGGCACTAAGAGGGCATTTTTGGCAGGCATTATGGGTTCAGCAAGGCATACAATGGGAATAGTCAAATGATGAGTGAAAGATTCCAACATACACAAGACCTCAACTCACAGCCCGAGTAGATAATAACAACACCAAACGATCGCCTGAAATAGCCATATTATAGCCCGATAATTAGGCGATCGTTTGGTGTTGTTATACACAAGACCGTTCTCCCACAAAAAATTCCTTAGGGTCCTGATCTGGATTCAAATCTGGGTCACCCAGAGCAGTATGCTGTTGCCATTTACCATACTGGCCATCCTGTTATTCATTCATTTGTATTGAAAATGGATTTCAGAAGTGCAGTAACATCTCTTCCTTTTCAATAGTTCTTATATGCTTTAAATCTGCAATAATGATCTATTATACTGCTACTATCATAATATTTTGAATTAGACTATTCTCTAAAAAGTTTTATATACATCTGATTTTAGTATTAAAGGAATAGGAATTTTTAATTAATTAGATCTTCTTTGTATTTTCAGTATTTTTGTTTAGAAATTCAAATTAAATGGAAGCCTAGTTTTGGCACCTTTGATGTTAAAGAACAATCTATTCTGTTTATGAATGTCTCAATTAAATAAATGTGTATCATCTGAAATTAAGTCAATATAGACTCAACTGTTTAAAGACCACATTTGAGTCAATACAGACTTGAATGTTTAAAGACTTTTTTGATCACTGAAGTAAGTTATTTCAGTCATTTTTTTTTCATTATTTTTACTCGACAAAACTACTCAGTCTAAAGTTCATATCAGAATTTTATCATTTGTTACTGTCATAATAATCTATAAATTCATTCTAATTATAATCCTGATTTATTTATTATTCAATAAATCAGTTTTGACATTAATTTGTATATCTTTCACAAAAATATAACATATCTTTTGAATCGATTATTGTCTGAAACAAAAAGAAACATTTTTTTATTTCAATAATAGAGTTGGAATATAGCATTTTAAATATAAATAAAGTTCATACTCTTCGTAAAATTATTATTATTTACAAAAGTAAAAATACTTCATTATTGGTATGGTTTTGGTTGAGATTTTCCTACACAGAATGTGTATACCAATGCCAAGTGTTATGCCAAACCAAAGTCAAGGCATAACTACAAAAAACCACTGCTTGTATTATTGTTAAATACTTTAAAATATTATTTAATAATAATAAATTCAATATGCATACATGAAAAGGTAATTTAGATAATTATTTGGAAAGATGTCATCATTTGAGAGTTTACAAAAATATCCAAATAAAAATGGTTAAAAAATTCAATCATTAAGATTATATTGATGCTCTTCAAGTGGATTTAAATACAAATATTATACAATACTTATTCTTTCCAATATGCACTAATCCCAGTATATAACACTTCAATTGAAATTAAACTTAACTTTAAACTGTTTTTAAATGCAATGCATTAGCAAAAATTTGGAAAAAATCATATTTATATCAGACAATTAAGTTATATTATAAGAGAAATTTATTCTAGCAGCAGTCCTTATGTGCAAATAAAATCACATTGACTTATACTTAGGAAAAAAAAAACAGGTGAAAGCATCTCATTAAATTCTTGCACCTGTTTTGAAGTGTAAGTATTTAATGAGATGTTGAAATATTAAAGTAAGATTTAATCTTATACTGATACTGAATTACACCTGTTTGATTGAATTTCACCTGGTTAACTGAATTTAATCCATTCGTTAACCTACTTACATTAGTTGTAGCTGTCTAATGAATATTAATGTTAACAAAACTAAAAAAATTCTAAATAGGCAAAAGTAAAGTTAAATCTTGATAATGAAATGATATAATCTTTACATTTTAAAATAGCTACTAACATTTAATGTTTCAAGTCTGTATCATGTTACATGTCATAGTTTTGTATAATAATTTTTTTATAATAGTGATGATGATAATTTTTGNAATTAGTGATTTATATATTTATTTTAATTACAATTTTTAGTAGCTAAGTCATAGAGACTATAAATGCCATCCATAAAAAAATAAACAACTAAAATTACATAGAGACAAGACAAGTCAAAGTAACTATTTCCAAATTGTCAAAGCTACAGTCAAATTTTTGTCAAAGTATCTATTGTGCATATAAGTATATATAAGTATCTATATCAAGTTTCAATTGAAAAAAAAAATACTAAGAACATAAAAATTATTTTCATATAAAAAAATAAATATA
Source organism: Centruroides sculpturatus (assembly GCF_000671375.1). Classification (NCBI taxonomy): domain Eukaryota; kingdom Metazoa; phylum Arthropoda; class Arachnida; order Scorpiones; family Buthidae; genus Centruroides; species Centruroides sculpturatus. The sequence continues at coordinate 179,671 of NW_019384366.1, read as the reverse complement.
TTAAATTTATTTTACAGACTATTTTATATCATATTTCTGCATAGAAAATAAATATATTATAGAAAATAAAAAAAATTTTAAGTTATAACATATTAAATTATAATTTAACAAATTTTTATTGTGCTTGGAATATAATTTCCACATTTGGAGATATAATCAATATAATACAAGAAGTGTTCAAAAAGTAATGATCATTAATCTTTCCCAAGGAAGCAAATAAACTCAGGACATGTCCACTGTCTGAGAGGTATAGGGAACCTTCATAAACGTGTTAATTTTTCCCACCAGCAGAGAGAGTATCAGTCATTGGCAGTCAGCATATGATTGAGTGCATATAGTAGAATGCCTGTTATTTTTCATTTGCTTTGAAATAGTTAGATGACTTGAGCAGCATTATTGTATCAAATTTTATCAGAAGTTTGGTGAAAACCATTTGGAAGATTCATCAGGCTTTCGGCAACAACGCCATGAGCCCCACATGAATTAGGATCTGATACAATCACTTCAAAGATGGTTGCCCCCCGGTGGAGAATGAACCATACTCTGGCATGCTTGCAATAAGCCAAAATGAGGTCACTGTTGGTCAAACAAGACCATCGTCATTCAAGCACTTGCAGACAAGGTAGGGATAAGCAGTTTAGTAGATACTATATTGAAAGAATTTTCTCATGTAGAGTGTGTCCTCCAAACTCATACTAAAGCTGTTAACAGAGCAGAAGCAACTCTGACTAGAAGTCTCACAGAGCATGCTAAACTGGAAATGGCAACTCCCTGGATGCAGTGATCACTAGTAAAGAGGCATAGATTTATGGATATGACCTGGAAACCAAGACGCAGTTGTCACGGTGGAAAGATTCACCATCCCTAAGCCAAAAATGCATAGAGGGTGTGCAGCAAATTAAAGCCATTATGACCATCTTTGACATCTGTGCTGTGGTGCATCTCAAATACACACCAAAAGGCCAAACCATTATTAAAGAGTACCACCTGATCATCCTACATCACCTTCATAGTGCTAAGCGATGCAAACAACCAGATTTTGAACATAGGAACTTGGTAGCACCATGACAATGTATCAAATCATTCTTCATATCTGATTCAAATTTTCTAGGCCAAAAACAACATTCCTCTGCTTTATCGACTCCCTACTCTCTCATTCTGGTTCTTTGTAATTTTTGCTGCTTTCTAAGCTGAAGATGCTGCTGAAAGAAAGCTGATTTGAGTCATGAGAAGACATTATGTGGAATGTGATGGCACAGTTAAACAGCATTTCCAAAATGATCTTCCTGAAGTTCTTTAACAATGGAGGAACCACTGGGAAAAGTGTGTGCAATGCCATGGAAACTATTCTAAAGGGGATTAGGATTTCCAATCTCCAGGTGGATAACTGTATTTTTTCCAACCAATGAATGACACTTTTTGAACACTCCTTATGTATTACTCAGTACTCTTGTCACTGTTTAACAGGAATAAGACCTATGTAAACCAGAATAATACAGTACCAAATATTTTTTCTGGTTTGGCAGGTGTCTGTTTTAAACAGTTTTATTTTACATAGGAAATTACTCCATTCCAAAGAAGTTTTTTTCATTTAGGCATGTTTCCATTTTATTCAGGTTCTGTTTTGGACAGTATTATTGTATAAGATGTTATTCATTCTAAATGAATATTATACAAAATATTTGCAAAAATAACATATAAAATATTGAAATTTTAAATTCTTTGTAGTATTTTATATGTAAAAATGCTGAAATAGCAAAGACAATATTCTATGTTATACATAAACAAACTCATTTTATTGGTGTTAAGAATCACAAGCAACTGTTATACAGAACTGGAAAGATCTACTATTGTTCCTCATAATATTTTTATATATGTTGAAAACTGAGTTCTATACAACAGTTACTTGTGATTCTTAACATGAATAAATTGAGTTTATTTGTTATCACATATTATTGTGCTATATGCCATTGCAATTTTGTGAAAATTCTGGTTCAAAATAATTCAAAAAGTAACATTATACTGTATATTATTTTAATGTTAATTGTAATTTTACGTCATAAAATCATAAAGTAACATCTGATACTTAATGTATATGTTACCGCTAAAGCTCGAAATCCATTAATGTGTACATTACCTAGCTAATCTGCAGATTAACTAGGGTGATCCGTTAAAGCTGCAAAAATTATTCAATTTCTCAAATTACCTAGGTAATTTGCAGAGTATCTAGGTAATCTGCACATTAACGGCTTCCGTATCGTTAAAGTTCAAAAGTTTGTTTCTTTCACTTCCTTTCCCCACTCCTTCTTTTTACGTAGATAAATTTAAATCCTAGAATGCAAGCAAGCACCGAATTGGTGAGTAAAATCAAGAAAAGATTCTTCGCAAACCTCTTTAGCGAAGATTTAAAATATAATACGTAGTGTTTTAATAACAAACCAAAGTATGATTCCATAATTGAAGATGTAAAGCAAATAAAAGTTTCCAAGAAGAAAGAATCATCTCGAGATTATCAAATAATTCAAAGGTGTGATGTGTTGACTGTACGAGGCTGTGAAAAACTCATTGAGCCGTTGTCAGATGCGCGAGAAAGGTTTGAAAAAGTTTGTCCATGCCGGAGAATTGTTTGACATTCGATAAAAACTGAAGAAGACCTTGAAAAATTAGAAGATTCACAAGAGACTGTGATTATGAGATCACAGTCAAATCTTACTCAAGAGGACATTCCGTTATCCCCCGCTTCTACAGAATCACCTATAGAAATACAAGAATTTACCGATAGTAATCTTAAACTGCCTTCTATACCGTTGATTGATGATGCAGTCACGAAGAATATTCAGTTACCCTGCACCTCCAAGGAATCGCCTCTGCAAGTTGAAGAAGTCATCACTGAGTTACTCTCAACTTCAGCAGAATCGCCATCACAGTTTCGTACGGAGCCTGTAAAGAGCACTATACAAGACATAGTCTGTATTGTTTGCTCAAAAGCAGCATCAAGTGCTCACAAGTGTAAATCGTGTAATATGTTTGTTCACGCAGTTTGTGGTGAAGTAGATCCTAAAGAGGAAGGGTATGGTAAGAATGTATTGTGCATCATCTGTAAAAAGAATATGGATCAGAAAATACAGCGTGATGAAGCCAAGAAATGTTTAGAAAAGCAAGCAAAGAAAATGTTAGCAGTTTCTAATGCAAAGCACCCAAACGTCGATGAAGGTTTCGCTGTGAGAATTAAAGTACCCGAAGAAGACAGAGCAAAAACTGATGCACGTTCAATTTTAGCTGTGGTTCTTAGTAAAACAGAGGATGGCTTTTATAAACTTGATACTAAAACAGGTATTTTAAAACAATTGTATGCAAAATCTGAATTCAGTGTTTGCAAAGAGAGATTTTTAACGAAAGAAGATGGATGTCCCTGCTGTAGAAATATCTTTACGTCAAACAGCAATAAAACAATCCCTTGGTACTGGGCAGGGTTTCAGAAAATGTGACTGCAAATCTAAATGTACCACAAATAGGCGTGCTTGTCGCAAAAACCAATTGCTACGTAATTCAAAGTGTCACCAATCTTTAGATTGCACTAATAAGTAAGTACAATTTTATCATATGTTTTGCAAATTCATTTCCCTAATTGTAGTAATATTTTAAACCGTTTGATTTTTGTATTAAAGTTTTTTTAATTGATTGATGATTGATTCAATCAACTAATTTGTTGATTGTATTAACTTGATTCTTTAGATATTGAAAATTAAATAAATAACATTATGTTAATTTAAGCGTACAGAAACGTTGCTGTTGTTCCAGCAAAAATCTTATTTTCACTTTACCGAGTGCCTAGTAGGTAATTTGCAGATTACCTAGATAATCTGAACATTACCTAGGTAATTTGAGAAATTGAACAATTTTCGCAGCTTTAACGGATCACCCTAGTTAATCTGCAGATTAGCTAGGTAATGTACACATTAACGGATTTCGAGCTTTAGCGGTAACATATACATGATATCTTTTTAAAACATATCTAATAATGCACTGTATATCCATATTTCCAGAAAATTCAATTTTATTCTGAATTTCAATCAGAGAAATAAAAAATTTACTTTAATAAAAAAAATTTTAAACATTCAAAATCTCGAAGAATGAAATTTTGAGCTTCTTTTTAATCTTTAGCTACAATATTTACAAATATTTTAAAATATTTGCTTTTGTGATTGGATCATTTTAGTTATTTTTAATATATTTAATACTTCCTACATCATAGTACCATGTAAGCACAACATATAAAAACATTTAAGTAGCTGAATTGAAAGTTTAAATACAGTAATTGATATAAACACAAACAAATATCAGTAAAAAAATGAAATCATAAATCTTTTTTTAATTATATAAAGAGAGTATTATTTTTATTCTACTCTATGATTAGAAGAAAAAAACTATTGTAAACAAAATTTTGTTTTCTCTACATATAACATATCCATACTTTAGGTAGAGAACACATTCTGTAAACTTATAAACATGTTACATGAACATGATTTACAGTTATATATATTTATGAATTTTGACTAATTAAAAAAATTATTTTTAAAACTTCAATCAAGAGATATACAGCTAACAGAAAAATTTGAAGTTTATAGAGTACTGCTAAAAAATAACTCATACATAAACAAACTCATTTTATTGGTGTTAAGAANTTTTCAATACAATAGAATTTATTCAATAAGGAGACTTCTAACAAAAGTAAATGAATAAAGTATTCAATTTATTATAATTAAATACTCAATTTTGTGACGTTTGAGACAATGTTTAGTAAAATAAACTATTGCTGCAACACGTATTATTAAAATATTAAAACTAAATGGAAGAAATGAATATCAAGGTCGTCTTTCTTTTTTTAACAGTAAAGGTCTTTTTTATTTTTTTAAAATAGATTATTTAGTATAATTAGCGGATATTACGTATTATAATGACACATAGCATAATCCGCTAATTTATATAAGTGATTATTATTGCTAATTTGAATTTCCCTAACTAAGATCATAAAAATAAGCATTTTAAATTAAAAGTTTTGTAGTTTTCCACTTTTAAAGTTAAACACAATAAATATTATATAAGTATAAATTAAAAAAATTGGAATTTAGATTCATTTATCACATGTTAATCTATAAAAGTGAGAGTAACTGAAATGATTTTATGCTTGGAAGATATTTTTGAAATTTTCACCAGTGATGAAATTACAGTGCGCTTTAACCTTGGTGAATGTTTAAATTTTATTGTCTTTTCCACGGTTTATAAAATTCAATTTATTAATAACACAATTGTATAAATATATATATTACAAAGGAACTATCTTTATCATTGAAAGAACAAAGATTCAAACACGTGTACAAAAGAAGGGCATTGTCCATACGTGAGTTCGAATGAAAAATGACGATCCCACAAGAGCGTTGTCTCTTCATTTTTAACTTATTGTTCATTACGTTACACATCAGATACTTACTTAATTATTATACTTATTATTCATTACTTTGATTGATTATAAAAACAGATGAAACTTTAATAAATATCAATTACAGATAATGGTAAATATTTTGAAATTTTATGCATTTAAATGTACTGAATGTTGGATATATTCATTTATACATTTTATAACAAAATAGCTTAAATTTAAAAATTTTAAAAAGTCAATTCATTTAGAATTAAAATTTGTTGTTAAAACCAATTATAATTATAATAATTATTACTTTTTTTTAATAAAAATTATATTTTATTCTTTTGAGAGATTAAGTATCAGATAGAACATTTTAATATTAATAAATTATTTTAGGTTTATGCTGAATTTGTAATAAAATATTGACTATATTAAAGATATATCCTTTCTTTCATACATACGATTCAGCATCAATAGAAAATGACAAGATGTCACCGGGCTTCATCTTTTATTCGTGGATAATCTCAGATATTTGTTTGATAGGACAGTTCTTTTTCGTTTTTCTTTTCTTTAAATGAGTCTAATTTCTTTTTGATACTTTGTTTCGCTGCCTACCGTCTGAGTCACAATATCTAGTTTATTACAATTTTATTTTATGTATTATTTTAAAATTATAATTTAGTTCTTAACTTAATGATGTACTAAGAAATCAAATAAAAATACATTACTGTATTTGTATGTAAAAATATTTCTGTGTATGTTTTATATTTAAAAGTTTTTCATACATCAGCTGATTTGAAATTCATTTTCTTTTAGTCCAGTTTATTAGGTGACTGACTTTTTAATGATTCATAACTGCTAGGTTTTTTGAGATAAACACTTGATTACCTACATATGAAGGATTAACTTTAGAAATTTTTTCTCTACTATTTCATAGAGTTGAGGAATTAAGATAAAACAAAAGTCATATTGTTACTCATGTAGAAGTGAATATTCCATTTAATGAATAACAAATGCATTTCTTTGTTCAAAAAAAAAAGTTATCAACCTAACTGAATAAAAAGGAAAATTTTGATCCAGTTTTGATAAATTTTATTTAATTCAGAAAGTAACTTTATTCACAATCTGTTTTTATTACAGGAACAAAAGGCAATTCAGATATGATAAGCAATAAAAAACAATTTTTTTAAATTTTTAACTGAAATTTTGTTTCAGAAATTCTATTAAGAAAATTTCCTAACAAAAAAAATAATTATTTTCTACATTATTTTAAATTATTAAGTTAAAATCTTATATAACAAATATCTGATTTATTATTTTTTAAAGTTTTTAGATATGTATAATCAAATTACATATTAAGCCTTTTGAGTTATCAGATTTTACTTTGTAACTTTGACAATTTAAAATGTACATAAGCTAATTAAACTGATAACAGATTAAACCTTTGTTAAAGAGTTCTTAGAATATTCTTCAAAAATTAATTTAAAATTCCAGAAACAAAGTTTATCACATATANGTTCTATGGGGGACTTATCACACACTATTGATGTGTTGGAGTTATCACACAGAAGTAGACAAACACAGGCTTATTATGACAACAATATGCATTTCAGACAGGTTGTCTGTCCCTCTTCAACCGTATTTGTTAAAATTTGGTGGATACATAGCCGTGACAAAAATACAAGCAGTTTAATCTACTGTACTTTGTCAATCTTAGAATATTACAAAATTATATTTCTTGGATTGTATATTTTTTGTCTTTCTAATTATAGATTTTAATTTCCATAAAGTAAGTTTTAATAACATCAAAATAATATATAAACCAATAAAAATAAACAAGAAAAATGCTACAAAATTAATTGATTTTAATTCGATCAATCAAATCAAAATAATGAAAAATAATTAAGTTATAAACCATCAAAATTTAGAATGTATTTTACTTTTATAGTAATTAAATTAAAAATGAATATTTTTTGCTATTCACTTATTACATATAATCCGCAGGATGATCAAACAAACTCCAGTTCAATTTACCTTCAATGTAGATGCAATACCTACATTCTAAAAACAGATATTGATTAACATACAAAATGCCATGGTTCAAAAAACACATTAAATAACTAATAATAATTTTTAATTTTAAAAAATCATATCAACCAGATTATGCTACAGTTTAATAACTACAATTAGTAATTTAAATAAACAGAACCTTAAAAAAATATTTTTTAAGCAAAATTATTTTCTTTGCATATTGTCAATAAAAAATAAGTTTTAAGCAGAATGTTATAATACACTACATTATCTGTATTGAAATTTAAAATACACAAATTACTTAAAATATAATAAAATCAAACAGTTTAGGTTAAATATTTTCACATGACTTTTCATGACATAACTTTTTATATCATGAAATTTAATAAAGAAACTACTTAAACTATGAAAAACTGATTTTCAAATATACACATACAGAATTTATCAGATTTTTTAGTATTTTTACATATCGAAACACCCAAATATTGAGGGGAAAAAAACCTTTAATATGCAGCTTTTTATTAACTTTTCAAACATTTTTGGCCATTTAAATAATATCATAGTATGCAAGTATCGTTCCATAACAGACTTTATCTTATAGAAATCAGAATCATTCGATTTTATTCCCGAAGAAAGTCATTCGAATGGCTGAAAACGTTTAAAATGCAGCTTTTTATTAATTTTTCAAAGGTTTTTTTCTCAAGGTTTGCTTGCTATTTAACTGCAGTTAGAGAAGAATGTCGAAACATTGGACAAGAAACCAAAGTTACTGGATCTAACAAGACTTTTAAATCAGCTGATTACACAAAGTAAAATTCAGAAAATCATTTGTATTTATTACATACCTAAAACTCATGATTTATTGCCATATTTCTATCGTTTATATTACAAAATTTAAAATCGAATGTATTTTTTTTTTCTGAATTATAGCCCAAAGGTAAGAATCAATATTGACATTATTATCTTTTGATAAAACACTAGGCGGCACTTCACTTTTTTTTTGGTTACATATTCTAGATAAATGTTATATGTTACAGAAGGGATTGATTTATATTAAATTATAAGATCTATAAAGGAGGAAATTCTGATTTAATTTGTTAATTAATATAAAACTGTTGACAATTAACAGGATGATGAGACAATTTAACACTGTAATACGTTTTGGGTAATTAGAACTCGTGTTTACTGAAGGAATGTTTGAAAATTCTTATATATAAATACATTAATTTTCCTTTCTGATCATCGACCTTCTTTTAAGACAAGTGACTTAGGCCTAATCATAAGCTTACGTAAAGAATTATAAGAAAAATATACTGTATTTATTACCTCTCCATCGATAACGGGGTTCATCCCTCGGTAAACTTCTACTCTCCGTAGATTTTATTGTTAAATAAACAATTTAAAACGGTCTTTGTAACGATCAAGAGTCATCACCTGTTGGATTCAAGCGTCCACCTTGAAGACTCGATGACGTCACTCGGCCTTACGTCACGCGATCACATGGTCGAAGACGGATACAGGTGCATTTAAACGGGAACTATTTTTCGTTTATTTATTTATTTTGAATGCTTCGTTATACACGTAAATTANGACTCGATGACGTCACTCGGCCTTACGTCACGCGATCACATGGTCGAAGACGGATACAGGTGCATTTAAACGGGAACTATTTTTCGTTTATTTATTTATTTTATATATATATATATTTTATTGTAAAATAAAGAATTCCGGAAAAATCTTCGATAATTTCACGCGTAATGGTAATGAATTTAATTACGATAATATCCTTTGGATACAAAAGATACGTGAAATTGTCTCACCTGGTGGCCAATTATTAATTTGAAAGTTTGTCGAGATTATTAATTTAAAAAAAAAAAATTGGAAAAATATATTAACGAAGGAAATAGTAATTAAATAACGTTATACTTAATTTTATATATATTTTTAAAATGTATTGATTTTTTTAAATACATTTTTAGATTGCACAAGTTGGACGTAACACAGTTCAGGGACGGGGTTGCTAATATTTGGAGCAGATCGAGGTAAAATATTTAAAAAATCAATTATATTTTATAAAATTTTGGAATTTTTTTGCGTTATTTTATATTAAAAGTATTTATTAATAAACATTTTAAAAGTACAATGTAATAAATGAGTAATGGAGTATATTTTAAAATTTAAACTAAAATAAAAAAAAGAAAACAAAGCAAGAATATAAACAGTTTTTTTATATAAGAAATGACTCACACACGCAATAGTATTTGTTTACAAGATTTTAAATTTTGTTTTGTTACAGATGTTTATACTTTTTATATGTATAAACACACATAAATATACATATATAGAATATAGAGAGGTTGTGGCCGAAGTTTTCATCTCTAAAACGTGAACGTCGAACGTCGAGCTCCGCTATCTTGTCGACGTTCGACGTTCACGTTTTAGAGATGAAAACTTTCGGTTGCAACCTCGCTAATATATACAGTAATACCCCGAACTTACGCGATAGGTGGGATCGAACGATAACCGCGTAAGTCGAATTCGCGTAAGTCGGGGTATATTTTCGCAATTTGTGTAAAATCCAAATCTGATGTATGTAAGCTAATAAATGTTCTCGTTAACCTTATCTCGCCTTTTGGTTCACGGTTACAAGAAATCACCACATAGAGTCTCTCAAGTATCCGTAGATGTAACAAACACAGAAATAAATAACACAAAATAAATTGTAGCTATGCGTCGATTCCGCGCAGCAAGTCCGAACATGTAAGCTAAACAATAGTGTGAGGGGAGTGAGTAAGCAAGAGTTGCGTGGCGTTTAAACAAAAGACGAATCGACGAGATTTGAAAATCGCGTAACTCCGGGTTCGCGTAAGTCGAGGTATTACTGTACAAATAATATAGAGTATGAATCATTCACACTGTATATTATTTGAAACACTTAGTAACTAAAACTTCTTGCATAAAAAAGTCTTAATTGCAAAGTATATAGTATTTATATATGTATGTTTATACTTATAAACATACATATATAAATACTATATACTTTGTAATTAAGACTATGAATTACTATAGTCTATACTTTGTAACTAATACATATATAGTACAGTACACTGTATACTTATACAGTGTACTATACTATACATGTATATGTATTTTGTAACAGGTAAAATTTTTTATATAAGATATGATTCACGTGATATTATTTGTATGTACTGTACAACATATACTTATATGAATATAAGTAAATAGATTTAATTCATATTATATATATATATTTATATATTATATAGCTATTTTGTCATCGACTTATGCAGAATAAATTCTTTTATAGTGTACTTAGTCTACAGATTTTATTAAAATTAATACGAAAGAATCAAATCGATTTAAATCGATTTAAAGACGTTTAGTGCAATTGAAAAATATTATAATAAAAATCCTAAAAAGGATTCAAACATATTAAAACATATTTATATTTTGTATTTCATGCTACGGCTGAGAGAATTAAGGAGACTGGAACAACTTACTGTATTATCCTGTCCCGATTATTCAATGAAGTGAACAATTTATATATATATATATAAAGACAATCTAAAAAGGTATTGAAGTCATTAGTTAATTTAATGATTAGGTTATTTTTAATTTTTAAATTCTTAAGCATTTATCGTATCATTTAATTTCCTGTTGACATTGAATCGTACAGTACTGTATTAAATATAGGGCTTAAAGGAAATAAAAACTATACTTTATATAATCTTTCCTTGTATTTATTATGTTAAAAGACAAGATTAATTCTAGCATAAATTTATTTTTACAAGTAAAGTAAATATAAATAAGATTTGATTATTAAAAAATGAAATGAATTAAGTTTACCTACCTTTTTCGATTTCTTTCGTACTATTCTTTCGGAATGGGAACGTCCAAGGATGATTTTTTTCTTCCCGTACATAACAGTTCATATAAGTTACCTAAATGATGTAGCAGAAATATAAAACACATTGAAAAACCGCACTTCAACAACACACGTCTGATAAAATAAGTCAGAAATACAGATTTAATACATATCCGTTTGTCTCCCGTCATTACGGAAATGAGAAAAATAAAAAAATAAAAAAGAGAGAGAAAAAGGAAGTGTGATGTACTCTACCAGAGAATGAAATTGCAGAGAAAAGGATATTCTGTAACCGCATGTTTTTATCAAGTAAGGTGACCTTATCTTTATAATTTCATCAATTTTAATTATCGTTTATGACGCAATATTCCCAAGTAGAATTTATTATGCGTGGCAGTAAATGTCTCTCAAAAGAAATCATGTGATGTTTAAGTATAATATGTTGGTTAATCTAATCATAAATATAACTACTGGTGCGGCTTAGAGATGACATATGAATAGACTTAGAATGTATTTTTTTACCTGTGGGAACCACAGGAAAAGAAATAAGAGACATCTATCTTGATAATTTTTATTTTGTCTCATTTCAATTAAAAAAACTTTTATTGATAAAAATATCCGGTATGATGACAATTAAAGTTTTTTGTTTTATTTTTGTTAAATTTCAATCGTCAAAAATACATTTTTTCCCTTTACTTCCGTGATCTGTATTAAGTATTAATGGGGCATAGCAAATATTTTCAATACAATAGAATTTATTCAATAAGGAGACTTCTAACAAAAGTAAATGAATAAAGTATTCAATTTATTATAATTAAATACTCAATTTTGTGACGTTTGAGACAATGTTTAGTAAAATAAACTATTGCTGCAACACGTATTATTAAAATATTAAAACTAAATGGAAGAAATGAATATCAAGGTCGTCTTTCTTTTTTTAACAGTAAAGGTCTTTTTTATTTTTTTAAAATAGATTATTTAGTATAATTAGCGGATATTACGTATTATAATGACACATAGCATAATCCGCTAATTTATATAAGTGATTATTATTGCTAATTTGAATTTCCCTAACTAAGATCATAAAAATAAGCATTTTAAATTAAAAGTTTTGTAGTTTTCCACTTTTAAAGTTAAACACAATAAATATTATATAAGTATAAATTAAAAAAATTGGAATTTAGATTCATTTATCACATGTTAATCTATAAAAGTGAGAGTAACTGAAATGATTTTATGCTTGGAAGATATTTTTGAAATTTTCACCAGTGATGAAATTACAGTGCGCTTTAACCTTGGTGAATGTTTAAATTTTATTGTCTTTTCCACGGTTTATAAAATTCAATTTATTAATAACACAATTGTATAAATATATATATTACAAAGGAACTATCTTTATCATTGAAAGAACAAAGATTCAAACACGTGTACAAAAGAAGGGCATTGTCCATACGTGAGTTCGAATGAAAAATGACGATCCCACAAGAGCGTTGTCTCTTCATTTTTAACTTATTGTTCATTACGTTACACATCAGATACTTACTTAATTATTATACTTATTATTCATTACTTTGATTGATTATAAAAACAGATGAAACTTTAATAAATATCAATTACAGATAATGGTAAATATTTTGAAATTTTATGCATTTAAATGTACTGAATGTTGGATATATTCATTTATACATTTTATAACAAAATAGCTTAAATTTAAAAATTTTAAAAAGTCAATTCATTTAGAATTAAAATTTGTTGTTAAAACCAATTATAATTATAATAATTATTACTTTTTTTTAATAAAAATTATATTTTATTCTTTTGAGAGATTAAGTATCAGATAGAACATTTTAATATTAATAAATTATTTTAGGTTTATGCTGAATTTGTAATAAAATATTGACTATATTAAAGATATATCCTTTCTTTCATACATACGATTCAGCATCAATAGAAAATGACAAGATGTCACCGGGCTTCATCTTTTATTCGTGGATAATCTCAGATATTTGTTTGATAGGACAGTTCTTTTTCGTTTTTCTTTTCTTTAAATGAGTCTAATTTCTTTTTGATACTTTGTTTCGCTGCCTACCGTCTGAGTCACAATATCTAGTTTATTACAATTTTATTTTATGTATTATTTTAAAATTATAATTTACAATTATTTATGTAATAATAAATCCAAAATATATAGGCCTATACTAAATTAGCTATATATAATAGGTTCTACATATAACTTATCTGTACAGCCTATATAGCCTATATAGTATATATACGGTAAAATATATAGTTTTATAATAGCGTGTATATCAGCTTTAAATGTCCTTAGACAATAATAACTCTTGAAATTGTGAGCTGACGCGATTATTAATTATTAACACACTGTATGATTGATTCATACCAATTGTTTTCATAAATATAATAGAGTATAAAATAAATATTTGTGTTAAATTTTTATAATTTTAACTTATTAAAATTATACTAAATTTTGATCTTTCGGATATTCATTCAGTTGTTTCAAAATCGGATGTAACTAATTGCTTCATCGTCAATAATGAATTTTTCTAGAAAATGCCCAGATTATAAATACAAAATAACATTAAATTTGTTCAAAATAACGTACTCTTTCATAAATTAAATTAAATTTTTAATTTTTGAAAGAAAACAAGTTGAAATTACAATCAGAATTGAACACCTTTGTTCATTTTCTATAAAATATTATTTAAGCATTTAGTAAGACTTAAACTTTCGCCAACTGTATTATTGCGTTAAATATTAGTCATTGTCAAGTGTTATGTTTCAAATAAACAACTGCCATTACAATGGCTTGAATGTTAATCAACTTAATATTTGTTTCTAAATCAAATGAATGTCGTCTTTTCCATAGAATTCTATTAATAATCAACTTTATGTCAATGTCCCCATCATTGGACTAAAATTGTCACTCAACAAAATATGGTATAATAGAAATGTTAAAAGAGAATGTTTATTATAAGACGAAATAAGAATGATATGGCAAGAAAAGAATTTAAATAGTTAATATTGAATTAAGTGATTCAACATTAATTGAGGGAGAAATTTATTCAGAAAGTACAATAATATCTCGCTATAAAATTAATTTTTATGGGTGAAATTCTGTGTTTTATAATACAAATCTTTTTCTTGTCATTTCCTTGATTATATTATTGCATTTATAAACACTATATAACATTTTGGATAAAATGTCAAGATTCAATAGGCCTATAATATACAGTAATTTTAAATACTGAAGTGATTAAAAAATTTAAGTGAAAAAACAAAACAAAAACAAAGGAATGCAACAAGAATGACAAATGAAATGATTAATAATTCTTGAGAATTCTGAGAATGGTTCATTCTGGAAATCAATAGACTCGGATAGCCACGCGAATAAGATAAACAACTGATACTAAAATCGTTTTCATTTCGTAATTTATTTATTAAGTTATGTTTGACAAATTAGTTGTTCATACATATTTATTTATTTTCGTTTTTGTCCCTTTCTGTCCTGCGAGTACTAAGATAGCCTTTTTTCGTGCCCGTCATGGGTTTGTCCAGACCTATAATGGGATGGCCAGAAAGTGAGAGACAGGGCACTGTATATTTAGGACAGACCATCCATGAAAAATTTCTGAGTTGCTCGCCCGGATTCAATCTTGGGTTTCTCAAAGTGGCAGGCCTACGTTGTTGACAACCTACTCAACTATCAAGCCTAGCTAGGGTACTTCGCATCCGCGTACGGGTCCTATTTTTTCGACATTTACGAATTAGTGCAAATAAACAATATATTCCTATTGATCACCATCAAAACTTCTTTGAATTGAATTTGAATGGTATGGACCGGTACTTGTTCGTACAAGTTAATTCCTCGTCGGACGAGGAACCTATTACCAGGGCAATTTTGCAAATGCTTGACCGTTCAATATTATAAATTCATATAAATATATATTGCAAGCGTTAACACTTTGACCTTGAAGCTCGCGTGTTTACTTTTACAAAGTAATATTTTGTTTCATTTTTTTTTGTCATTTCAAAACACCCTTCAACACCCTACACGCCCGTCTTATGGCGTCCCTGGGCGTTGACTATTGTTCTGTGGAGTTGAGAATTCAAAATCGATCCGTGAGGGTAAAAAAACTCCAGGAAATTTTTCGGAGGGTAGTCCGTTCCGGTCATATTGGACCTCATTCCTCATCATCCCGCAACCAATGGGTAGCCGGATGATGAGGGATGAGGACCATCGTAATGGGTTTGGCCAAGCCTACCCATTACAATGGGTATGAAAAAAGGGTCCTCTTACAGCCTACGGGGCGGAAAGAGTCCATAAAAATACCACTTTAAAAAAGAATTGAAATGACATCACACATTTATTGTATATTATTTTAGTAGTCATCAATATATAGTAAGTTGTATATTTTTATTTTGAAACTCTGTACATTAGAATTTGCTTCTTTCATTTCATTGCTCAAGATAAATATACTCGTATAAAAATAAAAGGTTTAAATTTTGTAAAAATGGTTTTATTTTTAAAAATTTCATTGGTGAATGATTTATTTTATATATTTAAAATTCAAAAACTACAATATTGTAATCTTTATTTCTCATTTATGACTCTATTTTTCGATATCATAAAATTTTCTATGAATGCAATTTTATTGTAAATTATATTGATATAAAAGTGCCTGCTTCTGTCATTAACGTTTTAAATAATTATATATACAAAAATCACTCTAAGTATTCTTTATATAAGAATAATATAAAAATTTCATGCATTTTTAATAGAAATTTAAATTTAAATTCATAATTTAATTTGCTATTAAATGTGATTTAAGGAATGAGTTTTAGTTATTAATGGAATAAAAATAACAAATAGAATTTTATTCTAGCGTTTAAAAAAGTATAAAGAATCAAACGAATAAGAAGATAAAAGTTTACATATGTTATTTTTATGAATTTTTTCAGATAAATTGCAAGTTATGTTATCATATAAAATCTTTTTCTGTTGCTCGGGCTATTATTATAATAAGTACAGTAGAGTACATTTAGGAATAAAAAAAAATTCAGCTGTGAGCAAAAACTTTCAGCAAAACTTTTAAACAAATTATACATAATTATGTGATATATTTTAAATTTATCTTTCTCTTTCTTTAGACCAAAAAAAAAATCTGTGATTTTCCAAAATATTAATCATCATCAAAGCTCTATTATCGTACTGATATTATGAGAAAAATTATAATAGAGATTGAAATAAATTGCATGTCTTTAAATATTTATTTATAAAAATTACTACAATTACTATTAATGAGATTTTCTTTGAGAAAATCTCATTAATAGTAATTGCATTATCATTTGAAATCATTTCAAATGATAATGCTCAAGAGAAGGAAATATAGATAGATATTATTACTACACAAAATACATTTAACTACAAATATTTAATGTATCAATATAATGTAAGTATACCCTACATTATATAAGTAATGTATCAATAATGTAATGTATCAATACTTAAGTATTGATACATTACATTACATTACAATCTTTGTTAATTCTCTAATGCTAATTTCTAATTAAATCTAATCAGAAAGTAAAATGTCTTTTGTATATCTTTGGATATATTTAAATTTCAAATTTGTGAATAATTAAATTTCTTAATTAATATGTTTTTATTATGCAAATTATAAGCTTTAAACGATATCAATGAAATATTCTGTATAAAGTGAATTTTAATATCTAGATAGACTGACCATATCATTTAAATTCAACCAGAAATACAGTTCAGAATCATTGAAAATGGGGTCTAAAATTGATTAAACTTCGGTTATTTTTAAAAATTTATTTATTTATTGATCTATAAATTGATTATATTATATTGACGTGTTAATAAAACTGCTCTAGTCCTAAAATCAAATATTAAAAACAGGCAAAACCTGAGACAGTCCCCGAAAATCGGGGGCGTCTGGTCACCCTATATTTATAATATATACAGTAAATATTATATAAAATATCATTTTTATTATAATTGTATTAAACTTTATTATTAATTCAATAATTTAATTAATTAATATACAGAATGTTTTAAATTAAATAATGAAGCCTGTAAATTCGGTGAATCATTTAAACTCCCGAATTTAATTTCGCTATTTTAAATATTTCGTTCTGACCTCTTTCTAATTCTGCATTTGTGTTAGAAAAGGAAACTTTCAAGCTAAAAGTATTTATATTTGCATATTTTTATGTTGCATAAGTAACAGAAAAATGTGAATAATTTTTATAAATCTGTTATATCGTTGAACTGAAAACTGTTTCTGGATGTGAGATACGTAAATATTTCTTCNACAAGATGTCACCGGGCTTCATCTTTTATTCGTGGATAATCTCAGATATTTGTTTGATAGGACAGTTCTTTTTCGTTTTTCTTTTCTTTAAATGAGTCTAATTTCTTTTTGATACTTTGTTTCGCTGCCTACCGTCTGAGTCACAATATCTAGTTTATTACAATTTTATTTAGTAAGCTAACTAATTCAATTTAAATTAAAGTTGTGAGCTAGAAGCGTTATTTAATGATAATATTTATATAAAAATACTTTTTAACTTGCTAGGATCAATGTCTCCAACCTGGAAGTATTACCAAATTTATTCGTATCATATTTGTTGAGGAAAATGGGGACCTAATTCTGAAAGTAGCCTATTTTATCGGGTCATGGTTTTGCATTGGGTGTTGTTACGTTTATTCAATGAATATGATAATTTTTCAAATATACAAATATGCTGTAAAAAATAAAATATAAAAATTATTGTCTTTTATTTCTAAATTTTCCCGTTTCATGCATCAAAAATAAAATCATTAATCGATTCAATAGACAAACTTTCTGTAATTTATCATAAATAATATTTTTATCCTCTTAAAATCATGGAAAAATTATTATTATTTTAATTTTAATTTAGTTAAATCTTTTATTGTTTCCAAATATAGATGATGATACTCTTATTTTATGTTTTATAAGTTTATAAATATTATCTAGAGTTATAGGTTAATGATACGTCAATAACAGTAGAATCCGCTTATTGAATAGCTCATATTGATGATAATAACCGATTAATAACATGAAGAATAGCAAATAAGTCTACAATTAAAATTTTTGATTTTGTTAATTCTTACATTAAAATGGCGTGTTAAAAAGTAATTAAATATCTATAGTTTAAAGGTTTATTAATTATAAGTAATTATTATTATTATTAATTTTTCTAGTGTGCAATTGAAACAAGAAATGCAAACAATTTAAACTACTGTACTTTGAGTAAATAACAATTAAAGCGAAATATGTTCAATCATTTAACAGTATGTGTATGTGTGTAATTTTGAGTAAGTTTTGCTTTTGCAGATCATTGCTTCAAAGGAATTGTTTTTGATACTAAACAGTTTCTTTTTACAGTAAACGACATGTTAAGTATTTTCCCCAAAAAAAGTTTTTCTGAAAATATATACAGTATTTTTCAGAACAACAAGAGGGTATTTTAAGTAGCATCCAGGTTCATAGATCAAATTCTTTCTAACTCATATTCAATAGACAATTTTCTCATTCATCTATTATGACTAACAAAATCATTTCTTCTTCTTATTATTATTAAAAACATTTTGTTTATTCTTATAATTTGAAAATTTACGAAATTCTTTCTAATTTCGTATTTTATTTAAAAATCTCAGAGATTGAACTATTTACATTTTTCACTTATTACAATCAACAAGAAAAAATCTTTAGCGTGGAACTCGAAGTGATATAATCTTCTTCACATTTAATAACAATAAATCAGATTCCATCTTATACAACGTACTCTAATCCATTTTTTCTCTATTTTTAGCCAATAGAATTATAAACTTTAGCTTACATTTTAAAATATTAAAGTGATTTATCAACGCAATGTGTTATTAAAGTTCGCAGTGTAATGGGATAGTATGAGAAAGAGATAGAAGAAGGCACTATAATCTTTATTGTCTGTATTACATTTTAGAGCCTCTATGTCAAAGACAAACCCAGGTGACCAATGGTGACAGAATAAGTTTATAAGCCGCCGTTGACTAATCTTAATATATATAGCTTATATATATATATATTTGCCTCGATACATTACTAATTATCATAATGTCCATTCCTGAAATATAAATCTTTATTTTATTTTAAATTGTCCACGGATTTTATGGACACCCTGTATGAGTTTTTCCAGATTGAAATCGTGTAGTAACGCACAAACTTCAATTCTAAACTAAATATTTTTTAGGGTAAATATTTAAAAACTCGTTGTAAATTAAATGGTAAATGGTTCTTATATTGAGCCTATGAAAATTACTTTTTGAAAATATAATGACATCATAATGATTTAGTTTAATTTATCATAAACATAATGAATTGGTCAGATAGTCGAGGTGGCTAAAGATTGGTTCACAGTAAGGAGTCGGCCGGACGCTCTGATAAACTCGGATTCGAGTCTGGATTGGATCTTCAGATGTTTTTATGGATGGTCTAGCCTGGATAAGTTGAGTGCTACCCTTATCATCCATTTGTTCCATTGAGAGTCTGCCTAATCCATGATGAGCGTGGTGTAAAGACCATCTTGATGCCTACAGAAGTGATTATATTAATATTAGAAATGAGACTTGAATATAAAATGAATGCTTTTAGAATCTGATATATAGATTCTAATATCATAAAACAGTTTCGAGAAATGTTACAAATTGTTCTTTTTTCCGTCTAGAGAAGGAGCTGGAGAATTTTCTCCGGGAACCAGGAAGCAGGACACTGTCAACTGGGTGACAAAATAAGAGATCACTAATAGACAAAATAAAAATTTTTTTATTATTCAAAGTACAAAATGCGTTTTTCTTCTTAAAATCACCATTCTTTCCCAGTAAATTTAAATAATATTTTTTAAGAAACACTTGAAAGAGTTAAAAGAACGATTCTGTAATTAACATGTTACATACTTTTCTATTTGTAAAAATAAATAAAGTCCCGAAGGACAGTTGATATCTAACCCCAAAATTAACAAATATACGTAACAATTACATAAAAATATAAACACATTACATTAAACATTAAATACAACATAGCCTACATTGAAACGAAAAAGTATAAAAGTTCTTCGAAAGAATTTGTTTTCGAAAAACTGCTTTTATTTGATGTGCTTTGTTAACCATTTCTGACATACATTAATTAACGATGCTACACTACGTTGTTCTAAAATTTTCCTTTTCCTAAATTAGAAATAACTCGTAACTCATAGTTCATAACTTATAATTTATACCTCATAAGTCTTATCCATATTTACATTTATATATATTTTACCAGTATTTACAAAATATATACAGTATATCCGCCAAATCGTATGCTTGCTAAGCGTGCAAAAATGTTTAAGTCTCTGTCGCCCAATTGACTATCGCCCATTGTAAATTGCCCAGTAGTCGTGACCTCCCAAAATTGCAAAAGGGGACCGTTATACTCCTGGGCCTCATACTAATCTTTCGAGGACCTCGAATAATATCTTTAACAATCGTGACTTCTTTTTCGAAATAAGTAATCATTAACTTTTTAATCATTGAAGATAGAAGAGAAAGGCCGAAGTCATTTATGCATAAAACAGTTGTTTCAAACATATGAACAAAAATTACGTGATTATAATCATATATTTTGTCAAACAAAATCCTGAAATAGCTGATGTGTCGGATGCAGTTTATTTCTCTAAGAAAGTAATTGTAATTCTATTTTTATGCGTCGCATGAATCAATGTAAAATAAAATTATAAATAATAACTCTATTTTGAAACATCTAACATTTCCTGTCATACATTGTTGGGCAGACACAGGAAGTGGGATACACAACACTTGGAAATCATACACCGCGAAGCACCGAAATTTTAGCAGAGAGTATTAATTAAAACTATTGGACGGCAATAATTAAAATTCACAAGTTCAGAAGAAACACTAAAATTAAAGTAAAAGTGTCTTCACAGCTCGTTTCCTTTCACTTATATATTGTAATGAGGACTACAATAAAGTCAATTATTTTGAGCATCTCTCCACTTCAATATGTAAAGAAAATGTTTAAAATCCCTTTGCCGATGGCACAATAAGAAAAATGATATTAAATAAAACTTTAGGACGACAATAATTAAAGTTCATGTACAGTACTCCTCAAAGTACATTACACAATTCCGAGATGTGAAAACACTTTTACTCTAATATTAGTGTTTCTTCTGAACTTGTAAATTTTACAATTAGAAATAGACGTTCGTTTTCCTAATAATTTTCTTCATAAATTAGAAGTAAGTTCGACTCAATATAATTAAAAAATTCTATAATTTGAAACTTTATCCTTATCTTCAATGTATGATAATGTTTATCATTTTCAGTAGTCAGAAGTCACTCATTACATTATTCATCATTAATGAATCTGTATTCATTAATATGTTTAGTTTTGAATTTATAATTAACATCAAGCCTATTGAACTTGTTAAATAATCTCTCAGATATTTTGATAACTTACAACTCGATCATTGAAAGCAGTTCATCATTGGTTTACAGGCAAAGCTTAGAATTACCAAGATAATTTTCGAATAAAACTTTTTACATTTTGAATTTGAATATATGCTATTATTGGAACTATTATTATTATTACAAAAATCTGAAATTTATTAATAATTGTGACTTTGTAAATTTTTGCAATAAAAGTGAACTCAGATTATGTTTAGTACTGTACAGTACATTAGTCAATGTAGTTCATATAAAATTTAAACAAACTTCAAAGAGTTTCTCTAATTCTTTAAATTGACTGTAAAAATTTCTTAATCTTATCGTTAACAGAATATATTAATCAATATTTAAAAATTATTTCTATAAGAATAAACAAAAGTTTTTGTTTAAATTTAACAACTAATTTATATTATAATTGTAAATATGAGGATATTTGATTAACATCTAATTATTCACAATTTTTATAATTTTAGCATATTAGATCCACAGATATACATTATCTACCTAAATATATTTATTTTCACATATCTAAAGTTTTAATTTTAAAATTGTAGATATGGAAAACAATGCAAGACAAAATGAATTCTGGAATCTATACATTTTATTGTGCATTCTTCAGTTGCAACGTTAAAAATGAAAAATTAATTTAATTACTTTCTCGGTTGTTATATACAGTATGGTGATCGATCAAAATATGATCTCCCCAGATTTTTACACTTTTGGACTCAGACACCTTGAAACGTCTATAAATGCCAAAAAATTCGGGGGGTTTCTGTATGTATTGATTAGGGTTTCTCAAACGGGATCCCGGTTGTTTTTTTTTAACCCGGGAAATTTTTCTTATCCCGGGAAATCCCGCAAATTTCTTAAAAATTCACTTTTTTTCTTATTTTGTGTTAAGGTTGAGGAATTTTGCAAATAGAAAGCATAATTAACTCATTCACTGTCAGAATACATTTGTATTTATTAATTTTAAACCTACTTATTAGTTTTTTTTTAAATTTTTGCTCGTTATAGCATGTCACAAATGGTCAATAATCAATATATAACTTATTTGTGGCAGGACTATAAAAATTCTTTACTTGTCGAAACCTGTAATATCTGGAATAATTGTGCTTACGCTGTCTTGAGTTTTAACCATGTCCAGTAGCTTCAATAAATGCCTGACGCCAGATTGTGCAAATTGGGCAAGGATACAAACGAGTACAAAGTCTGCAAGTATGAAGTTTTTCTTCATAAACCTGATTATTAAAGCCAAATGAATTGCCGAATTATCGAGCTCTAAGCTTGATGCCGCTATTAAAGCAGCCAAGGTAGACAAATCAAGAATACTAGAGAGCGAAAGAAGTACTACAATCTCGAAAACGAACTCGAAATCTTCCAGGCTACAGGTGAAAAAACACATAATATCTGTCTTCTCTTAAATGCATTAAACACTATTCCAATCACATCAATTGAATCGGAAAGGGCATTCTCGGTGGCAAGACTTTTCATTACTAAAATAAGAATTAGAGTGAGTTATCGGAGTATTGACCATCTTTGCTTTTTAAAATCTTATAAAAGTTTGCAATATTTTGTATTATATTTTATTTAAAAAACGAAAATTACCTTCTAAATTAGAAGTTCATTTTTTTAATTTTTAACTCAATTCAAAACATTTTTTTTGTTGTTGTTGTATGCAGTTTCCAGCAAACTTTAATTAATTTTTTTCTATTTGTGAAAATTTCTACGTTATTTAAAGGTAATTTTTATTATAGGCCTATAGACCTAACACAGCATTATTAATATGATTTTGGAGGTTACAGAACTTTAAAATTACTTTAAAAAATGGAAAATAATTAAATCATTTGATTTCAAGATATTTTGTATACCTTAAAAATAATTAATTCTATCCCGAGATAAGCAAAAGACCGGGAAATGAGAAACCCTAGTATTGATGTTAGTGTGGGGGGCACGATTTTGTTCACTCTCTTTGAAAGTTTAATAACTCCTGTCCTTTTTGTCAAAAATTTCTGAAATTTTGCAGGGAAGTTTGTTTATGAGGTGGATTGAAGATATTAAATTTTGGTGGTTAAAGATCAACGGGGTGAGGAGATAAAGGGGGTAGTGTTTATCTCCAATAGGATCGGAGTTAATGAAGATTTTACTTGTTATTTGCATTTACAATTTATAAAACCTATCCATACCCTCAAATTAAGCTTTTTGCCATTATAATAGTTAAAAATATAAAATTTTTAAATAAAATATCATAACAGATGGCGCCACCAAATGTTGCCGGAAAAGTTGAACAAAAAAAGATAATGAGTTGCTTAAGTATAAATTTTGTGTACTTTCTCTACGGGGCGATTCATTTATTTTGCCTGATGCAAAGTTTTTTTTTTTTTGAGAAAAATTAATTTATATTTTTTAATTATTCCATTATCATATAATTATTTTTAATATAATGCAATTAAATTTTCAATTATTTAATACAAAACAGTTTTGCTATTTACGTTATATATGTTAATGCTGTCATAGTCTTGTACATTCCAAAAAATTTGTTAAAACTCGTGCTGAATATCAATTTACTTCATATGCTATACAAAGAAAGCATTTTCTCCTTACATTTGCAATTATAAAGATTTAGTTTTTCTCACAAAAGAATTAATTTTATATATTGTTTTAATAATTTACGACAACATAATTCAATCAGTATGCATTCCAAAATACAAATCATGTTGCAATTAAATTACAACATACTCGAGAAACAACTTACAACATTATTAGTAAAATTTTTAGTGAAATCAAGATAGTCTTGTCAATAAATGAAATGGCAAGATTTAAAATTGCTTTTAATTTAATTTAATTTATTTATTTGTATTAAATAACAAAATAAATGACTAAAATATTTGACATTTCTAAAATATGATGACAATGCGCAGATTTTCAATATGAGAAATTCATTGTACATTATAATGTAATGAAATTTATGGTTCTGTACATAAGCAAATTCTTTTCTATATATATATATAGATGACATTATTATAACAATGTAAAGTCAAATGTTTTGAATAACGTTTTAAAATCTGAAGCCATTTCCACTTCTTCAGCTTTAGTATATTTACAAGCTTTCCAATCAGCACAATGAGGTATATTTAGAATTTCTTCACTTGCTAAAACTTCCCTGTAATATACAAATAACAATTAATTAGAACCAATGAATCAGGCTTCCCTGTAATATTTTCATATTTAACAAACATTTATAATTCATTGATTTACATGAATATATATAATTATTTTTAATATGTATGTTACCTGCCAAATTGAAGAGGAAACTGTGTTCTTATTCTATGAAATAATTTTTCACCAGATTCAAATTCAACATAGAAATACGGTTTACCAGGTGGAACAATCTAAAAAGATCAATTAAACATTACATACTTTTAACAAATACAATGGCCAGAACAATAATAAAATATAAAAATATTCACAGATTAGCAGAAGAAACCATAAATAGCTTCATATTCTTGGAATTGAAAAAGGACAAGATATGAAGACATTTACAGTTTCATCTAATTTGTAAGTACTTTTATATTATACAGTATAACCTCCAAATAGTGGAAACCATTGGGACAGAAAAGTTTGTCTGCTATTTAGAGGTAAATATAATGGATGTCCTATTTGAAGGGTCTGGGGATTGTAGAAATGTTCGTTAAGTAGAGGTGTCCGCTATTCGGGAGTGTCCATTAATGGAGGTTTCACTGTACGTGGGTTGTTCAAAAAGTTCCTTAACTTTTTGAATAGCATGCCTCCAGTTGGTTATTTTTTAATCCGCTTGAATGTATTGTGTCCGCAGAAACCTCCCGAGTAACCTCCTTCAATCCGTTTGTTGATATCTTGCTTTGGTGATTAGTTATGGCCGTTTATGTGAAGGGTGTTTGTGGGGTTCGGCAAAAAATTGATCTGTGGAAATGAGCTCTTTGAAGGAGCAGTGTTGTTCTGTGAAATTCTGTGTGAAACTTGGGAAATCCTTCATGAAAACTTCCCGTGGGTGGGTGAAACATCCCCTGTCCCAAGAAAGCTCGACAAGTTCGCTCAAATGTTAAGGTGACATTGACTGTTTTTTTCGATGCAAAGATGATTGTGCATCATGAATATCTACCTATAGGCCAGACAGTCAACATAGAGTACTTACTACCTGGGGGTTATGAAATGCCTAAGACACAGAATCAGGCGAAAATGGCCTGAACTTTGGAGGAGCAGTGAGTGGTTTCTTCACAACAATGCACTGGCTCATTTGTCCCTCAGAACTTGCGAGTTTTTGGCCAAAAACAAAACTGCCGTGCTTCCCCACCCACCCTACTTACCTAACCTGGCCCCATGTGACTTTTTACTGTTCCCCAAACTAAAAAAACACGCTGAAAGGAAAAAGATTTACCACCATTCCAGAGATAGAAAAAAAAAAACAACAGAGGAGCTTATGAGCAGTCCAGAAAAAGTGTTCCAGGACTGTTTCAAAAAGTGGAAACACTGTTGGGATAAGTGTGTACATTGGGGAGGAAATTACTTTGAAGTGGACCCTGATAAATAAATTGTAAGTGAAGTATTTTTTTTGTAATAAATAAGTTTGGGAACTTTTTGAACAACCCTCATATACTGTAGTTTATTAAAAATTATATAACAATATATTTAACCTATGCTACTTATTAAATAAAGAGTTCAATGAAAATAGATATCAATATACAGAGATAATACCTGACTTAGTTCTGAATGTTTAGGAATTTCATCTAAATTTATATCTTTTTCATCTGCTTGAGAAAAGAAGACTGATTTAAGTCTGTCTATCATATCAAGTGGTATGGGAACAACCTGAAACAATATTCATGAGAATATAAATAACATTAAGAATTACTTAAAATTTATAATACTTGTTAATACTGTTATTCTTATATATAAAATGTTCTGTATAAGAATAACAAGTATTTTCTAGCATTAAATTTTATATTATTTAGAGAATTTTAGATTTATACTTTGAATTATTCACTGAAGCTTTTAATTTTTAAGTAATCTGGGCTAATAGATTATGATATATTGAACAATAGCTATTTAAAAAGTTTTTACCTGAATCTGAAGATGAGAACTTTTATAATTTCTTTCAAAAAACACAACAGTTTTATTTTGAGAATTGAAAAACTTTTTTAAGGATTCTTTATATCTTTCTATTTCATGCAATGCATCTGGTGGAAGTTCAATAGTTGACTGATGATGAGCAATGGGAAGAATAAGTATATGATCATTTGTCAAACCACCTTTAGCTAATGCTAAGTAATTCTATTAAAAATAAATAAATTGTTATGATTATTTTAAATATCTACTACTTTTACAAAATAAATCATAACAAGAACATACATGATCTCCTACACTGACAACTAAATGTTTCTCCACTTCAGGACTTGCTAAACAAAACCAGCATGGTCCTTGAGGTTGATCTGTAATGTTTTTAAAATATAATATCAACATTAATACTCTAGTATTTGAAAATATTTTTAATTATTAAATTTTTATCTATGTTATATATCACCAAAGATGCAATTTAATTGATTACATCCATACTGATGTAGTTAACAAATTCAAACTAAACAAAAAACTTTTTAATAATGAATTATGTTTATAAGAACAAATACAAATTTACAAGTAAATAAATCTGGATGAATCTTCAATTTAGTAATGTTATAATATATTAATAATAAAAGATTATTGTAATTTAATCAACAGTAAAAACTAGCATAAATAAATATTTTCTAAATGAAACTGTTTAAACCAAATTGTTACCAAGCATTGATATGAATCATTTTATCAAACAAATTAAATGTGATATTCAAAATTACTTTATCATTACAGAATAAGAACTGTCTTAATTCTCAAAAATTTCAATATGAAAGTATTGCATCAAAATATATTCTACAGATAAATTTTTACAAAAAATGCTATAAAAATAAAAATTTCTTACGTTTCTTTGGACGAGGAGTATCTACATGACGATGTTTTCTTTTCTTACTATAATCATCATCATCATCAGTGTAATCCATATTATAAAAAAATTGTTGTGTTGCTTCTTTCTATAAAATTTTGTTATAAAAGAATATTTAACAATGAAATTATTATGTACGATAAATGAAAGAAATTATAATTATGAAATACCTTAGGTGTGCAAATTGATTCTGGGAAATTATAAGGACTTTCAGTTACATCTAATGGTTGTTTCGTCAATTCAGTTCGCTCAATTGATGAACTTGGTTCAATAGAAAATGCATACAACCACTTAAAAGAAAAATAAGCATTAATAAATGTATAATTAATAAAAAATAAATATTTAAGTTAATGTTGAATAAGTTACCTTCTCTTTATTTGGATTGCCAACTTTATTTAGAGCAATGAAACGAGTTACATTACAAGTAGATTCTGCTAAAACTTTATGATTTCTGTGAAAAAAAAAAAAAGGAAATGCTATGAAAGTAATTTTCAAAAGAGAATGAGAAGAGAATTCAAATTTTCATCTAAAACTATTTTAACTAAAAAGATTCAATAATATATCTAAAAATATACCTAGTTTTATATTTTTGATATTTATACAAAATCAATTTTGTAAATATTTTAATACATATAAGTATTATATATATAAATTAAGAGCTGTCCATTAATTACATGTACAGTTTTTTATCCACTTTTGATTCCCTCCTCTACATTGTATACAATGATGTACTTTTGGGCAAACCTCTCTCTCCTGTAATTATGTATACAATAGTTTGTGAACCATTGACACTGAAGAAACGATTAAAAAAGATTTTTCTGAAAATATTTTCTAACTGATAGTTTCTTCACATGATTAATAATAATTCTTACAGCTTATGAGAACAAATTTGTATGCAAACAAAACCACTAAAAAGTCTTCATAGACAATGCCTCAATCTCCCACTCATCATTGTGTACAACAATGTACATGTACTTTTGAAACTCCCTTTAAACAGTATACATACTTAATGGGCAGCCCTTTATGTATAAATTATATATACTGTATAATTTTCACACTTGAATTTCGTGTACTTTTGCAATAATTTGCAAAAGTTAATTTAAATGTAATCCATTGAGAGTATAGTATTTTGCAACATGCAATAAATTAATCATCATATTTTGCAATATATTTTTTAAGAAATAATTAAATGGCAAAAATATATAAATTTCAGTATAACAACAGAAATTAATCACTTTTAAGTTTATTTAGCTATGAAATATAACTTTAAACAAGGGAATTCAAAATATTTTATCTTGTTGGTTCATTACTTTTTATCAAAAACTATATAAATATTTATACAGTAATAAACAAAAAAAAAAAAAAAATAATTTACAATATTATGAGAAAAATTACAGTAAGACTGATAAAATAAAAAGCATAGAAAAGTTGGTTGCAAATATGAAGCAAAATTTTCATTTCTCAATAATATATTTTAATAAAATTTTTTAGAATGATTAACAAAGACATTGCCTTTATTTTAAATTGTTAATTAGGTCTAATTATAAATGTATCGTACATAGTTTAACAATGATGAAAATAATATATTATAATTTTTTTCTATATTCCCAAATACTCCAATTCATATTTTTATTATATATTGTTTTGCATTCAGACTGATGCCTTAGTTACAAGTGTCATATAATATTTTATGAAGATAGATCTTTATCCCAAAGCATATATTTTTTTTTCTAAAAAACATTTATAACTAAATAATTTTATCATTTTATAGCATTTATAACTCAAAAGTTTTGATAACTAATTCTATCCTAGGAATATAATAAGAATTTAATAATACATATATTCTTGAATTTTTTAAAACTTTGTTTATTGTATTAGTCTTGTATTAGCCATTAAAAAAATATACAAAATTTATTTTTTAAACTCATAAATCAGAAAAACTTGATAATATTTTATTTAAAAGTTATTAGATAATTTCTGTCTAAAACTAATAATTTTATAATAAATCTATAATTTATTTGGAATTTAAACCAAAATTTTTAATAAAAAAAAAGGTAAATAAAAGTATTGAGAACATTTTTACATTCATATCATAAATATGTTTAAGCATACTAATTCTTCAAAAATACTTTATTTAAAAGTCACACATTTAAAATAATTTTCAATTAAGATTTTGATCAATTTTAATTTTAGTTTGGAATAATATTTTCAAAACTATGATAACAAAATATTTCAGATTATTTACTATCATTTATTCTTTTAAATAAAAAATATTTATTTTTATTATTGTAAATTAACAATGTTAATAAATACAACTTTCGGCTAATCCATTAAATATGGGTATGATTTAAAGAGAGGACAGATTCACAAAAAAATACATCATTATACAGGATAAAGAGGGATGAGTTCAGTCAGTTCAAAAATTGTACATATAATAGCTCTTCACATAAAAGAATAACAATATTTTTTTCTTTATAAAATCAAAAGCAGCATTTTATTTATAAAATAAACTAAAAAATGTAGTTATTGACATTCATAAATACAGTAAACACCNACCAAAGATCTGATACTTTTTGAACACCCCTCGTGTATATATATATATATATATATAATATTTTATATATATAGTGATTTATTATGATCTGCTCTATACAAAAGTTTTACTGAGAATTAGTAGATTTTGCTACTGAATTTATGATTATAGTAAATGAGCTCAAAAAATTTCATACAAGTAGGGGTCACAGACTGGTGAGCCTCAGGCTGGATATGGCCCATTAAGGCTTCATATCTGGCCTGCAGCCTTCATGATTTCTTTTATAAAAATCAACATTTCTAACACATTGAAGGAATTTAAACAGAAAAATTCAAACATCTAACTGTTTAAATAAGTTGTAAAGGCCTGGCGAAACAAGGGCCTTTGTTAGAGCTCTTTCTTAAATAACAGTATGTTTTGGTTTACCGAATAATATTGTATATGGCCCATGTCTGATATACATCTATTTGAGTGACCCTTTGCTGCATTTGAGTTTGAGACCTCTATAGCAAAATATACATCAATGTACAGTGACTTGCTAAATACAGTAATACAATAGTACAGTACAGCAAACACTTCTGGATATTGAAAATATTTATTAATTGTAATTTTTCTATTGTGAAGGAACTTTAAGTTATCATACAATTTTTCAAATAATATTTGTCCAAATTGGTGGAGTCAAAGGTTTACTGTATATATCACTAATTACATATTAAATTAATTTTTATAGGCAATAATTTGCATATTTTTTTACATATCTATAAACAAACTAATGTTCTGTTTTAATTTAAGCTTATAAAGAAAACAGCATTTACTCAAGTGTTTTCAAGTTATCAATCATCATCAAGATTAAAAGAGTTAAAACAAACATTTTCAAACATACAACATTCAAATAAGAATAGACTAACTGTCAAAAATTTACATAATTATTCTTGTTAATATATTTGTACAAATAAAAAGTAAAGTTTTTTTGTTTGTCCAATCTTTGTATGATTAATCATACAAGATTGGACAAACAAAAAATTTTACTTTTTATTTATACAAATATATAAAAACTGATTTGCTAAATAATGCATATTATTAATTTCCTAAATAACATATTACTATGATAAAAATCATAAATCATTTCTTATTATGTATACAAATGCTGTTTTACTCTAATAAGTCCATAATTTAATACTTAGAACAAACTATAATTTTAAAATTAAGCATACCTGTATGGTAGTCGTTCATAATGCACTCCTTCTAGACCAACAAAATGATATCTAGGCTTTGTAATGTAAGCTAATTTAGAAATCATTTCAGATCCACAGTTTTCTAGATTGATTTCTTTCTAAAATAATAAATACTTATTATAATTTTAACTCAATTTTTATTATTATTTCATTGTAGTAATGAAAATTAATAAGATAAGAAGAAATAAGTGAATATTTACAAGTGTTACACCATATTTATCAATATGTTTTGGCCATTGAGATGTCAGAAGAATATCAACACCTTTTGAATTGAGACCTTCTGTGAAGTTTAATATTAAATCTTCAGCATGTTTATTTGTAAACTGATAATTTTCACATTTATTACTATCAGTGTGAATGCCACTTAAGTATGCAATTTTAAGACCACTAGATCCAGTCAAAATACCTTTTCTACCTATAAAAAAAATTACATATTCTTAAATTAAAAAATAAAGATTTATTTTTAAATATAATAAACATAAAATATAATACTTACCAAGGTATGTAATATTGTGTGCAAGTTCACAACCATTTATATCTGGAAAAAACTGTTCATGCTCAGGCTTACAAGGTCCTAACACATATGTAGTAATTGGAGCTATGTAATAAAAATTGATTTATATCTATATATGTTTGTATTATAAAATTTTAATATTTAATAATCATATTAAAAAAATTTAATTAGATTATATATACAGTAGAGCGTCGATTATCCGAAATAATTCCAGTCGGCAAATTTAAATTTTTGCCAGTGCTGCGGCGCTGCAATCTTTGGCTGTCTTGGGCTTGGGTGTTTTTGATACTAAATTAACTTCTGAAGTATAATTTTTTATTGTTTTTATATTTTTCAATATATTTATTTTGTTAGTACAAAATAGAAAAATAATTTTTAACGATACAATAGTCTTCATTAGGCTTAACATCGATGAAAATTCAACGCAAAGTGACACGCAACGGAGAAAAATTTCAACATGGGATAGGTTAATATAATTTTCGTATATAATCAGTTATCCGAAATATCGATTTTCCGAACAACCCCAGTCCCCAATTGATTCGCATAATCGACACTCTACTGTATTACAATTTGAAAGATACTTTTACTATTAAATCATTAGAATGATCTATCACTCAAAAAATTTTAAGAGATAAATCAAATAAATTATTATTATTTTAATAAAGTAAAAATTGCATTACAAATACTAGTCATATCTTGCTTGCTCACCATGTCCAATCACCTGGAACAACTATTCTTCACTACAGAGATGACCTTTCTTTGTAGGCTACAGCTCTGCACAAATATGTAAAATAGTCTAAAATGTCCACATCTCTGCAGTGAAGAATAGTTGTTCCAGGTGATTGGACATGGTGAGCAAGCAAGATATGACTAGTATTTGTAATGCACTTTTTACTTTATTAAATTGTAATTTCTGCCAGCCCTTTTTACAAAAAAATTATTATTAATTATTTTTTAACATAATCAAGAAAAATAACAATAATATATAATTAACATGAAATTAATTCAATATCCATTAAATATTTTAATACACAAAGAATAGTCAGAAATGTTTTAATTATCACATTACTTAGTTAATTTTATTATTACTGTAATTTATGATTTTCCAAAATAGGCCAAAAAGTTTCATTAATTAAGCCTAAATCAATAATTTTAAATTGATTTATAATCTATCTGGGACATTTATCTGAAATTATAATTTATTTTAAGTAGAAACAAACTTTAATGTGGAACATAAATTTCATAAATATGTAACTATAAAATCATGACTTTGACATAAGAACTATGGAAATAAACTTATTCAACTATAGAAAGTTATTTTAATGAAAATCTTACATATGAAAGTTTTTAAATAAAGTACTTCTTTTTATCAATTAATTAAGTTTTGCATTTATGTATACAATAAAATAGAATCATTAAAAAAGCTTTTTATTTTTTATTAATAAGTCTGAGTCTCTGTTTATTTTTTGTTTTAGCAAACAAATCTATTAATAAAACTAATACTAAGATGTTTTCAGGTACTGTACATTCTTGCATAAGATCAAAATATCACTTAAGTACATTAATGACAGTCATAAAACAAATAATTCTAACATTGCAACATTGCAATTATAAAGACAGAAATAAATAAACTAATTTAAATTTTACCACAAACTGTAAAGCTTATATACAGGATATATATATAATTTCTTAAAATTAATATTGAAAAATTGAAGATTAAAACATATATATGTATATAATTTTCAAACCAAAAAAATGTTTATAAAATTCTAAATAAGTTAAGATTTTTATTAATTATTAAAATTACCCCAATTCTGGAGCCTCAGAGTTGATTGTCCACTTATCATAGTGACAAAACTTATTTTGCTGATGATATTAGTGCTAACAATAAATCTTTCTAGTAGCATTAAATGCATTTTGTTTTATATTTAATTAAAATAAAAAACATCTTATCTCAATTGAAACTTACTGTATTTAAGCAATAAAATTTTACAAACATCTGGTTTTGATAATATATCTTGTTTGTTTGTTATTGAGGCCCTTCAAGTTAAGTTGCTATATATGTATATATGATGAAAATCTATTACTATTTGTAACAGATCTTGATCTTATGTAGATATATAGCAATATTAACATATACATATAATAAATGAATAATTATAATTCATTCAATTAAAACACAAATAAATTTTGAATGTAATTAAAATATCTATATTTATTAATAAAAATAAGAAATTCATTATTTTGTTTATTTTTAAGGCTGTCATTTTATAACATGACATATTTTAAATGAAATCTGCACTACATTGAAATTATTTTAAACCCCATCATTGCATGTAGTCAGAACCTGAAGATAACTAGTTAAATTCAAAAACATTTGTATTTCAGAAAATTAAATTCTGTAAATAATTGTAAAGATTTTTGGTTTTTATTTAATAAAACTAAAGATAATTTAATGAAAAAAACTGAATAAATAACTGCATGTACTGTAAGGCAAATTCTCTTTACAAATTGTCTAATGAAACAACCACAGCAGTTTAAATAAGGAAAATGGAATATTTTGGCTAAATGCCAGAACACTGTTTATCTTAATTTGTATACTATATGGAGAAGAAATAATCAAATAAAAATCTGTAACAATTATACAGATATATATTTAAATAAATTATAATTACACATATTTAAGTATATTATGCACATCAATATAAATACTTAAACATGTGAATGTATCTTCTTCATTAATGAGAATTATTTCCTATTTAATTTTTTCAAATTTATTTTAGTTATTTTGTACTATTATCAGTTATAATTATATCTGCAATGAATTACATTATCAAATGTCAAAATTCCTACCTTCAGGACAAATTCTTTTATATTAATTGTTAGCCAAAATATAACATTTAATGATTTGATTATTATATAATATTCATTCTTATTATTGATGCTAAGGGTAAGGTGTTCTTTAAGGGTGCACCGATTAATCGGTAAGTAATCGGTAATCGGCCGTATCGACCACTTAGCCGATTAATCGGTATCAGCCATTCCCCCCGATTAATCGGTTTCAATAATCGGCCAATTTTACATTTTANTTTTGAATGTAATTAAAATATCTATATTTATTAATAAAAATAAGAAATTCATTATTTTGTTTATTTTTAAGGCTGTCATTTTATAACATGACATATTTTAAATGAAATCTGCACTACATTGAAATTATTTTAAACCCCATCATTGCATGTAGTCAGAACCTGAAGATAACTAGTTAAATTCAAAAACATTTGTATTTCAGAAAATTAAATTCTGTAAATAATTGTAAAGATTTTTGGTTTTTATTTAATAAAACTAAAGATAATTTAATGAAAAAAACTGAATAAATAACTGCATGTACTGTAAGGCAAATTCTCTTTACAAATTGTCTAATGAAACAACCACAGCAGTTTAAATAAGGAAAATGGAATATTTTGGCTAAATGCCAGAACACTGTTTATCTTAATTTGTATACTATATGGAGAAGAAATAATCAAATAAAAATCTGTAACAATTATACAGATATATATTTAAATAAATTATAATTACACATATTTAAGTATATTATGCACATCAATATAAATACTTAAACATGTGAATGTATCTTCTTCATTAATNTTTTAAAAACATGCTATTCTTCATTCTTTTGTTTACCAGAAGCTAATTCATCAAATAAATCAGAAAAACTTAGAGATTCACCTCCATCTTGATCATCTCCAGAAGTAGAAGCTTCAGAATTTAATTCTTATTGAGATTTCCTCTACCATATCCTCTTTTTGAAATTTTATTTTGAATCTAATAAAAATGATAAGCATAAAGACTTGTTTTCTATATATGCTGAAAATCTTCTTTTATTGGATTTTCTAGTTCTTCTGTTGTGGTATTAATGCCACTAAAGGAACTACTGATCTTTGCTTTTGATAAGAATTATTTCAGAGTCTCTGTTGTGGGAATTATTGAAGATGAAGTGGCTTCTCGTTTGCTGGCTTTCCACAGTAATTTCTTTGAATGGTTTTACAAATAGAACAATTTTTAAACGAAAGACCACTGATATAGGCTCAACGTAGGAGTTTTATTATCTATATCATATGTGACAAGGGCTTTTTTCTGTTCCAGCATGTAGTATGTAGAATTCCAGAGAGTAGGAACATCTTGAATTAATTTGTGTTTCTGCAAACCTAACTTTTCTTGCAAATCTTCCAATTTGATTACAGCTACAGTAGAATGATTAAAATGTGTGACAATATTTCTATTAACTGTGATTATAGTTTTCACATCTTGTTCAGAAAATATGCATTCGTTTAGTGTCAGCTGCAGCGTATGTATAAATCATGATAATGCTTCTAAGTTGCAATTCCTAATTCTAGCTACCGGATTTGCTGCAGAATCTCTTAGTATTAAGAATATCTTATCACTTGTCAACTTATACTGTTTAAGAACAATTTTTAACTGCTCACTGATACGTGTAGCTGTGTTGGAACCTTGAAAGGGAACAATTTGCAAAACAGCTCTTTCCTGCTGAAAATCATTATTTAACCAGTGGGCTGTTACACTTAAATAAAAAGAATTGTTTGTAGTTGCTGTCCAAATATCAGCGGTTAAAGAAATATATTTTGTTTCTGTTAAACACAGAAACACTTCAGCTTTTTAAACAATGTCGAAGTTTCCATGCGTCAACAATTAAGTGTTGAGATTTATTTTAGAAACAAAGGAAGAGATTGTTGATTTTGCGAGGATATTCGATCGTCTCTTGTTTACCTGACCCGAGGGAGATGGAAATACCAGGTGGAGAAAAATAGTTTTTTTCCACATTATAATTAACTGTATAATTAACTCCAGGATCTCACACTATTAATGCAATAAATTATTATCACTAATCGGCCGATTAATCGGTATCGGCAGATAATGCATGGCCGATTAATCGGTAATCGGCCATTTTGCTTATCGGTGCATCCTTAGTGTTCTTCAAAATATATTAAATAAATTAATATTTATAAAATTTTGTGCTTTAAGTCATAAATTCAGAAAAAATTTTAAGACTAACACATTCATTATAAATATTTCTATTATATACAGTCTATTCTAAAAATTTTTTGTAATATTCATAAATTTATTAAGATAATTGATTTTCATCAAAGTAAATAATTCTCACACATCTTCAAAGACCAAATACATTTTATCTAAATGTCTTTGCAGTTTGAACATATCAAATAGTCAACTTAAAAGTTTGTATCGCATTACAATTAATGTTTATAATAATGTATTTTTAATTTACCTTTGCTAATCTCTTTTTTATATAAATCCCATTGATCATTATTTTCTCCAAAGAAATTTCCTACACATATCAACATCTGAAATTATATTTATATAGATCAGTTATATATTGTTATTTAATGCTTAAACAAAAATTAATAATAAAACTATATAAAAATTAAATTAATTCTAACTTATATTAACAATAACAACTGATTAAACATATTTAACTAGAAATTCTCCCATCAAGCATTACATACTACTACTTCTATGAGAAAGTAGAGATTTCAAGAAATTCAAGAAGAGTGGATAATATTTCTACAAATAAAGTAGCTTATATTATCTGTCAATTGATGTGTCATAACACATTTTAAATAACAGGCTCATTAGATCATTACTTTTGACTGGATAATAGTGTGTCAAATGATCTATACAGAAAGTTTTCAAAAAAATTTGTTGTAGAGATGACGCAATGTGGCTATGTTTTAAATTTAACATTTAAATTTAATAAAGTAAATTTAAAATTATGCCATTTGCCAAAATATTTTAAAATGTAACTTAAGGTAAATGATGTCACTGAGCTGAAATTGATAAACTTTTTTTAATAGCTAATAGCTGATATTTCTGCAAATATGGCTTGATTGACATAGTTAACCTTCACTAGAAACAAATACAGACACTGCGAGAGTTTTTCTATAAAAAGCAAGAAACATCACAACTACATAAAGCAATAACTCTAGAAGATTCAAATAACACACCATTAAGCAATCTTAGGTTCAAAAGGCACTCCATGGCAGACATCTCTACAATCTGGCCCAGAATTTTGTTGACAAAACTGCATCAAACAGCTGGTTAGCTCAGGAATGCCTTTTTGGGGAGATGGAAGGATTCATGATTGCCATACTGGATCTGGTCATAAATACTAACAACTACAGAAAACATACTCAAAGATACAACTCACAAATGACACATGTAGAAAATGTCACATCATGCCAGGAACTATACAACATATCACTTCAGATTGCAAGCTATTGGCACAGACAGATTATTTACATAGACATAATCAAGTGGCAAATATAATACACCAAGAGCTTGCAAAGAAACACAATTATTAAACATCCACAAACAATACTATAAATACATCCCACAGACAGTATTGGAAATCAACATGCACAAAATGCACTATGACAGAGTATGTACAATCACAGATAAAACAATATATCACAGACCAGACATCACACTCATTGACAAACACAATAAAATCACATACATTATAGACATATCCATTCCAAACACTCACAATATACAAAAATATTGTGCACTGAAAAAAATCAGTAAGTACACAAAACTTGCCCAGGAAATAAGGCATCAGTGGAGGATGGATAGGGTGCTTATTGTACCCTGTCATTCTCTCCTGTACAGATGTCATACCACACACACTACACAAAAGCCTGGAAACATTATAATTGAATAGAAATACACACACTACACTACACTATAGAAGGCCACTATATTGAATATGTCATATTGTTAGGAAATTCCTGAATACAGACACACACACTGACACACTTATTTAATTTTAGTTTTGTTTTGGTTGCTATGCCTTGACTCTGGTCCGGCATGGTACACAGCAACCAGTGTCAACCGAGTATAACTCACTAAACTCAACATAATATTATAATAAATAAATATTCAAGTTGTATGTTTTTAAAATTGTTTTAATGCCAAAGTAAATAAGATCAGAATTTCCACTAATTATAAACTAAGTAATTTATTCCACTTAATGTTATCAATTGGTTATCATCATCATTATCAATGTGCTTACAATAAGTAGATTCTACTATATTTGCTGATTGATGGATAGGTGGCAACATTGGTGTAAATATAGAACATACATAGGTGATTCAAAAAGTAAGGTAACAAGAGCTCTCCTGTACAAATTTTATTTCACAGGCAGATATAGTGATACAGATTATTATGGCACTGGTACATATTATTTTTCAACATAGTCATCATGCTTGTCCAAACATTTATTCCAACAATATACCATGGAATCGATTCCAGCAGAGAAGAAATCTGCATCAAGTCCCTTCAGCCACATCATGATGGCTTGCTAAACTTCCATATGGGTTTGGAATCACCTACCACCAGATGCTTTTTCAATGGTCCGAAGAGATGGAAATCATAGGTTGCCAGGTTGGGGCTATAGGAAGGATGTTCTAGTACCTCCCACTTGAAACGCTGTAACAATTCAGTCATGTTCTTTACATTGTGGTCAGGCATTGTTGTGCAGCAACAGGACACCTGTTGAGAGAAGTCTACAAGGTCTGTTCAAAAAGTATCGGACCTTTTTTTTTTTTCCGTGTAAACCAATGATGCGCGAGAGGCCTCCTTTGGTGAAGTTGTGGAGGAGACAGTCATGCACAGCCCTGAATTTTTTCCCGCCTGCAGGAAACATCAGTCGTTGGCAATCGGCTTATGAGTGAGGTAATGTAGTGCACTCTCGTCGGATTCCACTAAGCTGGAAAATGACTGAACAACGTGAGCAGCGATATTACATCAAATTTTGCCAAAAACCTTGGCGATACGCAAGCGTAAACCATTCGCAAGATTCAGCAGGCTTTCGGGGACGATCCTCGAGGCCAAAAAAAGCGCGGCAGGTCCGCAGCAATATCAAAGGTCATGTTGACAGTTTTTTCGACTCTCGTGGGGTGGTGTGTCGTAAGTACGCACCACAAGGCCAAACCATCGCAAAGGCGTACTACCAGGAGGTCCTTCGTCGTCTTTTCGATGCTGTGCGACGCAAACAATCGGATCTGTGGTCGATCAAAACTTGGCAGATCCATCATGATAACGCATCCGCCCATTCCGCGCATCTGATTCGGGCTTTCGTCGCCAAACATAACACTCCTGTGGTTCGTCACGCTCCGTACGCTCCCCACATGGCTTCGTGTGACTTTTGGCTATTTTCCAAGCTGAAAATGGCGCTAAAAGGAACCCGAATTTAGTCGAGAGAAGACATCATGCAGAATCCGACGAACTGGCTGATGGCCATTCCAAAAGATGCGTTCCAGCAGTGTTTCCAGCAATGGCAGGAACGCTGGGAGAAGTGTATACATTACCAAGGAGACTACTTTGAAGGGGATTAAGGTTTTGTACCTCAAAATCAATTAATTTTTTTTTGCCGACCAAAGGTCCGATACTTTTTGAACAGACCTCGTAGATTGTTTTCTGCGAATTGCCTTCCTTAACAACATCAGTGTATGATAATACGAGTCAGCATTCACTGTTGCTCTCACACTATGCACTTCCACATTTGACCATGTTTCTGTGAGCACAACCATCTTCCAAATGATATTGCGAGAGTTTGACACAACGTTTGCTCCATCTAATGCCTGTGCAATAAAGCTGAGGTCTTTCGATGCTGCCCTAATGGGAAATTTGAACAAGAGGAGGAATATGACATCCATGAGAGCTCGTTACCTTACTTTTAGAATCAGCCTCATACTTGCCACATTGAATTTCAGATTTGAATCATCTATATCATACATTCAAATTTTTCATGGATGATCTGTTCAGATATGATCTTATTTCTCCACTATTGGCTGCCCCTTCATGCACCTGGTCAATGTTATCATGGCACATGAAATGCCTTCTTAATGTCCACAAAGCAAAATGTGTTGGAAAATATTATTCACAAGCTTTTTTGTTTCAAATGAACCTACAAATGCCATTAAAGAAATATCAAAGATTTCTAGATATACCGATTTAAAAAACGTCAAGTAAAAGATATCTGTGCTTTCTGAATTTTACATCATTTAATACTTGATTAGAAACAAAACTGAATTTCTTTGTATCATAAAAATAAATAGTTCCATATTTCTAAATACTGAATACAAAATTCAAAAATTATGTAAAATATAGACGGTACTTATCAGTTAGAGCACTGTATGTCTTGTCATATTGTGTGTTGTGTTCCAATATCATGCATGCTCTGTCATGTCATACACTATCACATTGCTTATTAAACCATGCAGCCCAAATTGGAATATGAGTTCAAACAATGGATTTAAAGTGTAAAAATTGAAATTTAATAAAACTTATTTGTTTCAAAAAGATTAAAAATATATTTTTTTCTTTTTGCATTTAAAATCAGATTAGTTATTTTTAATAATTGATTCATTTCACAAATAACCTATTGTTATCTGTTAGTATGGAAATCAGTCTATGATTTCAGGATTTTAGATTAGAGATACTGTTGAGGAGATAATGTATTTAGTATTATTTTCAATTTGTTACAGTTGAAGATGTTATGTTAATTTTCTGTAGGAATTTGGTATATTACATTCTCAACATTTTTTTTAGAAAGGGTAATAAAATGAAGTTATGTTAAGAGTATGAAAATCTAAGATGAAGATATAACAAAGCAATTTATAGGTGTGATTATGGTATGTGGCCTACCACATGGATGCACAGATCAACAGTTAGTTTTGTCTTTTTCTTCAGATCAATTTTTGTTATGTTAAGGAATAAGTGTCCTAA
The DNA here is from genome assembly GCF_000671375.1 of Centruroides sculpturatus. NCBI lineage: Eukaryota > Metazoa > Arthropoda > Arachnida > Scorpiones > Buthidae > Centruroides > Centruroides sculpturatus. The sequence continues at coordinate 137,675 of NW_019384366.1, read as the reverse complement.
GTTTTGCATGCAACATTTAAATGTGAACTGTTACTGTAAGTGAAGGAAAGTAAGTTATTATTACAATTTAAAGTAACAAATAAAAGCTTTAATGTAACAATAATAACAAAAAGTAATTAATTGCAATATTTTAGAAAATTACTCTTGCTATAGAATTTGAAATAAATTTTGCTTTTGAATTTTTGAATTGTGTGCTTTTTTTTTACTCTGATACAAGACAATACTATGCAAAGTGGTGTGACATTGAAATGCAATACATGACAAGACATGACCTGTGGGCTTTAACTGGTAAGTACCATATTGATTAATACTACTTACTTCAAAAGGTCCATTCTTTTTATTAACAGCAGTTACTCGGGAGAAAAGTTGATTGAATTTTCCCTCCACATCTCCACTCACCAAACTGAAAATCCAAAATAAAAATTTTTTCTAAAACATATAGTTTAATTCTATTTTTTAAAATTGTTCAATGCAATTTTTAGGTATGTAGGAAATTTTACAAATCTATACTAATATTATAAAGAGGTAACGTTTGTAAGTAAGTAAGTAAGTTTGGATGTAGCGGGTAATCTCCGAAACTACTCATCCGATTTCAAAAATTCTTTCACCAATATTTAGAATGGAACTTCAGGGTGGACATAGGCTGTATATTATTACTGTATATATTATATTATTACATTAGGCTGTATATTATTCCGTTAAACATTCATATAAATTAAAAGATATAATCTAGGTTAAGGCTTTTATGTCCAACAGATGGCGCTATGAGTACGACACCCTAAGTTTGCTTTTCTGTGAGGCATTATGCTTTTTGGTGAAAATGAACTAAAGCAGATCATCATCTATCTGTCTATATAAATAAAAATGTAATGTTCGTTTGTTCCTACTGATTCCTTTGAAATTTTGACACAACGCTGCATTTGAATACGCACGTGTTTTTATATAATATACATGTCAAAATTCCCCTCACTGAAGGAAGATGGTTAGGATTAAGCCATTAAGACTTACCATAAAGAACTCTGCTTCTATTATACTATTTTAGATGCGTTTTTTATTGCATTTTAATAGGGTACGTCAACAGAATGTACACTAAGAAGGGATTTTTCAATATTCCCCCCGTGGGGGAAGTGTTATGCATTTATAATAGATACATTTTGAGCCACAACAACACGTGGCGGGGTCTGCTAGTAAATAAATAAACTAGAAATTAAACATTTCTTTAACATGAATTAAATATGAGGGTATTTCAATAAATAAGGTGGCAAGAACTCTCATGTGAGTAAATTTCCTTATATGATATATGTCCTACCAGGGCAGATTATTTAGAGCACTGCTTTCTTTCCAAGCCATCAAGACTATGTTACCTATCAGCCATACTGTTCACCATCCATCTCTAAATGAAAATAGATTTGGGGTTATGTGCAGTATTTTCAATAATGGCAGGATACATGTTACAGAAGAGCAGTGACCAGGCCATCCAATTACATCTACAATGGATGACAATGTTATCTGCATCAAATGCCCGACAGGAGGACAGATACATGAAATTTAGTGTTATTGTTATTGTTTGCAAGAAGTTCACAGAACACTGAATATCATCTCACTGGATGCCATGCATAACATTGGAAGTACAGGAATGTATTCACCCACTGCATACCAAAACAACTGACAGAGCTCCAAGTTTTCATCTATTTGGTCATTACCTTTGCTTTGATTTTTGCACCATATATCTATTTTCTTTTTTGAGAGTTAAAAAAAAAAATTTAAGTTACAGAATCACAATCAACCAAACTTTTTCATGTAGGTTACACAGAACTTGCTGCATAAATTTTCTAAATTAAAAAGTATTGTTCTGTCTCATTCTAAGTACTCATCATTATAGGCCTATAGTTAAATGTCATTAGCATGAATGGTTACAATGATTAAGAAAGTATTTGTGTTAGTGACTATCATTTGTGTAAAAAAATAATTATAAAATACAGTAGATCCCCCTATAAAACTGTTTCCTATAGTTATGATTCCTATAAGACGGTGAAAAAATTGTGGCGGTATCCGTACACAACGGTAAAATAACTCCTATAATTATGTAAAACGTCATCGGGCAGCCGAACTACTTTCCTGCCGTCCGTAGCACCACGCTACGGACGTTTAGGCGAATAAATTGAGTTTAGTATCGTCTGTTCATATAATTATATATAAATTAGGTACTGTACATATAATTATATATTAATTATATATAAATTAGGTACTGTATATATAATTATATATTAACTTAATTTATTGTAACTTTATTATAATTAAATATATATTTTTCGCCGTCTAGCGTCACGCTACGGCGAGTTAGGCGACCTATCGTCTGTCCAGTACTGTAATTTTATACATTTCTTGTGAAAGAAACATTTCTTATTTAACGGCCATAAAAATTATTTATATTAAGGATGTCTCCAAAGGTCAACGAAGTTTTCGCAGAAAAATAATATCAGAAATCGCGGCCGCGGTTTGATGCGCTGTTCCGCGACGAAACCAAGCTTTAGCAACGGGCGTAGTCGAACGGTACACACTCGGTAAGCAATCCTACAATTTTTTGTTTATAACGTAGTTTATACGGATTATTTCCAAAAAAATATACGTATTTTGGAAATGTTGAGTCGAATTAGTTTAGAATCGATTAATTTTATGGAAGAAAACATTTCAAACAGCCATAGTCCGTAAACTGTGATTCCTACAAAATTGATTCATAAAGAACGGAACATATCTACCGTCTTATAGGGGGATCTACTGTAGATATATTTTAGTTTCATTTCAGAACTTAAATTTTCATGAATTTTTTGGCTAATAATATAAGTTTTATTTCTATTTTTCCAAATATGTTCATTGATTTTTTGACAATCTCAAACTATTCAACAAACACTACAATTTTTTCTCATTCTTTTAATCTTTGATAAAAATGTGGGATAACAAAAAGTATGTTAGTACTATTTCTATTTTTTTTTATTTGCCATTATCTACCTCATTCAAAATTTCAAATTTTTCCTAAAAACAAACTTTATTGAATTTTATAATTCATTTTGTTCAAGATATAAAATAAACACTACAGCAAAAGTTATTAACAGTATATTTCACAAATGCACTGTCATATAATTTTTTAGAAAAATTCCAAATTCTAAAAAAGTAGTGGTATTACCTGATGTTAGCCCAACATCAAAAGGTTTATGGTAAAATGTCATAAGTCATCAAAATCTGTATCATCTCTATGCCAAATGCTAAAAAGGTCACAAAATTATGCAAAAAGTAATCCAATTTTTTATTTTTTTATCCAGTCTACCCAAGTCAAACATAAAAAATGAACAAGTTTCTGATTATCTCTTTTCTGTGGGAAGAGGTTCATGTTTTTAATTAAGGGAATAGAAACTGAAATTTATCTTTATCTATCTATTGCATATCCAGAGCTGTCATAGTAGTTTTTCCCTTTATCCCATACTAGTACATTTTTAAACAATGCAAACATCTCAAGGACTCCCTTTACTGAAATTTCCATCACATGTAAAATAACAGAAGATTCAAAGAAAAAGTAAGTTTTAGTTTGCATCAAGAGATTATTTTCCTGTGTGGTGATGAAAATTTTGTTTTAAACAAACTGATAATTTTAAAGAAAGTACTGTATAATCCATATAGAATTTGACAGGGTTGGGAAATAGTTCATGTTAACATGATTTGTCTATACTACATAACAAATATCATTATAATTTCAAATTGCTTCTTTGTTAGCATATTTGATTAATCATTATGAATTAGACTGCATTAGTAATAAATAATGCAATATTTTTTGAATAATTTACTATAATACATAAAACTTTGTTTACATGTTTCAGTTTCTTTGTCACTGTCGTTATTAATTTCAAATTGCACTAAACAACATTAAATTAAAGATGTTTTGCATTTGTGAAAAATAGATACTAAATTTTAAAATCACAGTTAACTTCACAAATTCAGTATAAATTTGTGTGTAGATGTTTGCAAAACTTTATTTTATTACAAGTATTAAAATTTCTTTATTATTCAAATAATACTTGAGACTGATTTCATTGGTTATATATCAATTTAAGCTGAATATGATGCAATCATTATCAATTAATTCTGTCTTGTGTAATCAGTATATCAAGGTAGTAGATTTTTCTCGAGTCATAAAATTTCCCATTATTAATATCAACTATCAACGACCTTTCTAATAACGTGACTTCAATGAAACACGTGTCGCAAGATGATGAGCTTAACTGATAAATCTACAGACAAATTTACGATATTATTTATGGGATGGCTTTCTACTTATAGAAACGAAACTGAAAGTGGAGAAATTACGCAATCATCATCAGCTGATTTCTTTATAATCAAAGATTTCATAAAATAAACACAAAATACGTCACAAAGAACAATTGTATGTACTGTACAGTACAAATGTAACGTAGAGACACGTGGTCACCATAGAAATCGACATACGTTTTCAGTTTAAAGTGTGTTTCATGTTTTAAATATACGTGACGTTTTCTTTGTATTTACAATTATTAAACATATTCTATAACTATAAAATAAAATTTATATACTTACATTTTTAACATTTTCTTGTTAGATGTCATTTACAATAAACGAAATTGATGTCTAACGAAAGCCGATACTAGCGCCATCTCACATTTTAAAATAAACCGCCCAATTTCGTAATAATAAATTTTAATATTCGAAATTGTTTTGAATAATTCGAATTATTATTAAAAATTTTATATTATTTATAATAATTATTTGCATGCGAACTTTAATCATTTTATTTGATAGAAACATACGTCATGTGGTATTACTCAGCGCGTAATTATAAATTGAAGTAAAAATTGTCTTTAAAATGAATAATATTGCGCAAAAATTTGAATTTGTAACGTAGTTCGTAAATAACTTTTAATTTATATAATTAGACTGCAGAAATAAATTGCGTAATGTATGTTGTATTTACCTTAGTACCGCATTGTGAAAGTTTTGTTGTAATTTTAGAGATTTCAACTTTTTTTTTTTTTACAGGTATTAAATCACACGTTCAAAAATAATAATAAAATTCATTCTCTGGCTATATTTTAATGATAATTCACTAGAAAATGCATGAAAAATTTATCTTTTCAGAATGAAATTTATTAAATATCAATATAATACTTTATAAATTTCAAATTACCGTTTCTAAATATTTACATGTCATCTAAATAGATACTGTATTTGCAACATTTTATATAAATTTACAAATATGATTACATTTCATTTATCTTCATTGTTTTAAAAATTACTTAAATATTGCATAGTACAAATAGCAATTATTAATAATCTGCCATACTAAAAACAGAAATATTAAAATTTCAAATAAATTATTTCTCCCAACTTAAAAATACTGTCCTGAAATATAAACTTAAAGCTTTAAAATTATTTTTTGTACCACAGTTTTTTTCTTTGTTTATAATATGAATACTTTCTATCAAAAAGTCCATTTGATTTGTGCAACTTTGAATATATATATATATTTGTTTCTTCTTACATCAAACAATTTTTTTTTGTACATCTTGAACAAGAATTTTAATAGTTTTTTATAACCAGTTTAATATTTCAACCAGTTTTAAATTTTTAATTACTCAATAAAATTTAATCAACAATTTATGTTAACTCCTAATCTCTTTTAAAACATATTTATGCCAGATGAGATGGAATGGCTTGCTGTGCTTGCTGCTCAGCATGGAAGTCATATGAACACTGTAATAGAAAACTTAATTATACATCTGATGACAATAGCATTAAATACTAATTAATTATGCTTATTATTATTTTTTTATATTAAAGCTCAATTTTTATCAACATTACAATATTTATTAAGATTTTATATACAGTAAGACCTCGCTTAATGCTATCTCGATTAACGCTGATTCGATATAACGCGGTCTGCTCAAAACCAAAAAAAAAAAAAACCTCAAAATTTATGCCAATTCAAATTATCGCAGTGTTTCATTGATTCGTATATAATACAATAATTTATGAACACGAGCCAATCAGCAAAAGGCAGAAATTAGTCATAGCACTGTACTTCCCTTAAATCTATGTTTGCTTTGTGCAATTTTTGAAAAAATATATCATCATGGATGCCATAGAAAATATCAACTTCGCTTGGCAAGAATTAACTGATGAATGCATGAAGGAAATGTGAAAGAAGTTATGGCTGAAGGCAGCGGCAGCCTTATCCATTGCGAGGCTCTGGGCGGCAGATCTTTGCGAGGCCCTTGTCCTTTGTGCAAAGTATGTGAATTGAAATAGTAGGCACTTATTAATATTAATATATACTGCACTATAAATTAAATTTATTTTATTGTTATAACTAATAGCCAAGGATAAAATAAAAAGTTTTAAATATCAACTTTTTTCTACTTGGTTGTTGCGCGAGGCCCCGGGCGATTGCCCTGCTCGCCACCCCCTAAGGCCGCCACTGGCTGAAGGTATCCAAGAATTCTCAACAAGAAGAGCCTAACGCTGTATCATTAGGTTAACCAAATTGTCAAACTAATCGATACAGCAGGACTAGGAGACGTAGATGACCAGGATATGGAGAAGTTACTGCAGGTTTCTGGTGAGAGCCTTACTAACAACAATCTTCAAGAACTGACAGAACAAGGAATTCATGTAGAACTGGAAAATAGTGATTCTGAAAACAAAGAACCCAAAACATTTCTCTACAGATTTCCTTACTAAAAGTTTGGTAATGATAATCGAAATTGTTGATTAAATTGTAGCAAATGATCCAGATTTTGAAAGGAGTGCAAAAGCAAAACGAGGTGTTTTGGATGCAATCTGCTACCAACATTTGCTTGAGGAAAGAAAAAAAAGCTTCAAATGAAACTACATGACTTTATTGCAAAAAACAAGAATTTCAGAAAAGCCAGGACCTTCATCACAAAAAATAAACTTTACATTTCTGTGTGCATATGTTTGTGTTATGTAACATATATTATTATGCAAATTAATATAAAAATAACTTAAGTAATATAATATAAATATAAAAATAACTTAAAGTAAAATCTGTTTATTTTTGGTTTGTGTTCCCCTTTCCCTATTTACTCTATGTTAAAATGACCTCGTTTAATGCTGTTTCGTTTAGCACTTTGTCCTATAGGAACGCATCCCCTGCGTTATGCGGGGTCTAACTGTATCTTAACTTTACTTGATATTAAATTTTATATCAAGTAAAGTTGCCAGTATGATTTACAGATTGGCATAATTATTTTTGGTCAAATGACTTTCATAAAATGTGTAAGATTTCTCAGTTTAGTGTAAACAGATACACAAATCAAATTCCTCTAACCGTTAAGCAGACAATTGTAAGTGTACTAAGTGGGACCGTTATCATGAAAAGTGTGCTAATGATATCAAATTCAAATTCAAAACTATTAGGGAAGCAACAGATGTATAGAAAATCATTTACAACAATTGTAAATGTCAGATATTATTGTTATACAGTAGAGTGTCGTTTATCCAAAAGTCAGTTATCCGAAAGAATTCCAGTTGGCAAATTTAAATTTTCGCTAGTGCTGTGGCGCTGCAATCTTTGGCTACGTCTTGGCCCACTCAAATATTTTACGTTTTTGATACTAAATTAACTTCTGAAGTATAATTTTTTACTGTTTTTATATTTTTCAATATATTTATTTTGCTTGTACAAAATAAAGAAATAATTTTTAACAATACAATAGCCACGATTATTATTTTAAAAAGTTTACGTTAGGCTTAACATCCACAAAAATTCAACGCAAAGCGACACGCAATGGAGAAAAATTTCAGGATGGGATACGTTAATATATTTTTTTGTACATAATTGGTTATCCGAACAACCCCAGTCCCCAATTGATTCGGATAAATGACGCTCTACTGTATAAGATACATTAATATATACAGTAATGTGTGAAAAATATGTATTTGAGCCAAATTTTTGTTATGCACACCTGGTTTGAACACTTGCCAGTCATTATGGTCCTGCAATTATTTTGCCCAGTGTATATTATTATTAAAGAAAACTTTTCTATGTGTAAAAAGTACATTGAAAAAATTATGTTAATTTTTTAAAGCATTAAAGATGATGAAAAATAAACTGTGAAAAATGATTCAAGAATCATGGAATTCATAATAATAAATATCAAAAATATTTCATTTGGAGAAAATAATGAAAAATAAACAAGTTTCTGAGCTGTGAAAGTGATATTCAAAATAATCTCTAAATAATAAAATATTTGATTATTATTTAACCGTTCAATAATATGAAAAAAATATAAAATAAATGTATTATTTTGTAAGAAAAATACATTAATTTATCATCTGTTTCAATTTTTAAACTCAAGATTAGCATTTTGAAGCAAGTATATGTAACTTTAAAAGTTAAAAATTAAAGTTTACATTTTGAAATACAGTAGAACCTCCATTATCCGGACCTCTATTATCCGGATTTTCAATTATCCAGATTGTTCAATATAAACAAAAATTTTACGAATTTGCTGATTTGCACTTGGCGAATTACGACACTGTTTATGTACGTGACGGAATGCATAACTTTTTTTGTTTCAACAACGTCTCACCCAGCACAGTGGTCGTAAACTCTTAAATATATTTTACGTAGTAATAAAAATATAACTTGACATACGTATTTATAAATAATTTATATTCAAATTACATCATTTCTATAACCAAGGGCGGCATAAGGCATGGACGACGTGGGCCACCGCCTATGCCTCGCGGTTTGAAGGGCCTCGCGCCTCGAAGGTTTATGCATTACTTAAAGCCGTGAACGCGACGAAAAAATTTTACTTGTCATAAAACAATAAATAGTTTGTCAAATTATTATTCATAAAAATTATTATTCAACTGCTTTTTATTTTATAAAATACGTCTTCTTGCGCCACCAGAGGGCCTTTTAAACAATAGGTAGTCTGGTAGCATTGGTCAGTAGTAGTCCAAATTCAATACGAACGTTTGTTTCTTGAAAATTTGATCACGATTTAAATACAGTATTTACTTTTAATATTACCGATATGTCATCGAAAAGAAAACGTGTTGTATTATCATTAAAATACAAATTAAAGTATTTGTTTCGATTATCCGGATTTTTCCTTATCCAGACTACCTTCATCCCCAATTAGTCTGGATAATCGAGGTTCTACTGTATCTGTATTACACAAAAAGTCAATTTTAAAGAAATAACATACTTCACCTGCATTAAAATTTACTATACATTATTTTAAATTATTATTTTCAAACAATGAAATAAAATTATATTTGTTTTTAAAACTTCTACTCCTTTTTTTCTTTTCAGGATTGTATTCTTTTATAGCTATATATTTTTTGGATATTAATCTTAATATTAAAAATAAATTTCATTTGTTAACACATTTACTTTATAAGTATCCATTTTGTATATATCAATACTTCTGTACAAGCATACAATGGAGAATGTCTCTTAATATCTAAATTTCATTAGTATATACATATCTTTTATAACATATCTTCAACTGATGACTATAAATTTTTCTTATGTAAACATGTCTCAAAAATTCAAAACAGCATTTTTAATAAAACAATTTGTAGAAAAATCTCATTTTTCTACAAATTTCATTCCAATTTGAATTGGTAGAAAGTCAGAATTGCATGTATATGTTTTGGAAAGTGTACTGCCTTAATTTTCTTCAAGATTTTTTATCTCTACCTTACTTAGTTTATTACTGGAAATTGTCATTTTTTATTATAAATTTTTGTCTGCATTTTTTTTCTAACACAATTATTTAAATGTTGTATGTTATTTATCATACCATATCTTGAATGTTTCCAAAAGAGAAAGCAGACTGTAAATGTTTCTGTATACAAAGTAACTGTTTGTGTTTTATGATCAGGAAATAATGTTTTATGCATTTTACATATGGTTAGAAATTTTGAATTATTGTCATCAAGCATTATAATTGTTTCCATTTAAATTAATGGAAATAAGCTTCTGGTTGGCATTTTTGTTTAGAATGTCTAACATTCTTCACAAACATTTTCAAGAACAGATTACTGATATTCAGTGAGAGATGCCTAGTTATGTGAACAAAAATCAGATAAGAAAATGTCATCCTTTTATTACAAACCATGCTTTTGTAGAAAACAGACTATATATGAATCTGTCAATTTGACACCTATTCATTTCTTGCTAACATTTAAATATTTATAGATTTTACCTATACGAAACATGACAAAATAAAAAATGTGTACTTCTGAACATGTATGCATTTGCATTTACAGCAGAATCATGTGGTGAATAAAGTACACAACAGGTGCAATTATGTATGTTTAATAAATTATTTTGCTTTGATTACCTTCTTTTTGTATTTATTTTTTCATAAAATTGAAAACTATCACTTTCTCTAATACCGTGATGCTGTTTTGTAGGGATCATGAACCAGTTACACATCTAAAATGTCTAACCAAAGATGAAGTTTGTCTTATGGCTTAAGTTATAATTTGATAAAGAATCTGATAAAGAGGTTAAAGGAGAAGTAGATACATCAGAAGACAATGCTATAGAAAAAAACTTTGAATTCTATATAAGAGCTGAACTGAGGAATCTGCATTCAGATATTCAACTTTTTCTAAAAAATAAAAAACGCCAAAAAGATCAACAGCAAGAGAAAGAACCACCATCCAAATTATGACAATGCTTTTGTTGTGAGAGACAATGATTATGTGAAATGTATGTAAAGAACATGCAGTTATGATAATCTCTTGTTCAGAATGCAACAACACAGATTTTGACAAAGTTGTAAAGTAGTTTCACATTAAAGTATCTTTTTATATATTTTCTTTTTATTTTTAAAAATTTTAATTTGTTTAATATACTTACAGTGTATTAATGTGTAAAACGTTCACACTTTGTTTAAAATATTGTTACTGGTTTATTAATTTAATGTGTAATAGTTATTGAAGACAACTCCCTATTTTGTTTTCATAATTTTTTTTAACTTTTTTTGATGATGTAGTGTAAATAATACACCATATGGATATTTATAATATATCTATAGGTATGTGAATTAATTAGATATAATGGAAGATTTTTATTTAACTTTTAAAGATGAACATAAATAGAAGATTTTTATTTATTCAAATAATCCGAAGAAATAATGTCAAATATCTCTTTTTAACATATGCTAGTATTATTAATTGAGCAAATATTTAATTAAAATCTGATATTAATTTAAATGCAATGCCATTAATTTTAATTAAATTCTGATCTTAAAAGCTAAAGAATACAGAATACAGAGTATTTGCAACTTATTTTTATATTTAAATTGTTCTTTTATTAATCCTTTTGTAATCTTGCAAAGCATAAAAAATAATGAACTTATCTATGAACTAACTATCACTTTCAAAACCTAAAAACAAATTTTTAGAATGTATTTGTTTTCCTCTAAACATCATATTTAAATAATCAAATTTAAAAAAAAAACAATTTTTTTTAATCAACTATTATTTAAAAAATTGATTTTGAATATTACCTCTGCATTTAATTCCTCTTCAGATTTTACATTAAATTCAGGTAGAATAAACTAAATAAATAAATTTAAACACAATTATTATTATTATTTTAAACATATGTACTAAATTGTTTAGATACTTTTTTACTCACTTTTGTCAAATTAAACAGATCCTTATATTTTGGATTGATATCAAATGGAATATCATCTAAAACTAAAAATAACAATATTTAATTATATATGTTTTCATTTATATATTATTTTATAAAATTACTTATTTCCATATTTAATTTCAGTACAGTTGTGCTAATCCAAACCCATTGTAATCTGAACAGCTACCATTGCCTTAACTATAAAATGTCAACTGTACACCTTCAGCTCACATGTAAAGTAAACTTAAGTTGTGTTGTGAGCATTGCTGCTCATTCTTTCCATGACCCTGTTAGACTAACAATTCTAACTTCTATTTACTGCTATACAAAAAAATCCTACAACAGTAAAAAGTGGTAAGTGGTCTTAAAGCATAAGGATTACTATTATACCCACATTAATCCAAACTACCACCTACCACAATCTAAATTAGTTCAGACTGGCATAACTGTACTGTATGTTAAATTTATTTAAGCAACAAACCTGAGCCAAGAGATCTGTAATTTTGACTATCTTTATTTGAATTGTTCCAATTAACACTACCTTGAAAATTTTCATTTCCAGGATACACAGGATAAGGAAGAGCTCCATCAACACTAAACATTTTTCATAAAATGCATATGTTTTAATAAAAAAAAATGGCTAAACCTTAATAAGCTGAATATATTACAATTATTAGCATTATTATTTAGATTAGAATTTTATGTACAAATAACAATTAAAAAAACAATAAAATATAAAGTTTACATACTGTTAACTTTTTATTTGAACAAAGAATTATTAGAAATGTTTACCTTTTCTTTGGAGAACTTACACTTCCTAATTTATAACAAATCAGAAGACTATTCATTTCACTGTCAAAATGAATATATTAAGAATTAAAAAAGTTTACACACACACACAATAAATATGTAAGTTATTTTCATTATAATAAAATATGCTTTAAATCAGTGTTTTTCAACCTGTGGGTCGTGACCCCAGGGGGGGGTCGCGAAGCCTTACACCTGGGGAGGTTTGCGAAAAGAAAAAGACAAGTGTTTGTAGGTCCTACAATACATTAAAAAAACTACAATTACAGTGAGAATTACGGCCTACTCCAGAAAATGATAGCCGAAAAAGTGTCCAGCTGATTTGCAAAAAGAAATAAAAAGTAGAAAAGTATAAGATGAAAATTCTGATCCTAAAATAATAAAAAAAAAGGTCAACAGCTCCCTGCACCCAATGTTATAATTAAAGGAAGTTTCATACTTTATGTGTGTTAAGTTATTGTCGATTCTTCTGAAATTTTCATTTTAATCAACAATAATTTGTCTCAACAGAAACAAAATTAAATACATAGTTTTTAAAATCACTGATATAGTTTTAATATGGCCCTAGGGGTTGCCAGAATTTTTTAACTTGTAAAGGGGTCGCATATTCAAGAAGGTTGAAAAACACTGCTTTAAATTAATATTTTCATTTTAACCCATTTTTAATACAAGTTATAAATTTACAGTAATTAAATACAGTGGTACCTCAGAATACGAAATTAATCCGTTCCGAAACTGAGATCGTATCATGAAAATGTCGTAAGGTGGATCATCTTTTCCCATACGATTACATGTAAAACCAAATAATTCGTTTCAACGCGAAAAACATACTCAAATTAAAGCCAAGTAATACATTAAAAAAAATAACTGTAGTAAGAAAAACAAATAAAAAATGCGAACTAATGTAACGTCGTATGGTGAGTTTTTGTTCGTATCGTGAAGCAAAAATATGTTCGAATTTCATGTCATATCCTGAAAATTTCATATGCTGGGGCGTTCGTAACCTGAGGTACCACTGTACTAATTTCTTTTAAGTATTAAAAAATTATGAATTTGTTAACATTTTAACAAATTCACAAAAAGAATTGCATTTGTCTGTCGAAAAGAAGGACAAACACAAGGTTTTACCTTTGTAAAAAAGTCATATTTATATTTTTATGTATTTATTAAATTATGAATTTGTTTCTGAGATTTCCTCTAAAAACTCTTAGTCCTGGTAAACATAGTTCAAAGTCTAATCTAAAGCCCTGGTCACACTATGCGATTTCTAGCTGTGCAAGCGACTGCAACTGCAACAAGTGAGTTGCACGCTTCTTCTCATGGTCACACATTGCTCGCTGACATTGCAACTCGGAAACACGTGACTCTGTATTTATGGAATTTTAGCCACTTTTCTTATTAAAATAGCAAACAGTTCCTTTTCTGGAATGAATAAAAGAAAAAAGGCGATTATTTTGATAGAGCTGGCGCGAATACATGAAAAGATAAAATCTTCGATAAAACAAAGAATTAAAATCCCACAGGTATTCGTGAGCCTGAATAAGCTCGATCAATTTTGATTCTGTAAAGTATTAATCTTCTAACTATTCGCCATGATGATGAACTATTTTCAATGTTGTCACTATATGACGTGTCACAAAGGCATTTGTTGATTGGATGCACGTTTGCAATTGTCGCAAGTAGAACAAACTTTTTGTTTTTAGTTATGGTTGCAGTCGTGCCGGTTTGAGGGGGGATTACTAGTTAATGGGAACAGCCGTCGCAGTTGCAGTCGCCTATGCGGCTGAAAATCACATAGTGTGACCAGGGCTTAAGGCAATTACACAATATATGTATAACAGAATTAATGGAATAACCAAACTTATAAATATGAATTTAATTATTAGTTGCATAGTTAAATTCTTTTGCTAGATTTAAAAGAAGAAATTTAAAGCAAGATTTTAACAACACTGAAGCAAGTTTGGTCATTATTTTGTTCTTAATATTAAAGTTACCTATATAGTAGGTCCTCAATTAACAGAATCACACTTAACAGACAAAAAGTTTGTCCTAAAAGAAAAATTGGAAGTTTTTTACTATATATATGGATGTTACTGTTTGTGGGGAGCATAATTTTGTTTAAATAACTCTTACTTAATAATAAACTTAAATAACTCTTATGCCTTATTTCTGAAATTTTCTAGGGAAGTTTGCTTATTAGGGGGATTGATGCTGTTAAAATTTTGTGGTCAAAGGTCAAGTGGGTGGAGAGAGAGAGAGAGAGAGAGAGAGGCGGTCACGTATCATATTTTAAGTGGAGTAAGTCTTAATGAAGATTTTATTTGTTATTAGAATTCACATTTTTTTAATAAAAATCTCATCTCTACCATCAAAATTAAGATTTTTATCATTTTATAATAATTAATAATATAAAAAGTTTCTTAAAATAAAATCTCAGATGGTACCATAAACAATTTTAACTCTTGCTGGGAAAGTTATGCAACTCACTCCTGGATTTTTTTATTTGTCAACTAAAAGGTTGAGTCAATAACTCAACATTAGTGGTAGAAACATTATTGTATAGATTTTACATATATATTGTACATGTATTTTATATAGTACATATATTGTATAGTTTTTGATGTTTGTTTAAAGTTTGCTTCTGTTGTAAGATTTGCTTTTGTATTTAAAAAAAGTTTTTTGTTTTAACAAAAGAAAAATATCCTGCTTTGTTACATAACTGAAGAAAAATATGTTTAAAATAATTTTTTACCCTGCTAAAGTGAATCCAGCTGGAGGTTTTTTCCATCTACTCAATACTATAACATCAGTTACAGCAATTTGAACATTATCTCTTGGCATTAATTTGTAGCATAAATGTTTCTTTCGTGTTGCTCTCTGTTCTATAAAAATAATTTAATAAAAATCATTTGTACAATCTATAAATTAATAACCAGACTACTTACTCATAATTATCACTAACAGTAAAACAGAACAAATGAGTTATTCAATATATAAACATGATGCTATGCTGTTTGCTTATATTCACATCTTATCTATGTATTAGCTCGAAAAGAAACTATACTACATTAATATTATATTAAAATTTAACTATATTACATGTATTGGGTGTTACAAATAAAATAGCAATTTTTTAAAAAATTAAACTTTCTGGTCTTGTAGTTCAACTTTTTTTCAAGCAACAGTGCTATATGTTTGCAATTAGAAGAGTACTTATAAAATATGCAAATTAAAAAAAAAAAAAAAAACACACATTTAAGAGTACTTTTTCTGACAACATGGAAAAACAGGAAATTGAATAATTTTCTTTTATGAGTATAAGCAGTTACATAAGAGATAAGGAGCATCATTTGGAGATCTGCAGTTCTTTAATTATTCATCACAAAAATGAAAGTGTTCAAATGAAATTTTTCTCTATCCATCTTATTCTCCAGACTTTTTGCCAACAGACTTTCACTTTTTTTTTTATACATTTGGACAGTTTTTAGCAAAGGAAGTCTTTCAAGGAAGAGTATGAAATAAAAAGTACCTTTATTGACTTTTTGACTTCCCAATCTCATGATTTCTATCAAATTGGCATTAATGAATTTCTATTGCATTGGGAAAGTGTATTAATATTGATAGAGACAATTTTGATTAAATATGTAAGTTTTAAATTAAATTAATAAATGTTCAAAGTCAGAGGTAAAAATTGGCTATTTCATTTGCAACAACTTAATATATTAAACATATAACAAACATATATATTACTTAAACAAACATATATATTACTTAAACAAAAATAATTTACTAATTGTATGATAAACAAGTAATGCAAGCATGAATACACAAAACAGTATAAATAACAAGACAAATTAATTACATCTAGAATTATTATATAAAAAAGATTTACT
The DNA here is from genome assembly GCF_000671375.1 of Centruroides sculpturatus. NCBI lineage: Eukaryota > Metazoa > Arthropoda > Arachnida > Scorpiones > Buthidae > Centruroides > Centruroides sculpturatus. The sequence goes on along the minus strand of NW_019384366.1, from coordinate 121,259 downwards.
TACATATTAGATTAAAAATAATAAATGTTTAGATATTAAAGATACTTTCTTTTTCTATTAATGAAAGGAATTAGAAAATATATAAATTCTTACCAGTATCTCGTGTGTACATTAATAGTGTAAAATCATCAGGAGGGGAATCTTTTTCGCCAATAATTGTTAGAGATTCTATAACTTCATTTGTTTGCCACTGAAATAAGAATTTTTTCTACTTACTTTAAAATCATCATAATTTCATTGTTCAAGTGTAGCAAATATTTCTTATATAGGGTGTCCCAAAAGTTAAATAGATTGAAAAACCAGATCATCAGTTTCTAGGTTTGTGGATTTGTCGTCATCATCCCATGATGAGAGCCTTCAAAGTTCCCTGACCTTACCTATCTTCATTTTTATGTATGAAAGCACTTAAAGGCTTTAGTGTACCAGAAGAAAAAAATTCAAAATAGGGATCATCTATAGAAATGCATTTGAAGATCAATTAAGTGCTTAATATCTGATATGTGACCTTATTTCAGCTTGAATAGGAGAGAGAGATATGCATTGAGAAAGAAATTACACACATGTAAAAATATTTTTATAGAGTCAAATTTTCCTATGTATCTATCATAATTTTTAGGACACCCTTTGTTGTTTTAAATCAAATTTTAAAAATCTATTAAATAATCACAATTTTACATAAAACTTTCTTTCTTCTCTCCCTAGTTTATTTTTTCATCATAAACTGAAAACTATTATTTTTTCAATGAAAAAGTTATTGACATTATAAAATTATAAAACATTAAATACTTTAATAATGCTATATATTTCATTAATTTGACAATATATTTTTACTTATAAATTATTTTATTCTCTTTTTCCATTTCTTTAATTATTTTATCACTAACTTTATAATATGTTTTAACTTTAATTAATCAAAAGATTTAATGTTCCATTTAATTTTCAATGAGGAAAAAATCACTATCTTGCTTTTGCTATACAATAATACTTACGATTAGTGTAGGATTGAATTTTTATCATCATTCAGTATTCAGGTATTTTTGGCCAAAAATTAACTATTAAGTATTTGGCTAAATACTAAACACACATATTTGATATTTAAATTGAATACATCCTCAAAGCCAAACTAAATGGCAAAATGATGTCATTTCATAAAATTAAAAAATTGCCAGGACAAATTATGACATTTATATAGAAAATATATTTCTTCTTGACTATACATACATTTATATAAATGTCATAATTTGTCCTGGCAATTTTTTAATTTTAGCAAATGTAATTATTAATTTGTTAAGTCACCGCTAGAGGATGTTTTTAACCTGTTTTACATTTTACGGCAAACGGTAGCCTACAGAAAAAGGTTGACTTCGCCGGTGGAATTGTTATTGCCTTGTACAGCGTGTGAAAGGACAGAAAGTAGACAAAGACTCATCTATGTATGTATAGTCAAGAAGAAATATATTTTCTATATAAATGATGTCATTTCAGTTTGGGGAGTGAAACAGAGTCAAGGAAGGAAAAAGAAAGATGAAACACAAAATAGAATGAAGACATTCAAAATCTTAAATATTTAAAAATATTATGATTTATTCCTTTCCAAAACAAATATAGCTTTATTAATAAATAATATTTGCTCAAGATCATTTATAAATCATAATTTACATGATAAACTGTAACAAAGAAATATTAATGTTTCTGCATTCATAGGAAGTAAGTGATTTTGTTGGTTTCTACAAATATTTACAGTGTTGAATGTACAGTACTTATGTTCACTAAATATACTACTTTGTGAGGCTGCCAAAAATGACAGGCATCAGTGGTAAGACTTAATTTTTTAATTTTCATTACATAATAATAATTGTATATGTTTTTATTTTTAAACAATTATTACTATGGAATAGATGTTGCCTTCCAACTTATTCTAAAGCTTAGAGTCTAAACATTCTGTTTCAGGCAGTTCAAATAAATCAGCTAATATTTGCCCAAATGTTCAGTATTCAATAGTTAGAAATGCAAGAATATTTGAATTTGGCAACAGTAACAGCCAAATAATTGTTCCTTAAGTGTACCACCTAAAGACAAAGGGCTATATGTTCAAAACAACTGAAAGTCAAGTTGCACACTTATCTAATTAGTAACCTTTATTGATACTGCCCAATATATAGCATGAAAAACATTTTTAACAATTACAGAACATTTCTCATACAGAATATTGGGTGGTATTGATAAAAGATACTAATTAGATATGATGACAGTTGCACAACTCAATTTTCAATTTTTATGGAGCTACATCCTTTTCACCTTTGAGGAGCATAAGTGAGAACAAAGTTTTTGAGGGATATAATATACCAGATAGCAGAAAACATAGAATTGGATCTTATCCTTTCTACTTTTATTATTTATACATGTACAGCAATCCTCTTTTTTTAGATAAACTATTTGAAAAATAATTTGTTGTTTACTTTAAAAAGTGAAAAATTTATATTACATTTATCCACAAGTTTCCAGAACATGTTTTTGAATTCTGCTACATGAGGGTGTATGTCTTGGCAGCCATTAAGATATTGCTAGTCATTAGAGTAGGTCTGCAATTTTTAGTTTTCCATTGGTGACATGCCTTATAAAACCAGTTCAGATAGATATTGTGCAGTGGTTGGCTGCCATAATAGCCAGACAGTTATTTATATGTGGTTTAAAGCTGTATGCGATACACACAAAAACATGATGCATCAAGACTATCCATCTATTCAACCGTTCCAGTTACATTCATTTCCACTTGATGAAAATTTAAGAAGAAAATGAGTAAATAGCTATACATGTACATCCAGCTGAATAAATAACTTTGCCATCATTAGACACACAAGTCCACACAAAATGATTACTTGAAGATAGGGTTTGTGTTTAAGGACACAAATTTGTCAGATGAAATTTTAATTGATATATTTTTCAACTGGTAAAGTTGCCACTTGAAAAATAATTATAAGAGTCAAGACTCCTATAATTAAGCATTTCTTGGTAATCATAAGGCTTTACTTTTTAATAAGGTATTCAAATATAGCTGGATATACAGTCGACCCCCTATAACACTGTTGATTTTTCCGTTTTTTATGAATTCCATGTTGTACGAGTCACTTAGATTTTACAAATATGTGTGCCAGGCTGTGAACGGCTCATGTATTTGTAAAATCTAAGTGACTCATACAACATGGAATTCATATAAAACGGAAAAATCAACAGTGTTATGGGGGGGTCGACTGTAATAACAAAGGTGGCCATTATCTCATGTTGTTATTCCATGATTTTATAGTACTATTTGGTGAATACAATGTTCATCTGAAAATAAATTAGAAAATACAAGTTTGTAGAATAAACTATACAAAATCCAAAAACTTTGCATTCAACTTAATTCTATGATATTCTGTGAATATTTTGTACTACTTTATGAATTAAACAGTAATATAAAAGTATTTCCTGATAGATAATAACAGTGGAATATTAGTAAAAATTATAGAAGCCAATTTTGCCAATTATTTTCTTGAGAGATAAAAATTTTTAAAATAAGATTTAGATTTTGTTAATTTTACTTTAATTTTTTTTAAATCAGTTTTAAAACATATTTTCCCACCACACAAATAGCATGCTTTTTTTCCTTTATGTTAGAAAAAAATTTAAACTTGTGTAATAACAATTGAAAATACTCTGTTTATAATTTAAAATATGAAACTCTTATCAATTACTAACAAAGGGATCATTATGAATGAATTTCTATTGGTTATTTCAGAATCAACTACATTCTCAAATGTATAGTTCTGCGGTTTCATTGTTCTTGCAGTATCTTAATGGCGGCGCAATGGTGGTGTTAGTACAATACAGGAAAATACATAAACCATCTCTGGGAACTTGTGGATAGAAAAAATTTACTTTAAAAGACACAAATTATCATATTTTCTGTAAAGTTTATACTTATGTTTTGGCTAAAAAAACTTTTATTAAATATTTACAGTAGAGCGTTGTTTATCCAAAAGTCTGTTATCCGAAACGTCAGTTATTGAAAAGAATTTCTTGACAAAAAAGTGTCTATAAACATTGCCAAATTTTTAGCATTTATTGATTTATTGAAATACTGTCGATAAACTTGAATGAGATCATGATTTCTTTCTTCTGTGACTTTTCCAAAATGATGCCACATCAGATATTCCTGAGTAGAAGCAGTCATTCCAGAAGAGTGTAAATACATGGAATTTAATTTCTGATAACCCCATTCTGTCCAACCGGAAGGAGTGCAGCAGCAGTTGATGAGAAATAATCCATCCACACATTCTGGATGTGCCAAAGCAAACCTACAGAGTTGACAAGTTTAAATTTTCGCTAGTGCTGTGGTGCTGCAATCTTTGGCTATGTCTTGGGCTACTCCAATATTTTTTGTTTGTGTATGTGTTCTAGCTGGCAGCACTGACACTTTTGTGTGGTGTTTTTCTAAGGACTGTGTGTCATGCTGAATTGAATGTTTTTGATACTAGATTAACTTCTAAAGTATATATATATATTTTTTTGTTTTTATATTTTTCAATATATTTATTTTGTTTGTAAAAAATGAAATAATTTTTAATGATACAATAGCCACGATTATTATTTTAAAAAGTTTATGTTAGGCTTAACGTCGACGAAAATTCAACGCCAAGCGACATGCAACGGAGAAATATTTCAATATTGGATAGGTTAATATATTTTTTCATACATAACCAGTTATCCAAACAACCTCAGTCCCCAATTGATTTGGATAAATGACACTCTACTATAATTAAATACATATATATTTACTTCTTGTTTTGATATACAGATGTATCTTGTAATTCTTCTGAAAAATCCATCTTTCCATAAATCAGCATCAGTATCCTGATCAAATGTCTTGTCTACCTAGAATGCAATTAAAAACATGAGTTCTAATTATCTAAATTATTTAATTATTAATAAATCCCAAAACCAGAATTTATTTTTATTTAAATTTGTATCAATGCAATGTTTAAAAACAAAATGATGTTTCTACAACAATAAACACTTAAATGAAATATATATTTATACTACAATGTTTGCAAGATGTAAAATAAACAAAATAAAATCTAAAAATTAAATATTATTTTTAAATTATAGACATTTCATTAAGAATAAATATTTTACTTAAAAATTCACAAAAATATTAAAAGAAATAATATATTTAAAATGTCTTCACATTTTGTTCTTTTTTTTTTTTACATTTCAGGAAATTAAGTTTTATAGTGGAGTTAATCTTTATCTTGAGGGTCTCATCCACCTGTATGTGTAAAATGTTAAAAATATCCCTTTGCTGATGGCATAATTATAAAAATATACTAATAAAATTGCCAGGACAACAAGGAACTTAAAAAAAAATGCAAAAACATTTTTAATATATTCTCTCTCCTAATGTTTAAAAAAGTTTTTTTTTTAAACCTACTTATCATCCTAGCAATTTTATTAATAAATAATTTTGCTTTTTAATTATGGCACATTCAGATTACAGGCATACTAATACAAATATAAATTACTATTAATCACAAGTATTTCATATTTATTATTTATAAAATTTTTAAAATTAGAATAACTACTTTGATATCTTAAAAACAAACATTTTAAAGTAATAACTATTCATTTAACAAACTAAGTGTTTTTCAAACAAACAATCTATATTCTTGTACTGAATGGTTTAGAGATATTAAGATTTAAAAAAAATTTGAATCCAGTATCAGTGTTAATTATTATAAATTACAAACGATAAACATTTTTTAACGGTAAAATTTTACACAGATGTTCATAAAGAAATTAAATCAAATAATTTTAAAAAGTTTTTTTGGGTCTACTTAATAGGAATACAGGTATACCTCGCCTTACGTCGGTAATTGGTTCCAGGAGAACGACGTAAGTCGAATTTACTTGTCTCCGAATCTACTTATCTACTAAGCTAAACCGTAAGTTACCATTCCCAGTTCTGTATTTTATTTATTAATGCATTTTAATAATATATGGTTAATAAAAATCTATTTTAAGCTTACAAACAAATAAATTTTAGTTTTTAATATAGTACAGAAAAAAAGTCATCTAAATTTACGAATGCATGTACTGTAAATACAGTACATACTTGTGAATGTATATATTTTAATATGATTTTATGTGCTTTAAACATTTTTCTAGTGATATTACGACTTCAATATTTGTGGCAGACAGACGTAAAGTCGGACTTAAATTTGATTTGAAAGACGTAAAATGACTTAAATTTGATTTTTATTTTTCCATATACTTTTTTGACAAACGACATATAATCGGGAACGACGTAACTTGAAACAACGTAAGTCGAGGTATGCCTGTACTTACCTTTTAAAATTTTTATATTTTATCAAAATTATAAAATTATATCTAAAGAAATTATATTCCAAAATAATAACATATGTAATTTTAACTTCCTTACATCAAAGCTTTAAAAATATTAGAATACTAGCTGTTACCCGCAACTTTGTCTGCAGAGGTTTTGCAAGCAAACCCCATTTACATTCAATATTTCAATAACCATAGTAATTGTTAGGTCTATATAACACCTACAGCTGAAGAGAATTGCCGAGAATGAAACAAACTATTTTCAATTTGATCAATTTTCTGGAGCATTTACATTTGTTCTATAATCGAACCAATATGCAATAACAAATTCGAATTTAAAACGGTTCAAACATTTTTAAAATCGAAATGAATAAAAATATTTATAACAATGTCTGAAATGTTATCAATTTAATACACCTAAGTACTCAATGAAGACTAAATGTAGTTGAAAACAAAAAATCACATCTAAAATAGTACAGTAGAAGCAGTTCTCCCAGTTAAGCCTTAATGCTCTCCCTCACCCCCCGCGGGGGAATTTCTAAAAATCCGTTCTTAGTGTGCATTGCCATGGCGTATCCCACTAAAACGCAGATAAAAACAAAAAAATCGCATCTAAAATAGTACAGTAGAAGCCGTTCTTCCGGTTAAACCTTAATGCTCTCCCTCTCCCCCCACATGGGAATTTCGAAAAATCCCTTCTTAGTGTGCGTTTTCATGACGTACCCTAACTGTGTACCAAATTTCTCCTCTTTAGGTCCAGCGGTTTGCTCTGGGCGATAATGAATCAGTGAGTCATTCAGTCAGTCAGTCAGGACAAGCAATTTTATATATATAGATTTTTCTCTTAACACTTATATTGTCTTACCATACTTGAATTATAAAGTTTTTTTTAAACTTACTATTTTAATCAAAATTACTAAAACTGTTTGAATAAACATTTGCATATCTTTTTCCTTTAGCTGTACTATTTATAAACAAAATTCAAATTTACTTATTGTGACATCATCACAATGCAGAACTACAATTAAAATACTTTAATTTTAATTATCATAAAAATCAATTCTATATCAAATTTATCACTTTATATAGTAAGGTAAAAATTTTGAACTAAAATCAAGTGACTTCTGGTCTGATTCAGACCAGAAGTTCATGTATAGTTAATTGAGTTTTATTTATATTAATACCTCATACATTCCTTTTTTCAAAACTTCATATTACATAACATTCTTTTTCTCACATTCTAAATTAGAACACCAGACCTGATGAAGAGCTCTCACAAATATTGAAAATGTTTGTCCCCAGTTTACTAGCATTAAACTTCTGAAATTTAAGTTCATTGATACATGTGTGTTCCACTCTTCCATAGAGTATGAACTTTAATCAAAATTGTTTGCAAAAATTAATTTTTATTGTATGTTTTATGTTTAATTTATAGTTCAAACATTTTAAATAATTCTTTACACTTTGTTACATATTCACTGTAAAAAACTAAGTTTCATATCCTATGCGATTTTACAGTTTTTATTTTTAGCTCTCTGAAAATGGAACCCTCTTTATAACATGAAACACTATTGCTTCACTAGACATTTGACTTTCATATAAATTTTTAGGAGTGCAGTACATACAAAAGTCAAGTACTGTCTGTACATACAAATAAATCCATTGTAATTGTTACATTTTACATTAAATTAATAAAATTTATTAATAATTTTAAATAATTTAATCCAAAAAAATAAAAAATCTAAACTTATCTTGTTATAACATGTCATAATAATCTTATAATAATGATAATCCATAACATTAGGAGAGACAATCAAAAAGTTCCAAGACTAAGTCTAGCAATGCAAAGGGGTGCAGAACAGTCAAGAGTATACAGCAAGAGAGACATATGGTGTCCGTAAGTCAGTATGCAAAGTGGCAATGTGCTATGTTGGTAGGAGATTGTGTTACACAAATTATCAACAATGTCCTAGTGTGCCTTTGCAATCTCATCAGGGATTTGAAACTGGGCAGAGAGCTAACATCAAATTTGGTGTAAAATTGGAGAAACAGCAACAGAGATCCTTGAAATGCTTTGGGAAGCCTACAACAATAAAGCAATGAACCAATGAGGCAAGATGTTTCTGGTGGCATGCACACTTGAGGACAAGGATAAGTCAGACTGATCCTCCATGAGGACAACTCCTGAAACTGTTGAGAACATTTGACATTTTGTGTATGAGAATCATCAGATAACCATCAAGGACATTGTCACCAAGGTCAATCAATGTTGCATGGAACAATGCAGGTGATCTTGATATCTGAACTGAACATGTGTAGCATTGCAGCAAAGTTTGTGTCCAGGTTCCTGAGCCCCAAACAGAAGTCACATTATGTCCAAATCTTTGTGGATCTCCATCAGCATTTTATGATGACCCCTTGACTTCTTGTTCCAAAACAGGAATTTCAAGTTGAAGGGCCACCATTTTGATACAGTAGAGGATATCTAGTGCAAATTGTAGATGGTGCTTGACACCCTCCAAGAATGGGACTTCCAGGAAGCATTCCAAGCATGTTAGAAACACTGGAATTGATGCATTCATGCAGAAGACAACTATTTTAAAAGGTGATGACTATCAAAGCTAAATAAAATATGTTGTGTGCTTTTTATACACAGAGTTCCAGAACTTTTTGATTGCATCTCTTGTAAGTCAGTCAGTTTGCATATCAAATTATCAAATACAACAAAAATGATATCCAAGAATCTTAGCCAGTAATCATTCTTTTAGATTAATAAAATAAAAATACTATCATTTTTAGTTCATTTAGGAGTTACAGACTGGATTTCTTTCACTGTCATATTCATCTATCTTTTGACAGATATTGTCTGTAACATTGAAAATATTTTCTATATTAAGTAAATCTACACACAAATTATAATAATTTAATAATTATAATTTGAAAATAATAATAATTATTTAAAATTTAATTAATCAATAAAATTATATTTCCAAAATTGTACAAATTCTTTTCACATAACCTCTGCCATATAACAATTCTTAGTTTTAATACAGGCATTAACAAACAATATCAAAAAAAGTGCAGAAACAATTTGTCCCTCAATTTTAATGTTCAGCAACTTATTCTGGTGACAGTATTATTGATCTACAAATAAATCCAAATTTGTTATTAATAATTAAGATTAAAATATAGTATGTATTAATAACAAAAATTTGACTTTTATTTTGGTCGCGAAAGTAAAAACCATCTATTTTAACAATATATGCCTTGTAGATTTTAGTAGTGTTTTACTTTTTTAATAATTAAAACATTTTAAGAGAGTAAATATTTTTTTATTCAAAATTTTTGCCATTGTTTTTTGAGTTTGAGAACGAATTATATTTGCAGGGAAGAGGCGTACCGATGGGTAGTCCCACATCAGCGATTCTATGTGAGTTGGTCTTACGGCAACTCGAAAACAAAATTCTACCCAAATTCCAACACCTTATCATTTTGTACGCCAGATACGTCAACGATATAGTCATCTTGTGGCAACGAAAACCTAACCTACAGCAATTTTTGGATAGGATCAATAATAACCCTTACGGTTTATTACTACAAGTGGACCAGGAGAGTGATAGTATTGTAAATTTTTTGGACATTTCCATCGCTTGCAGACAGGGAGAAATCAGAACCAGCATATACAGAAAGCCATGCTATCAACCCACTTTAATTCCGCATAATTCAATCGATCCGCATCACATCAAATTGGCGGCCTTTAGGTCCTGGATAAAAAGGGCTTATACACACTGTTCTAGTATAAAAGACACAATGGCGGAGCTAAACTACATTCTAAAGATTGCGGAACAACAGGGATACCAAAAGGAAATCATAAAGAATCTTATTACAACCTTCCAAACAACTAAACAACGACATCCCACAGTAGACCGTAGACAAAAGATGGTTTTAAATTATGTCCCGTTTTTGAGACAAATACATAAAGAAACGGCCAAGGCTAATGATTTCAGTGTAGTATATCGACGCAATCCTACAGTTTTCAAGCTATTAAGAAACGATAAGAAGCATTATGACTGGAAATCGGCATCAGAAATCTATTCTATACCATTACACAATCAGCGTTTTAATTTGGATCTTGTCTACGTAGGCGCAACAATGCGCAAATTGCAACAACGTATCAAAGAACATAAATATATGATTAATAAGAAACTTGACAACACCGCGCTATCGTCTTACACAACGCAACACGACATTCAAGTCCATTGGGATCAGGTAGAAATTATTAAACCTACGACAAATTCACATACAATGAAATATCTGGAGAAATTAGAGATCTTTAAGGCACACAAGAAAACTTGTTGCATCAACCATAGAGACGCGGACTCTTTACCTACCACATGGCGATCCTTTTACAAGAATTAATGACTATTTATTTTTATTTGTTAAGGGACATTTTTTCGGATTAATTTTTATTTTTCGTTTATTTTTATCTACTTTGCCGTTATTTATATTTTAATTTCGTATTTACATTCTTTTTTGTGTTTGATTTTATTCTATGTTATGGTAACTGAAGAAGATCGTTAAGAAACGATTGAAAACGTTATTATATTATAAATTTTTATTAGCTGGATTATTAAAGGTGTGTTTTATTAATAGTATATTTATCAGTTCGTTTGTTATATAAGTATATTGTTGTTAACACTACAATGTATTTTGTGAATATAAGATAAAGATTATAGAATACTAGCTGCAAGGACCCGCTTCACTGGGTTTTATTTGTATGTAATATAGTTTTTTTTATATATAAAAGACTGTTTTTCTAAGTAATCTAGAATCTAGCTGCAAGAATCTGCTTCGCTAGGCAAAAAGTAACAATAGTGAAGATTAAGATAATTATATTATAGCCAATCTTACCCGTTTTCACAGAATGCACGAATTAGGTCCCCATTTTTCAGACTAATTATAGAATTTTTACACGAGTCTAAAAATATGTTCGATTTCCCGCAAAAACGCAAAAAACCGCCTGTAAATCTTGCATACCGCTTTATATTAACACTTTCTTTGTTACTAAACACTTCCACTGTTGATACTTCCATTGTTGACACTTCCATTGTTGACACTTCCATTGTTGACACTTCCATTGTTGACACTTCCATTGTTACACATCTTCGAAGTCAACCACTTTCAACCCAATATCTCCCACACCCTTATAGCACAGAACGCAAGAATTAGGTCCCCCGTTTCCTGACTAATTAGAGAATTTTTACGTCCAGTCAAACAAACTATTTTCAATTTGATCAATTTTCTGGAATGTTTACAATTGTTCTATAATCGAACCAATTCGAATTGAATTCAAATTCGAATTTAAAACAGTTCGAACATTTTTAAAATCGAAATAGAAAATCTTCGAAGTCAACCACTTTAAGCCCCCATATCTCCCACACCCTTATAGCTATCGAGATGCAACCACCATAGTGCACGAATGGAGACATGGGGCTACTACTACATACAAACACCATTCATGTGCGATGTGTAGTTTTGGCTGAAAAGTGAAATATAGGGACACACACACGTCCATTTTTATATATATAGATTATGTTTCTGATAACTTTACTATATTGAAGAGATCTCATGCTGTATCTTTCCAATTTTTGTGTATCTGGCTGGGGAAATCTTGTAGAAATTAGAATTTTTATTAGCATTAGTCAAATTAAAATGTAATTTTAAAAATTTGATATTTAGAAAGACAACAAATTTCAAAAAAGTATACATATAAAATCAGTAGAATAAGGCATACATGTACAGAAAGTATACAAATAATTTAATATATTACTGTTATTCAAAAAAGAAATATCATTGATTTCTCTTAACATACCACTTGAAATCCTGCTGGACATTTACCAGGATCTTCAACAATACAAATTGATGTCACTGGACGGTTATCTGGCAAAGCTCTCATTAAATCTTCCATTTTGTTCTAATTTCAATAATAATTATCAGAGTTATAAAAATTCATAAAATATAATTTTGTACAATTAATAAACATTCTTTACCATCAACATAATAGATAATTAAATATATTCAAAATTTTTACAGTAAAGTTGTTTCTATTAAAAATTTTTTTATGTATCAAAATAAGTGTCTAATAAATGTTTATGAACTGTTATTTAGAAAATTTGAATTTTTAACAAATGACATTTGTTATTTACAGATGTTTTTATTATAACTTTGAAAAATTTACAAGCAGAATATCATAATTTGGGGTAAACAGAAACACCTCTCTGACTAAATGATTATGTAACTTCAATAACATTATGACATAACTTTGTAATGTATCTTAAAAAAATAAATCTCATCCTCCTTAACAACAAGAAATCTTTATTAGTTCATATATCACCTAATAGGTGATATATGAACTAATAAAGATTTCATATATCACCTAATAGGTGATATATGAACTAATAAAGATTTCTTTTTTTTTTTCTTTTTACTTGATGTTTGTTTTCATCCTTACCTATCCATCTATGGGGTAAAGAAATAACTTAAGTCATGGTTTTTTCCCTACTTTTACAACTAAAGGGATGAGAGGAAATGCTTTTTATTTGCAGAAAAATGTCTATTAGTTACTCAGACCTTATATTATGTCCATTACAGAATTAGACATACAGTACATCCCCCATAAACCAAAAACGGTGCGTTAACTCAACTATACAGCTTTCACTGTTTTTGGTTTATGGTGGATGTACTGTACATTTTATTTATCACAGTGTGCTTTTGTTGTTTATTTCATTACAAAATTTATACAGAAAAAAAAAGCTTCTACAAAAACTGCTGAAGTTACTTGGGTAATCCAAAAAAATAAATAAATAAAATCTTTAAAAAAAAAAAATACATAGGTCACTGAAGTCATCAGAAAAATTTGTGCTTTTGAAGTATAATAAAGAGCTCATAATGGGGAAGAGTGTTTCCTATCATCATCCCCATACACAAAGTAAAATTTCTCACAAATCTCATAATTTTTGGTGTTCTGTAAAAGAGCACTAGATATCAATCATCTTCAATTTGATAGTCACATTCCATTCCACAGCAATTTCCTTCAACTTCCAGTCTTTTAAAACACTTTAATGTTACTTCTTGCAATCCCACAAAGGTCCTGAATCAGTCATAGGTGAAGATGCCCCTTGCTTAGTAAATCTATCTGCATTTTCATTTCCTTTTATTCCAGAATGTCCTGGACCCCTTGTTATTGAAAGCCAGTTTGTTAAAATTTTACAATTCTACATCAGTCTAGATTTAACTTGAACAGAATTAATTGTCTTAATGGCTGCCTGACTCAGAGAATAAGATGATCCTTTTATTAACATTATACTCTCCTATAGCTATCTATCACTCAACTTCTTTATTCTATCTTTTCATTTCCTTTTGAATTCTCATTCCAGCTCAATCATGAAGTCTGAATTATTTATTATGAATCATATAAAATTTTATACTAGCAATGACTCAAAGAGATGAATCTCAAGATGTAATTATTCTCAAATCTTTTATTTTCTTGTCCTATCTCAAAGACTTAATTATGTTTGAAAATTGATCATTACATTAAATAAATATTTATAAAATTAGGTAAAATGCTAATTGTAACATATATATATTATAACAAATTATTTCAGCAAATTCAGAGGAGAAAAGTTATAAAACTCTGTACTGTACTCATACTCTGTACTGTACTGTACTGTACCATTTTCACATACACTGTTAAGTTAAAACTATGTAAGGTCTATTAATTAAAGTATAAGATCAAGCAGCAATCTACAATAATTTGAAAAATGTAAAGCTGTTGATCACCAATTATTAATATATTGATAATCATTAGGTAATATCAATTGGTATCCAAATCTAACAAGTTCCTAAAAATGATTAAAATATCAAAAATTCAGATATCAGAAAGTGCTTTTCATTATTTCTTATGGAAAAAAGTCTACTCATTCTCAGTTCATCCAAATAATCAACTAATTTACCCAATGACACTAAAACACTGAAAAAAACACAAAGAAATATCTATTTACTTATCAATCCATGATGTTAGCAACATATTAAACATTAAAAACTAATTACCTTACTAACAAACACTTATGTCATTAGAGCACATATTTGTAAGCAGTAACATAACAAAAATGCTTGTTTAGTATTTATATTAGAAACTATATATGAACTGAATCTTCTTTAATATGCAGTAGACAGCAATGAAAACAATAACTCTCTACATTTTATATTATTACCATATTAAAATAGAATACCAATACAAATATAGTAGTGAATCTACTATAATAAACTGTTTAGTGTAATCCTATGAGCTTATTCTTAAATAGTATGCTAAACTTCACACAAAATATTATATAACACTAGATACATACACTATCAGATGGTTTTTAATGCCATCTGACAATGTGTATATTTAGGATTACACTAAAAATAAAAAAAAATCACTTAACAGACAAGAATTAATATTGAGAATAGCATCACTTTCTATTTTTTTATTTTTACTGTACAACTTTCTCATTTTTTCATTAGATGTGTTTCAAATAAATTAATAATATCAGGATTTTCTTTGATTCAGATATCATGATGAGCATTAACTGGAGCAGGAATTTGGATACAGTGAATTCAGATACTGAGATATGACTGTATGTAATAGACTTTATATAGACTAACAGTTTATTTTAAACTTTAATTCAGTTCATTTAAACAATGAAATGAAATAATGTACTGTTTCAAGTGAAAGCAATATAAACAAGTTCAATAACTAAATAAACTCAAATAAAATCAATTATTTACTTGATAAATTTAATCAATCATATTACTGAAATTATATAAAACAAACATTTCTAATCATGCAATTTATATTACATTAATGAGTATTTCCTTCAACTTAAACTAGTGAAAATTTTTGTAAGCAACACAAACTAAAATACCCATAGATATTATATAGACCAAGGCTATGATTTGACTGATCAAATACTTTCACATCAGTTGCAAACCAAGCTTTGGTCAATGCATAAGTGACAGACATTTGGTGCATTTGGGAACAGAATGTCTGCCATTATGTTTTGATACTTTTTAGAATTTTTGCTCAGATAAAGACAACTGGCTTAGCTCTTTGGTTAGATAGCTTGGTTCAAATCATAACAAATCCTCTAACATATTGGTTTGGAAAAATATGCCTTTTTGATTTAAATGTTATACAGTAAAGTTTAAAGTTAGGCCCATCATTGTTAAACTTGTTTTTTGTCAAAGTATTGATACATTATTTCATTTAATGCTAGGCTTCAGTTAAGGGTAGTTAAAAACTGCATTTTCATATTTTTTTTTAAACTCAAAGCCAAAGCATTTCTTATAATTCTTCTTATAATTTAACTGCATTTCCTTTATAATTACTGATGATATTTTTGATATCATCACCAGCAAGGCTAACTACATGACTTTTGTCATAGCATTAATGACTATTCTCCTAGTTCATTTCTTTGTTCCACATCTCATAAGAAATTTTTTACTACAGTTTTGAAGTAATTGAATTTTTCTTAGCAATTTTTGCTTTCCAGTCAATCTAGAATTTTTAAAGGCAAAATTTATGACTAAATAATTTCAAACATAAAAATAACACTTTATTCTATTTTTTAAATTTTATTTATTTTTTATGTTATTCCGTTGCTTATTTGATTTTTAATTTGAATTTTGTATTCTATTAACGGAATGGTTTAATTCCAATTTCGTTCTCAACTTGATACTGGTCTGTAAATCAGGCTGAAAACATTTGTTTTTTGAAATAAATATATTTCTCGGCAAGGATAAGGTGTTATTTATATGTTTGGTGATTTGCTGAGTACTTTATGATAATGATTAAACGATTTCTTTTTTTTTGCATTTAAAAACATAATTGGGAAAAAGTGTAAGTACA
This sequence comes from Centruroides sculpturatus, assembly GCF_000671375.1. Taxonomy (NCBI): domain Eukaryota; kingdom Metazoa; phylum Arthropoda; class Arachnida; order Scorpiones; family Buthidae; genus Centruroides; species Centruroides sculpturatus. Next base: position 104,926 of record NW_019384366.1, on the reverse strand, counting down.
AGCAATTATATTAAAACCATCAAGTAAAAAGTAATGCAAATTATAATTTATTTTTTAAAATGAAACAAATTTGTTAAAGATTAAACAATGAACTGAATAAAATTCTAAAATAAGCTGTGCTATTTGTCACAGTTATTGCATTTTCAAATTATTGTAGATTATTGCTTTACCTTACATTTTTCACTTTTTGTTTTGAGTCCAATTGGCAATTTTCTTTCTCTAATTCTGAAAACAGAACTGAATTATTTTAATCATGTTAAAACTTCAACAAATATATTAAACTTTTTGATTTAATAATATTAAATTTATTTTATTGTGTTGAGTTTGAAGAGAAAGAATCAGTGTTTGGTGATATAAGTTAAAATTATTCAGACAAATTCACAAAACTTTTAAATCAGCAATTTCAAAATTTGAATCCACAACTAAGACCTTTGTTTTTAATGGCCTTCATCAGATTGTTCTATAAATCAAACACTTTTTAAATATAATGGAACAAAACAGAAGAACATAGATACATATTATTTGAATCCTGGAACATTGATGATTGGTGTAAATTATGAACAAACACAGTTTAGCCAGTTTGTCTGTCTCTAATCTCATGAGAATGAGAAAAAAAATTTGAGATAGGTTGAGATACAGAAGTTCCTACACAGTAAACAGTAATAGGTTTGATTGGAAATATTGTATTGTATTAATACAATACTGTACCATAGCAATTATGGTACATACCAGCGTCAAGTATAAATAAAACATTTTCGACATACCTTAACAGAAATAGTTTGTCACAGTTTATAATGCCCAACTTTCTTTAACCAATAAGACACAAGGCAAACATGTAGCCAATCAGAAAAAAAATAGTGTTAATTGCAACTATGTACTTTAATGCTACTACAATTTAGGCTATCAAAATGTAGTGATTAAACTTTGAATTTGTAATTGACACTTCAGCCAATAATGCAAAAATTCAATGATCTGCAACATTAAACATCTAAAACTTATTATTCTAACATTTTGTTACATTTTCCTCATTCTGTATTACTATTCTCAGATGTCTTGACATTGATTCCACTAATTTTTTCATGTAAATCAAATGAAATTGTTACCCATATTCCTTTCAATGACTTTTTTCAGATCATCTTTTTGATTTTTTTGCATTTTGGTTTCAAATTTTGTCCATAAATTCTCAATAATGTTTGTCAGGTGACTGTGGAGGAGTTTTAATTGACCCTAGATAGTTGACTAATTACAATGTATGTTTGGAATCATTGCCTAACCCCATATTTTCAACAGTTTCTTTCAAATTAGTTTTCAAAATATTAAGATACATAAACTTATTTATAGTACCTACCTTCTATAAAATGCAAGTTTCCAACTCCATACTAAAACACACAATCCACACCACCACATTTCCCCCATCATGTTTTGTTATTGCTTAAAGGTTCAAGCAACAAAAAAACATGATAATTTTTTTCAAGTTGCAATTCTTCAATTGCCATACATTAACATGTTCATCTGACTGCATAAGATTGAATTCACTATCACTAAAAATCACACTTTTCCAGTAGTTTAATTAAATCTTTATTTACATTTTGCTTTGCAAACTCCAATCATAACTTTTTATTCTTCTCATTAAGAAATGGCTTCTTCCAAGCTACTCTTTCATGCAAATTCTTAGCATTCTTCTTATAATTTCTAGGCTTATTTTTTTCCCTAAACACTTTTCAACTTCATTTGTTAGAGCACTCAGCTTAAAATTTTGACAATTTTTTACACAATCAATTTTTCATCATGCAGCATTAATATCATCTTTGGGCTAAATCTTTGCTTTGGTTCAATTTATGTCTTTTTTATATGTCAAACAGTTGCTGCATGTTTATTCACCATTACAGCTATATAGGAAATACTTTTGTTTTGCTCAAAATTAAATATAATCAGTTGCAAACCTCTTCACTTGCAGTATGACATCCCATTTTAACACGAAATGTATTTATTGGTGTATTTGCTAAACTACGATGGATCTTGCAGTATACAATACTCACACGAGACTCGTCGGCCTGATTTTTGTATAAGCTTTATAAGAAATCCTTTCATCAGTTATTTTATTTAAATATATTATTTTTATTGCAAGATTAATTTTATATCACTTCATCTTTACTTTATCAAATCTCTCAAAATTGTTTTTGTAAATAAATAAATTTACTATAAAAGAAACAATAATTCTCTTTGTAATTCTTACTTTGTGATTTTGTAAACAATTAGTTTTTCTGAGCTCATAATGGCTGCATTCAGCAGACTCAACAGTTGTAACTGAGCAAATTGGTAGCTGTTACGTCGCAACCTGGATCTACTGAATGACGAGTGACATTGCATTGAAACAAAAAGCTTCATTGGTCAGTTTCAGAAAGAGATAGGTAGCATAAACGAAAGATGCTATCAAATGTGATGTTAAAACACTGAACATGTTCTGAAAGAGTGCTACTGTAAAGGGTGTTCAGCAGAAAAATACTCAACAGCTCCAGAACTGTTGAGTCTGCTGAATGCAGCCAATGTAACTTCCTGTTTCATGAATACAGTTTCATTTTCACTGTGAGCCACTGTAGTTAATTTAAGACTGATTATGTAAACTTTATCTCATGTAGCTTTTACAAAATGTCTGAAAAATGAGTTAATTTTTTAAAAAATATATATAAATTTTGTGTTTAAGTCAAGTAAAACAAACAATTGGATAACGTAACTGAGCAAGAACTGCTTAATAATGTAATCAGCTGTAAAACTTTTTAAATTAGTTAACAAATTGTAAGGTTTTTAATCAAAGCATTACCTTATCCTTTATAATTAATTCACTTTAAAAAAGGATTTTATATTAAATCTTTTTTCAAATGTACTTCCAACATTAACATTAAAGTTAGAAACCAAAATACAACTTACCCGACAGAGATGACATCTAACTACGCCATCTACAAATTCCTTTTATCTATTTTTCAATAAATAAATTTTTTTAATATAAATTTAGTTTATATAAAATAATTTTATTGTTTATAATATTAAAATATTAATATTACATTTTTACAAAAAATATTAAATTTGTAAATTAGAGGAGGGAAAAAAGTATGAATCAGATGATAAAAACAAAAAAAATCCAACGCAAAATCAGCGTGACTTTTCTTTATTTTGAAAGATACAATTACATAATCTATAGAAATATTTTTAAACAGTTGAAAAATTATTAAACATTTAAGTGATTTGGGAGAATGGTATGGAAAGTCAAAGAAATCCGCTTCGATAATTCAAACCGTAAGTTATTTATTCATTTTAAACGTTATTTTGGATGCCAAAAAAAGTTATTTTATCTTAAACCCATCCAAATAATATTACGATAATATATTTAATCACGTTACAAAGACAAGATTTGGAAAAAAAAATGATTAGCTTATACTGTACACGATTTTGCGAAAAAATGAAACGAATTCGGTCAAAATGGCCGATAAGTGGAGTTTAAATATTACTTAACTATCTTCTTGCATAAAATTAATAAAATTCTAAATTATTTCAAATTTTAAGTTTGGTTTTAATTTTATTTTACTTTCAATTTAAAAAAAAAGAAAAAGAATTGTTATCGTTGATCGTTTGTTATTGTCGCGAGAGAGCGTTGCAATGCGGACGATCAAAGGCAGAGACGTCGAACGAAGGAGGAGATTGGTGAGGATTAAGGATTGTGTATTTAGTTTAAAGAGGAAAAATGGAGAAGAAAAGCAAAACATTACTTGTTAGGAAAAGGAACGATTGATACTACAAACTTAATTAACCAATATGTCGTCAAAAAATGAAAAGTCTGGTAAGTATCGTTGTTTTCCCAATGAAATGTCAATTAATTAAGAGTTTAAATTGATTATGGAAAAATATTTAATAAAATAAATCACAACAAAAAATTATTTAAATAGCGCGTGGCTCGATTAATTAATCTACTTAAAATCCAATTATTATTTTGTTCTCGTTTTAAACTAATATTTACTTGTGTGTGTATGTATGTATATTAAACATGCATTGTGTTTTGAAGAATTTCTTAAACAAATAAACCATTCATTTCTTTACTCGAAGAGTAATTGCTGCTCTATTAATAAGATTTGTATTGCAACTTTTATTTCTTAAAAAATGATGTGTATATAAATTTTAAAAAAATGGAAATTATCAGTGTGGAAGTTTGTTCTTCAAACTTTATTTATTTTAATGTATAAAAGAATGAATAGTTTTAAATAATCTCTTATTAATATATACTTAAATTATTCTAATTCTGTAGAAGTAGCAGAAAGAAAAAAATAAACAAACTTTGCTAAATAGACCGATTCATTTTGATAATTATTCCATGGAAGGATGAAATATACTTTTCTGTTTTCAATTCTTTTAAAAAAGAAAAGTAAATGTGATAAATCTGTAAGAATATATTGTACGCATAATGATATAATTTCTTGAGGGAATTGAATAAAAAGTGCTTCCTAGTTTTCCTTTTCCCTTAGGATAAATGATAGTAACATAATATCTTATTTTCCTAAATGCAATTAACATATTGAATAAAAGATTAAATTCTCTTTAGAAAAGATCATATTNCAAAAATAAAGCAGTAAATTAATTTTATATGCATGAGAAAGAGTTTGTGTGTGATATCATAAATACATAGTGATGTATCATCATACAGTCTATGGAAAGTTTTGTAATTTTTATTTCTATAATAAAATATGTATTTTTATCTTCTAGTTTAATTGGATAAATATTTAAAAATTTAGTGGATATATTTAATTTTTAAAAAGAATTTATAATGATTATTTCAAATGATTTAAAATGAAAATGTAGTTTTTAATATTTTAGTAGAAACTTAAAACAACAAAATGTGAAAGACAAAAAATTATAAAATATGAAGTTATAATAAAATTAGTTTTTAATATTAAATTAAAATTTCTGGACAATTTTTTTTTTATTTGGCAGATAAAATGGAATAGAAATTGTCAAATTAAAATTCTGTCAAAACAAGGAAATAGTGACAATTGATGAGAAAAATATAATACTTTGAATGTGTTTATTTTTAATGCAAATTGATGGGTTTTAAATTCCAAACAAAATGGTAGCCAAAACAAATATTATATTAATACTTATATTATTTTAAAAATGCAATTTAAATTTATGTAGAAATTTAATTAAAAATTCAAATTAGAATTAATTTCCTGACATTCTTCATATATATAATTTAAAAATAAATTGTATTGTGTTTGTTTAGATTCATTAAAACTTTAATTGTAGACAAAATAAATACAATAGTAATAAATTTTAAAAGTACTACTGCATTTATGAATGTTTCTTTTAAAAATAAAACAGAACTTTTTTCTCTTTCTTTAATATTCTTAGTAAATAGTTTTCCTAAATTACAAGAATTCTATTATTAAATTTTTTTTATAGAGAACTTAAGAATCATTACATAAATAAAAATATAAATTTCTCATTTAAAATTCTTTTAAGTATACTTTTCTTAATTAATAAATAAAAATTTAATTGATTAAATTTAAATAATTAATAATACACTTATAACAAATTTAAATGATTTTAATTCCAACGTTTATAATAAACTATTTGAAAAGATTTTTAAATTAATTTTTGCTTCTATTTAAAAATTAAAAGTTTCAATTTATATGTTTTTAATATTTTTTTATATTCTGATATTTTAAATTAAATTAAGTTTTTTAATAATGAATTAATGTTTTTATTTTTTCGGAGGAAATTACATGGAAAAAAAAGCATCAGGGAACAATTTTAGAAAGTTCTAAGATTCAGCTAATAATATTTTTTATGATAAATTTAAAAGCATTAACATTTTTTTCTGTTCTTATGCATTAAAACTTAAAACGTAATTAAATATTTATAAATTTGAAAGTAATAAGATTTAAATCTGATTAAATAAGTATGTCTGTCTTTTTTTTTAATACATTCAAAGCTTGTAGTTTGATGTTTAAAATTTCTAATTGTAATGAATTAGAAAATTTTAATATGCAGACATATAAATTTAAAAAATATATCTTCAATACATTGTTTAATACATTATGCATAAGCTGATTTGATGGATAGATATGGCTTCACTCTGTAATTTGGATTCATTGATGATAAATGCTGATTGTGATATAATTTTTATTGATGGTAATCACTTATCATGTGGTAATGCAATGAGATTATCTGGAACCTAATAAAGTTTAAGTAATTATAAGATTTGACAATAGAAAAATTAATAGAATCTAATATTATATCTGATATACTAAAGTTGCATTTATTAGAAGCTAAAGAATTTAAAATGTTTCTTTGCATTAAAACAGTTATAGATAATATACTCATAATGCTCATATTAAATAATTAAAAAACTTATTTTATATTAATTGTTTAGATATTCAGATCTATAATTATGTAATATTTTGGATAATTAACAACTCAAAATAACATTTGCTTTAAAATAATTAATTTTCACTAATGACAAAACAGAGAATAAAATATATTAAAACATTTAGTTAATGACATTAATGCAGCAGGGACTCTCTCGATTATGAAATTAATTAAATTGTTAGGCTCCCCGATGACAGGATGGCCTGGTTGAATTGCATACTGCAGTTACACAAGTGCAGTTTGATATGTTGTGTATAATCGTCATACCTTGACCCAGAGGTCAAACTGTCTCCAATTCATTTATGTACGAGTTGACTTTTGTTGAGTATTGAATCATATACCGTTTCTTTTATAACGTTTAGAACTTTAAATAATGCACTCGTTTATGAAAAATTATGTTACATCCGTTTATGAAAAATTAAGTTACATCCGTTTAATAGTCAATAAAAATGTTAACAAATTTCTCATATAAATTATAATATTTAAGTTTAATTAATGGCTTTATGGTTAATTATAGAAAAAAATACCTATATGTTAATATAACCGATAAATTAACCGCAAGGTTAGTTGCTATTCAACTCTTGCACTTTTACGAACCGCTGTCCGGTTTATTAGATAAAGCAGAGATAATCGCTGTAGATTGAGTTTTAACATATTAATTGCGAAATAGCTTTGTCTCGATTTTGTTTACTCATATCTTGTAATCACTCTTCCTGACTAGATTATTCGGAGACTGTGGAATCTCAGACAGAAACATCTTAATTCTTATCGTGTTTAAAAAGAAATCTGTCGCGACTATCTTTGACTTCATTCCCAAATCCTTCTTTCTATTGGATATTTGAAGATGGCACGCTCCCAGATATAACTTTTTTCTTTATATTTTTTGTATCGACCTAACTTGACCCGGGTGCTTTTTTTTTCCTTCTACAGAAGGCTGATGCATTCCTTTTGCACTTCCGGGAAAATTCTGTCGATATTCTCTACAAATTCATCTCATTATATATACAGTAGGTGCTATATTTATATTTTAAAAACACGATTAAAAACAAACAAAAAAAGGGGGAGACTACGAATATATAAATAAATGAACAATTCGCTAGCATCTTCAGGTTTTTTTTTAGAATTAATATTTTTAACTTTAAAAAATCTTGATTCTAACGAAAGTTCAAAAACTTGAATTGTTTATTCAGTTTTTTTTTTTTAGTTCAGTAATACTTAACACTTTTCTCCCTCACATCGTCCCAATTTACTTAATGTCTGTAACCTTAACATATATTAAGCAATACAGTTAAAATAATTACGCAAGCAGAACTTCGCTGCTGGTTGTTTTACATATTTTATATATTTTGGAGTATATACTAATGCGTCACATCATCAAAAATAATCCATTTTAGGCGCCAAATATTTTTAACTGGCGCGTGATTCATCGTCACATCATAAACCGCATTTGTGTCATTGACATCGAAGTGACAATTTCTCCTTTTCGAAATTTTTACAAGAAGGTGGAAACAAATTAGTCATTTAACTGAAATTCACATTTTCTAAACAATTTTCGAACGTCTAGTAGAATTATTTGATAGCGGTTATTTGACCTCATCCTAGGTCCAGAGAAGTTCTAGAAGATCGGTAGTAAACTAAAAATAAATCCAGACGTCGATTTATATATAGAATGAATGAAGTGTCCTTTGACATATAATGAAAAACTTATGATAAACTCCATATATATAATTTTTTTTTCTTTCTTAAAGATATCGATTCATTTTCTAGCTTTTTGCATCTAAAAATGGATTAATAAACTTATTTACAAAATAAGGACACTTCGCGACAATTCAACATTGCCAAACTTGGTTATATGAGTTTTTTCGAAGGTTACACCTGTACCAAAAAAAATTATCGGTTTATCATGATGAATGCCTTTACAAATGCTTCCCAGAATATTTTATTCTATATAAATTTTGAAATAGCATGTTTTTAATTAATTAAAATACTTGCAATTATTATTTAAAAATTAATCTGGCGCTTATAAACAATAATATATGTGCGTGAACCTGGACGACATCCAAAACGTGTAGGCGAAGTGTAGGATTAAAGTTCTCAATACGTGACGCAAAATATGTTACCCACATGATATCTACAGCTGTATTAGTATAGTGATAGCATATCTGGTTCTCGCCGCATGTATGATAAGTATGCGATATTTACCTTAGTTTAATCTTTAAAACGAGTTTTTTAAAATAAAATGGCTATCTTAAAAAGTTCAATTATCTAAGTTTTTACTCGTCTGCGAAATAAGGTCAGTATTGATATTTCAATCATTACTTTGAATAGTATTAACATGATTGTACAAGGTCTTTTACCACCTTATTACTTGCTACTTGTCAATTGAGGTGATATGCGATTCTTTAACGGTATTTTCTCTGATAAGAACTTTATTGTTTTGTTGCTTCATAATGATATTTTATCGCATAATTTGAATAATTTTTGCATGAATTATCCGTCAGTTTCGAAATAAATGATAGATGGGATATAAAAACGAAAATAGACCAGTATAATCTATAATTATCAGTACAGTTTCAACATAAAACGGACGATTCCGTAATACTAGGAATTGCTTTTTAAATAGTTTTATATACAGTATTTTAAAATTCTTTTTATTGATAAACAATTAATTATTAATTTAATATATAATTTCATGTTATTTATTTCGTAAATTTTTTAAATTAGGAATGAAGGAAAGAAATGCAAAATATAAAATTAATATACCATTTTCATGGGGTTTTAGAAAAAAATTCATTAATGATATGATGACTTCTTTAGAATAATAAAAATAATAATAATAATAAAACACTTTTTATAAAATAGATTTATAAAATAAGTTTAAAGTTTCATTTAATGCAAAATAAAAACTTCATGTTAAATTAAAAATATGATAATTACATTGATTCTGTTTCATTAATATTTTCTAATAAGAAATAAGATGATTTTGTCCATTGTAAGTTTATTTAATGGAAAATGCAAGAAACTAATATGAAGAAAGTTAGAAGTAACTGACATTATTGATTAGATTAAGACAGTATAATTAATTAAACTTTCTTAATCTAGTCAGTATCATCAGTTATTTTCTTTATTAGTTTGTCTCTGTTTATTTAAATTTAGTGCCCAAACTATATCAATACAGGATTAAAGTTTTAAAAAAAAGAAAATGAAAATATGTCATTTTTATTAAAATTTAATGAATAAATTCTTAAAAATTTTGGTGTCAGTTAAATAAAACTATTAAATATTTTTACTTTACATTTAAATTATTATGATAGAAAAAAATAAAATTAAAAATAATCAAAGTTTATTTAATATTAAAAATTCAAGAAATTTGTAATTATTTTCAATATGAGAAATAAATTTATCTTTATCTAAATTTTTATTGAAAATAGTAAAAAAATGTATGAAAATTAAAATTGATATTAAATTTTGTTTTATTTTTTGTGATTTCCAAATATAGACAAAAACATGCCTTGAAGCTAATTTCAGAAATTTGTTTTATTTTCAAAACAATTTGAGTCATCAAGTTAGCAGATGTTTTAAATATTTTTACTTATTTAAAATTAATAATGCAATTATTCATTTTTAAACACTAAAAACACGACATCGGGAGTTTTAAAAGTTCTCATCATGAAAATAAAATATTTTTGTAGAGTAACTTCATATCAGATGATTTTTCTATTCACTTTTTAATGTATATAATGTAATGTATGTAATTACTCTCTATTATAAAAAAAATTATGTTTCAAATTTTATACATTCCAGATTATTCTGCTAACAAGATATTCTGTAGAAGCAAAGAAATTCATTAGTTAATCTTTTCTGAGAATTCCTTCTGTTCCTTGTTGAATAGATTTCATTGATTCCAATTTGGTGAATTCAAAAATGCCATTGTAATTATAGTACTTATTATGTGTTTGATATTGTAATTGATATCTATACAGCTGTCAATTGGCTGCATAAATAATATAGAAATTTGAAATAAAGTTATCTTGTTTCAATATATAGACAATCAAAGAAATATTCTCATTATATGCTTATAAAATTATTGAAAATGGATATAAATAATCAGATTAAGTTTTCAATTTTGAATACACAGTTGAAATTTTTATCCAATTCAAATTTTCAATAATTACTAAAATTTGTTATTTTGTCATATAAAAATATAAAAATAATAATGAATCTGTTAAATAAAATTAATTTGTATAAATTTGTAAATAAATTGAATTACAAATTTCATAAATAAAAAGGAACTAAAATTAGAGAAATTGTTAGGAAATTTGAACAACTAAAATTGTTAGAAAATTTTGAAAATATTTAAGTTTTTGACTTTTCAAATGTTTTTTACAGTATATTGTTTATAAATTATCAAAACTTTTTAACTTTAGCTATATAAAAAATATATTTAATAAGTAGAGAGAAACTCAAATAATTTAAGCTTATACATCTATAGCTAGTGTAAATTTAATGCTAATAAACAATGTTATAGAACAAATCAGAAAACTCCCTGTTTATATGATATCATCTTAAATAAAAAACTTAAGTAGATTTTAATTTACTTGGGTTGGGAAGTATGAGTCATTTAATGGAAATGCAGCTAATCATTGTTGAAAGTAAATTCACATAATTGGATTTTTTCCTTTCAAGAATAGACATATACATTTCACTATCTTAAGAACCATCTGGAAGACATATGTGATATGTACTGTACATAATGGATATCATATTTCATAATAATCATTATTATAAAGGTACTACATGGATTATATAATAAAAAATATATCAAATGTAATGTAATAAAAAAAAATGTTTAATGTTCAGTGAGAGGCTTATTAGCATTAAAATATCTCATTATAAACTAATGCATTATCTCTAATTTATGAATAGTTTTGATATTTATTCTTTTAATTATAAATATACATTTTTTTTTATAATTTTATTGTTTTGGAATATCCTTGAATTAATTGTATTTATCCTTGTATTTATGTATTTTTTTATAAATACAGTAAATATAAATAAAATAATAAATGTAGGATTTTAAACTTCATAAATATAAATTTGTAATTGATATTTTTAATGCAATAGAAGTTAATTAATTTGGCACCTATGGGATTATTAAAAATGTCAGATTATCATGCTGAACATGAACCAACATAAGAATGTCATGTTTTTGTATTTTTTAAAATTTGATAAGTTATATGCATTCTGAAAGTTTCCAACATTTCATGTACCAGAAATGGTACTCTCCATTGACATACCTCTAAACATCAGATAAGAGATGTCTTCAAAGTTGGAGAAGGAGCCAACATTGTTGTACCAGCACACACTGATAAAAAATATACAGCAATGTCCAACCTGACACAAACAAGATGCTTTAAACAAATGAGTCATTTTTCTCAATCATGATTGATCTCTTGACATGTAGCAATGTGCAATCATCTTCACTAAATTTTTTACTTACACTCTTTAGTACACCACTTGTCCAAAAAATTCTGATTTGCAGAGTATTAGCATTCCAGATTATTATCAAGCAATTCCAGATAATCAGCTACTTTTCAGAGAGTGTCAGATTACCAGACATCATACGCCAGCTTAACAAATTTATGCTGTAGATTAATTTTTCTTAATGAATATATTTGATTTGGCTGTGTAATAAACTAATTACAACATTGCTTTAAATCAAAGATGAATCATGAGTTTGATATCAAATTTTAAGATTATTTAAAAATTTTCCCTCCATTAAAAACAATCAATTTTATTAAATCTTAAATAACAAGTTAGAAAAACAACATAAATGAAAAAGAAATATTCAGCAACACTATTTTCATGCTCTTTATCATATAAAATAACTTTTCATTTTAATTCTGTATTATATTGTCATCTTGAGGGCATTTTAAATGTTAAAATGGAATTTAAATTAAATGCTTATTATCAATAAAATCTATTTGAATTGATATGTAACAATTAAGCAGCAATGCCAAGAACATCTGTTATTGATGCATAATGTATCATCTGATTTTTGTTTTGGAATTGAGATGGATTGATTATAAGGCCATCTTCATTTTGAACAGAAAAAATGGATTTAAAAAAAATACATCTTAGAATAAAGAAAATACAGTAAAATAGTTTTTATTGTGTAACATTGTGCATTAATTAATTCTATGATTTTCAAATATTAGTATGCAAAATGATGAATTAAAAATTTTTGAATATTTGCTGATTATTTTGAAGTTGTTTTTGAATGTATTTTTAAATAATTTATCATATTTTTTTAAAATTTAAATTTCAAATTTTTGAATATAATATATTTGTCTGTAATTGTGATATTTAATAGAGAAGTACCAAACTTAAGAATTAAAACTTTCCAATATTTTAATGAACATTCCAAAAACAAAGAATATTTCAATTTAATTTTTTTTGTAAAATGTAAATCATAATTTAAGAATCTGACAGGTAAATGAATAGTTGGAACAACTTCATGGAAGTAGGGAAATCCTGATACCATAAAAGCATCAATACTGACCAGTATCGGCATTGAGTATTGAAACTGGAAATCTTGCTGGTCATCGCTGTTCAGTCTGTTGCTTTGCATTCCAGTTGTTTTTACTGCTGAGAAGGTATACCTATCTCTTATTTTGCACAGTTTCAAAGAATCCCTCATAGAAAAGTACAGCTACTTGTAGAAAAATGCTCAATAAGATCCAGAACTTTGATGGAATGAAAAAGTAATCAATGTACAAAAGAAACATGAGGTTTTTTTTTATTCTAACATCATTTATTGTTAACATTATTTGTACTTAACTATAGTAAACATTAGATAGCATAGGAAATATAAAATTGACACACAGCATTCTCTAATGTACTACATGTATTACTGTACTATGCTTAAAAAAGGTAAATTAACTCTTGATTTCAACAAAAATTAAATTAAAAAATTTTCAAATAAATTGTTTTTTCCTCGTAAAAAAATTGATCACGTAAAAACAGGATTAGTTTTCTTTTGTTAACCACATTATTTCAAAATTGCATAAAAATGGACTGCATGAAAAGAGGAATAGATGTACTGTATTTGTTATAATAATGGCTGATTGGGCCCCAGAGCAGCAACTTATATTTTGTTGCTAATATCTGGTTCAGAAGTCAATGCATCAGTCAGTACTTCAGTTTACTTTCATAAGATGTGTTATATACAGAAAAGAAACACCAGATAATGGAGTCTTTGGGTACTAACTACTATATGTTGAATAGGAATGAATAAAAAATCGTTGGTTAAAAGGTAAAACGGTGCCTTACATTGAAGATTCTTTATTGTATTCAAATTTTACAAATATCATGCAGATAGGTACATACAAATTGTAGCTCATTTTAAACATCACTTGTGGTCCAAGTTGATTAAGAAACAAAAGTACTGTTCAACTAAATATTTAATTTATAAATATTTAGTTGAACATTATGTAGATTTAGTAATCAGAACGCTAAGCATATATAGATTCTGGAAATGAAATTTGATGTAATACATTTATTGATTTTTAGTCTTAATATGTTTTATGTAAGTTTAACTTAACTGAAAATGGTATAAAAGTCTATTTCAGTTTCTGATTCAGCTGCAAAATCTGGTTTCCGTTGAACTTTACCTATTTGAGAAAAATATAACAATACCAGATCCGATACCTGAGGATTGGCTACCAGTATCATATTGGACCAAAAGTATTAAGTACTCTACACTTTTTGTACTCAATATCGAAGGAAAGATATTGATATGGTCTTGGCATCAGCAGTATCAGGATGTCCCTATGGTTTTCAGTTATAAAGTTCATTTAGTGTATCTAATATCTTTTCATATGTATTAAACAGACTTCTAAGTTTGAGTTTTTGTTAATAGTTTATGAATGACTGATACTTCATTTAATTTTAAAATGTTTTAAATACATTTTTATTGTTGATATTCTAAATGACATGTAATTTCTACAGACACAGAAATATTAATTCATTAAAAATATTCATTAATAAAATCATTATATCTTATAGAATTTATATAAAAATTTAGTAATGAATTTTTCATAAGATGTAAAATAAAAACATTACACTTCATTTTCATATTGTTTAGCAAAAGATTTAACAAATGAAACAGTTTTAGCTGGCTTCCACTTTCCATAGTCCATAACAAAGACTATTGTGTAATATTTCATTAAATAAATCATTGAGTTTCTCATATTTTTTCTTATTATGTACAGTACAAGATACTAATTCTGTAATATACAAACTTTAATTAGAAATGTACAGTATATAAAATGGTTTACAAGTTTTTATTTTAATACTTTGGAATTGTTTTATAGAATTTGTATCAAACCTTTTACATTTAACCTTCAATTTGTTTACCTTGTGAAATAAAATCTATTAACATATAAATTGTTTCTTGTTTAAAATTAAAATTAACCTTTCCTATGTTTTAATGTTAAATAAATAAAATTGTTAGAACATGATTTAAAAATGCTTGTATTTTCATATAAGTTTTTCATACTGTGATTTTTATGGGCAATAAATTTAGTTGTTTTTTTTTTAATTTCAAAAAGTAGTGAATTTAGGATATTTTGACAGTTAAAGAGATTGTAATATATTTTATTTTCAATGAAACTTATTATCTTGATAGCTTATTTATAAAAACAAGATAATTATTATATATTGAGTTTAATTTTATTTCTTTAATTAATTACACAAAAAAAATTTAAGATATAAAAATAATAATTGTGCTAAACATATTTTTAATAAATGTGCATGTAAATCTTATCTTATGATATAAATAATCAGATATTTATATTAACTAACTGAAAATAAGCTTGAAAAAAATAAAATTTATTATATTAAAAGATTAAATATCTTAAAAATCAAGTATGAAACTAATTTCTTAGATATCAAATAATAAATTTTAAAATAGCTGCTTAGTCTTGTTTATTTTGATTTTAGAAGTATTTATTGCATATAAGTATACTTTTTATAAAATCTATTTGTAATTTAAAATTTATTGTATAGCTATTTTAAAAGATTTATTTATGAATAGATACTGCAAGGCCAAGAGGTGGGCGTTTAGCTCGAAGAGCTAGATCTTTTAAGGAAGATTTCTTCGGAAGAATAACACAGATGAGAAGCCCATCAGGTACACGTTCTGGTTCTCCAAGTAAAACTCTTTATTCTAAATCAAGAAATAAAGGTGCTACTAATGATTCAGAACAAGAAAATGCTAACAGTGGACCTGGCAAAGTAAATATTATACTTTTTTTATGATAACATTTATAAATATTTTTTTATAATAATAATTTTAAAAATTTATATTTTATCAAAATAGCACTTTAGATAATTTCAAATTTAATTTAGACAATTAAATAATTAATTAATTAAAGAGAGCTTAAAACAATAAAGTAAATATTTGCTTAATTTATCATTCTAGCTAACATACATGTAATCAAAGATTTTATTTGTTATAGGTTTCCAATGATTATCTGCTAGTGTTGTCTGAAATAATAAATGTAAATGTTTGTAAAATAAAATGTTCTTCTGTATTAAGATTAATTTTTTAAAATATTTTTTTTTATGAGTCATTAACCAATTTTAATTTTATAACTTGCTTATTTATCAACAAAATCTTATTTGTTATAAACACTTGTCAGTTCTATTGTCTATCAATCATAGGTCTATTTGCTGATAAATAACATGTTTATAAATCAGATATAAGAAGAAATGAATTCTAGGAAATTAGTTAAGTCTACTAGACTGTCAAATATTTGATATTTTGGTAAAACTATCTGTTATGAAATGAAAAAATGATGCAGATATTTTTTAAAAACAAATTACAAAATAAAAAATTAAATAATAGTATTTTTGATGAATTGACTTTTTTATTTTATGATGTATGGTATTTTGTATTTAATAATATAAAAGTTGATAATTTTTAATTTTAATTTAATCATAAATAAAATAAAATAATAACAAGTTTTAGAATTTTAACAAAATTAGATATTTTTTAAGACATTTTTTACATTAATTTTTAATTCATATTTAATTGAAGACAATGAATATGAAATATTTTTCATAGATTGTTGATAAAGTTTTATTGATTAAAGATTAATAGTTTGAGAAAAATATTTCAAATATATTATTCAACATGACTGTCTTTACTAATATAATCAAATAAACAAAATTATCATCATATTAACCACAACTCAAACTGGTTGTATTTGCAAAGAATTATTATCTTTAAATAAATATCATTAGAAATGATGATAATGCTAATTGATGTGATAATGTATTTTCCAGATAGATATTAATTTTGTAAATAACTGCTGTTGGTTATAACAGGCATTTAGAATTCAATAGTTCAATTGAGCTAATTTGTTTCATAAAGTAAATTCATAAATTTTTGGATTAGAACTAGTCAGAAGCAAACATATTTTTAAGAAATTAAAAGAAAAATTAGTTTTTTAATTTCATTTAAAATATTTTTTATTGGATTTTTATCTTTCATAAAATATTAACTCAGAAGATAGTCAAAATGTTAAATAATAATAAAATATTATCATCATCATTTATTGTCCATTGGGAATTACTTCCCTATTACAAGGGGGTTATATTAACATGTTACTTTACATTACTTTTTGTTTATAAATTTACACTTATTTTCTGCGAATACATTCACATATTCTTTAATTTTGGATCTTATAATTTATAATAATAAAATATTATCACGATATTCTTAATTAATATATAGTTTGTTCTATCATTGTATAATGATGTAGTTCATTTAAAATTAAATTATCCAAGATATTCTGAAGGTTTAAAATGTTTCAATTGATTTAATGATCAGTAAGAATTTTTTCATCCATTCATTTTCTTAATCATCCTCTGTATCCTGATTCTTCATTTTTTACTGTACTATTAATAATCAGATTATTTCTGATATCGTGATACATATACAGTATATTTTTCTTTATATTGCTAATTGAAGTTATAAATTTCATTTATTAGCATTAACTAAAAGTGATAACAATGAAATGAATCATTTAGATTGAACTGCTTAAGTTGTTTTGAAGATTTAGAAAGTTTTAAATTGATTTAATAATTATTGGAAATTAATTTAGGTTAGGATGTTTTAATTCTCATATACACCACTTCAGTTATATATTTACTACTAAAATTTATTTACTGTTTTTCCAATTCTATATATTATTATTTACCTAATGTTAGTTTTTAGTTAATGTTAAAGGTTTTTAACTATAATCTTGCATACATATTAAATTTTAAAAATGCAACTGTTAATAAGAGTTCTTCAATTTGAAACAAATTTATTGCATACTCCATTATTTTATTTTTTAAAAAATTACAAATAATATATAATATATTGTGTGTTAAATAATTTAATTNAGATCCCATACGAGAATCAGATGTTAGGAATAGATAAAGAATATGTTGGGGTTACTACTAGAAATCTAGGGGTAAGGATAAAAGAGCACAGATATGATGTGAGAAAAGGTTCGAATGCCACAGTATTGTCTCAAATGGCGCAAACGGAGGGTTCGATAGTAAGATGGAATGAAGCAGATATACTGAAACAAATACACTCCCCGACCTTGGCAAAAACGGCCGAAAAATTAGAAATTTATAAAAGCAAACTTAAAGGGAATTGCATCAACGCAAGGGATGCCGAGGGACTTCCTTCCGCATGGAAGTTTGCAGTTAAAAACTTCAAATAAGAGCAGGAGCTTTAATATTATGTATATAAAAAACTCTGTATAGTTTAGTTGAGAAACTCCGTACAGTTTATTAAGCATTATTAATATATAGTGTTATCGATTTGTCTATTAAGTTTGAAGTATTAATATTTTGTATACACAATTTATTTGTTATATTTTAATATTTTATTTTTATTTATAATTTTAGCAGCATTTGTATTAATTATATTATTTAAAAACGTTATTTTGCTGTTAGTAATATATTGGTTATCCGTTATTAATATTTATATTTTTTGTATTTTGAACTTGTTGTTCTATTTTTTGAAATGTTCTAATTTACCTGACGATGATCCATTGATTGGATTGAAAACGTTTGTGTTAAGAATAAATCTCTCAGCGAGTGAACAGGTGTTGATTTAGTTATAGTTTATTATTTTCTGCTGAGCACGCTTTGGGTTGTTTAAAAAAAATACTTTTCTCTGAAATCTGTATTACATTTAATTATTTAGATATAAAAAAATATATATAATTATATATTTTCAGAATGTTGCCAATTAAATGGTAAATTAGAACTGTTATTAAATTAAAGTGTTTAAAATTGATCTATAAATAAAATGTGAATCTGTGTTTAATTTTTTTAATCTAAAAATAAAATATAAAATTAATAAACCTGAATAGTTAATTTATTGTAATTCTCCTTTATTTTAATGAAAATACTTCCAAAGCTTTTACATCATAAGTTCTTTAATAAATATAAATTTTTGATGAATTTTTCCATTTTGATATTGAAACTAACTCAAATTTGTTTAGAGTTTCTTCGTTATCTTAAGAACTAAAATGCAAAATATAGGTGCTGCTAAAAGAAAATATAAGAACAAAAACTATAAAGTCATACTTAAGCTAACAAACATTCTGAAAATTACTTCAAATTTCATTTAGAATGCTGCATTCTATGAAGCATATACTTGAAGTCCTAACTATTTAAATTATTCTTTAATGTTATCTTTCAGCTCTCTTAATTAAGTTTTATCTATTACAATGAGTTTTAGTCTCTAATATTCAATCTGTGTGTATTTCTTCACTTATATCTTTACTGTTTAATAAGTTTTTATTTTTCTGTTGTGTTATTGCCATATCTGCTATAAAAGTTATTTATACTGCTATCTAACATGTGACTTCTTTGATATTATATTTAATCAGTATGCTTTTCTGTCATAGAATATATTTTCAAGTTACTATCAGTTAACAGTTAAATTGTTAGAAATTTTAAAGAATAAATTTTCTTTTTGAATTTTATAATATATTTGTCATTGTAATCCAAATATTTGTTTTCTGATATATAAAGTTCAGTGAAATGACAATTTGTTGTTATAAAATAGAATTCATTATTTGAATAACTTTCATATTTACTTTTATCAAGTACAGTATTTTATATTTTAGATGAGGTTGTTCACTTTGATTAAANTGCATATAAGTATACTTTTTATAAAATCTATTTGTAATTTAAAATTTATTGTATAGCTATTTTAAAAGATTTATTTATGAATAGATACTGCAAGGCCAAGAGGTGGGCGTTTAGCTCGAAGAGCTAGATCTTTTAAGGAAGATTTCTTCGGAAGAATAACACAGATGAGAAGCCCATCAGGTACACGTTCTGGTTCTCCAAGTAAAACTCTTTATTCTAAATCAAGAAATAAAGGTGCTACTAATGATTCAGAACAAGAAAATGCTAACAGTGGACCTGGCAAAGTAAATATTATACTTTTTTTATGATAACATTTATAAATATTTTTTTATAATAATAATTTTAAAAATTTATATTTTATCAAAATAGCACTTTAGATAATTTCAAATTTAATTTAGACAATTAAATAATTAATTAATTAAAGTGTCATTGTAATCCAAATATTTGTTTTCTGATATATAAAGTTCAGTGAAATGACAATTTGTTATAAAATAGAATTCATTATTTGAATAACTTTCATATTTACTTTTATCAAGTACAGTATTTTATATTTTAGATGAGGTTGTTCACTTTGATTAAAAAAAAGATTGCCATCTTCTTTTAACCAAAGTGAAGAAATCTCCAACACCTATATTAGCTTATAATTTGTAAACAATTGTGAAATTAGAAATGTGTTGTATATTAAGTTTTTTTATTTATTTATTAACTGCTTTAATTATACAGACTTGTATTTATTAATTTGAGTTTTATTGTTAATTGGTGATGTTGAACCAAATCTGGGTCCATTGCATTAGATTCTACCTCCCTCCCAGCCTAATGGAGACTTTTATCTCCCCCAAAGCTTGTTATAAAATACTGAAAAATAATCTAGTAATTGTAGAACTAAAGACTGAAACTGACTGATAAGAATATACTTTTTAAAAACTTAAGAAGTATTTATTCAAATGAGAGAGAAATTTTCTAAAATTAAAATTTTTGACAACTTGACTTGGAGGACTAGAATTCAAAAGAAAAAAGCTTACTCTTTTCTATAAACAAGCAAAAGGTAAAACAGTGTTTTATATCAGAGTAGATTGTTTGATAACTGATGTAAAAATTTTACTTTTGATTTAGAAATAATGAATTGATTCAGATTAATACTTTTTAGAAAGAGAGAAAGCCTCAGAAGATTAAATTTTATAAAAGGAGTACCTAAAAGTACAGCAGAATTTGATCTGAATGTCTTGTCATGGAATTGTCAAGGAATTTTGACCACTAACTTCCTGAATTTGAATTTTTATTCTCCTGGCTGTTATATATAACAGAGAGAAAGTATGGCAATTGGTCAAAAAATGACACCCCAAGATTTTTACACTTTTGGACTCAGGACACCTTGAAACGTCTAGAAATGCAAAAAAAAATTGGGTGTAATTTCTGTATGTATGGATGTTAGTGTGTGTGGCACAATTTTGTTCACCCTTTTGAAGCTTAATAACTCCTGTGCTTTTTGTCAAAAATTTCCAAAATTTTGCAGATTGGTTTGTTTATTAGGAGGAAGGTTGCTATTAAATTTTTGAGGTTAAAAGTTGAGGGATGGGAGATAATGGAGGTCTTGTGTATCTCCAGTAGGATCAGACTTAATGATGATTTTACTTGTTATTAGCATTTACAATTTTATATAAAACTCATCCCTACCTTCAAAATTAAGTGTGTTGTCATTTTATAATTGTTAAAAATATGAAAAGTGTTTTTTATAAAATATGATAACAGATGGTACCACCAAAATTTTAAATGTTGCCAGAAAAGTTAAGCAACTTATTGCTGGTTTATTTTAATTTTAAAAGATACTAATGCTAGATTTGCTAGTGAACTAGATTTACTGTATATACAAGGTCTGTTCAAAAAGTATCGGACCTTATTTTTTTCCGCGTAAACCAATGATGCGAGAGANTATTTATACTGCTATCTAACATGTGACTTCTTTGATATTATATTTAATCAGTATGCTTTTCTGTCATAGAATATATTTTCAAGTTACTATCAGTTAACAGTTAAATTGTTAGAAATTTTAAAGAATAAATTTTCTTTTTGAATTTTATAATATATTTGTCTGTAATTGTGATATTTAATAGAGAAGTACCAAACTTAAGAATTAAAACTTTCCAATATTTTAATGAACATTCCAAAAACAAAGAATATTTCAATTTAATTTTTTTTGTAAAATGTAAATCATAATTTAAGAATCTGACAGGTAAATGAATAGTTGGAACAACTTCATGGAAGTAGGGAAATCCTGATACCATAAAAGCATCAATACTGACCAGTATCGGCATTGAGTATTGAAACTGGAAATCTTGCTGGTCATCGCTGTTCAGTCTGTTGCTTTGCATTCCAGTTGTTTTTACTGCTGAGAAGGTATACCTATCTCTTATTTTGCACAGTTTCAAAGAATCCCTCATAGAAAAGTACAGCTACTTGTAGAAAAATGCTCAATAAGATCCAGAACTTTGATGGAATGAAAAAGTAATCAATGTACAAAAGAAACATGAGGTTTTTTTTTATTCTAACATCATTTATTGTTAACATTATTTGTACTTAACTATAGTAAACATTAGATAGCATAGGAAATATAAAATTGACACACAGCATTCTCTAATGTACTACATGTATTACTGTACTATGCTTAAAAAAGGTAAATTAACTCTTGATTTCAACAAAAATTAAATTAAAAAATTTTCAAATAAATTGTTTTTTCCTCGTAAAAAAATTGATCACGTAAAAACAGGATTAGTTTTCTTTTGTTAACCACATTATTTCAAAATTGCATAAAAATGGACTGCATGAAAAGAGGAATAGATGTACTGTATTTGTTATAATAATGGCTGATTGGGCCCCAGAGCAGCAACTTATATTTTGTTGCTAATATCTGGTTCAGAAGTCAATGCATCAGTCAGTACTTCAGTTTACTTTCATAAGATGTGTTATATACAGAAAAGAAACACCAGATAATGGAGTCTTTGGGTACTAACTACTATATGTTGAATAGGAATGAATAAAAAATCGTTGGTTAAAAGGTAAAACGGTGCCTTACATTGAAGATTCTTTATTGTATTCAAATTTTACAAATATCATGCAGATAGGTACATACAAATTGTAGCTCATTTTAAACATCACTTGTGGTCCAAGTTGATTAAGAAACAAAAGTACTGTTCAACTAAATATTTAATTTATAAATATTTAGTTGAACATTATGTAGATTTAGTAATCAGAACGCTAAGCATATATAGATTCTGGAAATGAAATTTGATGTAATACATTTATTGATTTTTAGTCTTAATATGTTTTATGTAAGTTTAGTTCTGATCATCTTTCTCTTTTTGCCCAAAACCATCGTTTTTGAAGATTCAGAGAATTATTAGAA
This sequence comes from Centruroides sculpturatus, assembly GCF_000671375.1. NCBI lineage: Eukaryota > Metazoa > Arthropoda > Arachnida > Scorpiones > Buthidae > Centruroides > Centruroides sculpturatus. Next base: position 81,882 of record NW_019384366.1, on the reverse strand, counting down.
ACCAACAAAGCTAGATGATTAATTGCTTAATGTTAGTTCTAGTTATGATGGAATTAAATAACTTATTTTGCATTCTTTATCTTATTATTCAGCTTTGATAATCTTAATGTTAGATAGAACTGGTGTTTTAATGTGATATGTTATATGAAAAAAATGTGATTTGACCATGATTGCTTGATATTAAAAAAACTTACTAATTGTATTTTAAGATCCTTTAGGAAGGATAGAACTAAGAAAGCATTTGCAAATTATTCCAAATTAAAGAAAAGTTTTAAGTGGGAACTAGTCAATAAATTTAAAGTACAAAAATTAACTGATTCACAGCTGTTATGTAGAGTAACAAACACACCAAAATTTAATAACTAGAATGTTTGATTGTTTTTAATGACCTTCCTTGAGTAGAATACAAAATGGAATGTCAAACAACAAAAGTTTAAATGCTAACATTACTAACTGGAACATTTCTAGAAAATTTGGATATGTTTGGTACAAAAATTATCATGCAATGTTATTTCTACTAAGAATGGAATGTGTTTTTGAAGGAACATTATTTTGGTCCTCTTGGTAATTAATTTTGGTATGTGTACTGATAATTATAGTCCATTACTAGATGACCCAACTTATTACTCATAGAGGAACTGCACTTGTACATCTACCAACTCTACAACCATCTAATACAGTAAAAAATTTTTTACACAAATGTTTTTAATCCTTTACAGAACACATTTGATGGAACAAATTTTCATTTTGAAAGCTCATATCAATAATAAATATATATATATTATAATAATAATATTTAAAGTGTTATTCAATACTGCTTTACAGGAATGCTCCTGATATTATGTTAATGTCCTTGAAATTAATTGCCTGCTCCTTCAACATAGCCTTGTAAATGTGTCAGGCTTCTGTGGATTTTATTTTAGCTTGGTTCCATAGAACCAATCTAAAATAATACATGGTGCAGAGGATATAACAAATAAAATACACGAAAGCCTGGTACATTTTGAATTTTTGAAAAATAAAGGTGTTGGTTACAGTCTTTATTTTTTATGGAATTATTCAGCTAGTGTTGTCTAAAAAATTCCACAAGTTATATGTAGGGTTTATTGATCTAAAGAAAGCATTTAACTCTATAGACCATGAAATGTTACAATGGTGACTCAACAGGTTGAGTATTTCCAACTTTTATTATTAAATTCCACTTAAATGGCTTTTTCAACATTAAACACATCATTGAGGATGGTTTTATCAGAACATATTCTTGGGCATCAAACAAAGGATTAATTCGGGGTAAGCCCCTGAGTGCTATTCTTTTTAATCTGTTCATAAATTATCTAACTTTTATACAAGAAAATAAAATGATAGGTAACATTATCTTCACAGATTAAGCTGAATTGTCTGTTGTTTGCAGACGAAATTATCTTGCTATTAAATTCTGTTGTTACTCTTCAATTGAAGCTCAATATTTTAGTTGAATATGTAAAGGTTGCCAAATTTGTGATATCCAAATGCCAAATGTCAGGACTTATCCTATGTGGGGTGAAGGAAAGTGAGGCAAATAGCTGCAGTGACAAACAAACCTGTTTATTTATACCAAGTCTTACATTCTAGTGTGTCTTGTCTTATGGTGGCTATGGACTGTTGAGTTGTTGGCCCCGGGGCAGTCAATCAATGCTTTGATGGTGTGGGAGGTTGTGGCAAAAGGGTGATAGCCTGAAGTTCAAACAGGATAGTATTCACTTGTGGAGGCAGGGAAAAGTATGCACAGTTGACTATAGTTGTTAGCTGGGGAAAGTCTGGACAGTGGTTGGCACTATCAGAGACTGGGAAAAGTCTGGAAGAAGTCTCTACAATTAACTTCACTAGGGGAAGCAGGGAAAAAGTTTTCCTTTGTCCTTGAGATCCAGGTTTTTAAAAGAATCTCTTCTCTGGATCTCTAGCTTTTGATTGGTCAGTTTCCTGTATCTAAGCAGATTTCAGGCTACCACAGGTTTAATTGATACTGTGTTTTAATCCAATCAAGGGAAAATAATCGCACCTTGAAACTCCTGCTCATATTTAATTGTTTTGAATTCTTCTAAGTCTGACACATAATATCAGTGCTGCATCTCCTTTTAAGGTTATTTAAAAACTTTTTTTTCTCTCGATTAATAATTTTATTATTTCCCGATTCTATTTAGGTTTTTCTTCCAATTTTTAGGAGCATTAGAATCAAAGCCCAATCCCTTGATTTGACATCTTTATGATATTTTTAACACATGAGCTCGAGTATTGCTGGTGCCTCACAAATATTAAAAAAAAAGATTGGCAATTAATGAAGATCAATCAAAATTATTGATTTTTCATAGAGGAGGAAAACTTGGAAAAGTCAATAATCTCCATTTGTTGAGTAAAATATCAGAAATAACATTGAACTTTAAATATTTGATCACTTATTTTTCTTCTTAAGGTTTGTTTTTTTTTCATTTTGAAAAGGAATTGCCAGATTCCAAACTGAAATTGTCATATATAATATTAATAAAAATGAAAATATCTTCTGTTAAGAATTATTGCAGACTTTTTAACTCCTACTCAATGTAACTGTTAAGCTATATGTTCCCAATTTTGAATGCTAATTTTGTAGAAAAATTAGATAAGGTTCAATTATGGTTTTTTAAATGGCTTTTCCATTTAAAGCAGTCAGTTTCTGGATTATTGTTAAGTTCTGAATTGAGTAGACTACCCCTAACAATTGGCCTTATTATGAATGTTTTTTTTTTTTTATTAAAAATTCTTGATTTACCAAAATGTGATTTTAGAAAAGTAGTTTATAAGAAATTAATTGCAATACAACAGTTGTGACTACTAATGATTAAAAACTGATAAATATATGAAAACTCATTTTCATATATTTACCAATCTCAACTATCATATACAGTAGAGCGTCGATTATCCAAAAGTCAATTATCCGAAAGAATTCCAGTCGGCAAATTTAAATTTTCGCCAGTGCTGTGGCGCTGCAATCTTTGGCTATGTCTTGGGCTACTCAAATATTTTACGTTTTTGATACTAAATTAACTTCTGAAGTATAATTTTTTATTGTTTTTATATTTTTCAATATATTTATTTTGTTTGTACAAAATAAAAAAATAATTTTTAACGATACAATAGTCTTTGTTAGGCTTAACATCAACGAAAATTCAACGCAAAGCGACACGCAATGGAGAAAAATTTCAACATGGGATAGGTTAATATATTTTTTCGTACATAATTGGTTCTCCGAAATATCGATATTCCGAACAACCCCAGTCCCCAATTGATTCGGATAATTGACACTCTACTGTAATAAGGCTTTTTGTGCTGATTTTTACAGTTGGTAAATGACAAATATTGGTTACAGGATAGTATGCATATTAATTAGACTTTTCTTTTCTCTGAACTATACATTATTACTTATTATCCAATAAAGACAAGCAATTATTTATTGTGACATCGTCACAATGCTGGGCTGCAATTTTTAATCGTGTTTTAATTTAAAATATATGCTCTCTACTTCAGATTAGTAGTGTCATGCCAGTAAGCTATTTAACCCCTTTCATGAGAAAATTTTTGAATTGAAATAATGTGACTTCAATTTGCACCAGAAGTCCATATATAGTTAATTCGTGCCTCCTGCCCCTAATCTTTCCATATCTTGTCTCAGCCTTCATCTATCTAACTTTGTTCTCAAGTTAAGGAAAGACAGATGGACAGACAACAGTGGGAATTTATAAGTCTGCAATTTTTTCAAATTACAGTCTAATTAAGACTGCAATTTGAAAAAATTGTAGACCTATCTATAGTGATAGATCTTTAGCTAACTAGATATACTATTTTTTGAACAGCAGAAGAATAAATATTACTAAAAATACCAAATGTTCTTTTTCAATTTAGTTGTTGAAAATATTAAGAACCATCTGTTTATTTCATGTGAACCTCTAGAATATCTAAAGGAATCTTTAATAGAACATCAATTTAACTTTTATTCTTTGCTTGATGATAAATAGGTCTGTCATATTATAAAGGTATATGAATTCTTTAAAGACTCAGTAATTTTATTACAATAAATTGTATTACTTATTAATTTTTTATGAACTTCGTATAAATAATAATCTTTACAAATAAGTATTGTTTTATGTATGAAACATAAATTATGCTTTATATATTTATGGAATTTTTTCTTGCTTCCTTTCTTCCTTGTAAAAGTGAAAGCTAAATTAATAAAGTTTATACTTATATATAACTGTATATATATAGGTTCACAGCAATGTATATATAAATTATATTTATTGCTAATCATTTCATTATATTGAATAAAATGAAACAATCTCCTAAATTTATTTTCAATCAGACAGATTCTTAGGGAAAGCGATTTGATATCAGTCATTCCAAGCTGTCTAGATAAAGACAGAAACTGATGTATTAATTCACTAATCTAATTGCTTCTGAAGATGAATGAGAGAAGCAAAACCATGTAAATTTAGATAGATAGCTATCCATTTCCAAATGTTAATTTATAGTTAATACATTCTAAACTATAAGTTTTCATATATAAACATCCTACACCCGATAGTTATATATTAAAGTGAAACAATTGCTGGATTATATCAGGCTATATTATTACTACATTATTAATTAAATTTTAAGTAATGTGACACTAGAGACATTAGATAAATTTAATAATAATAATTATTATTTTATTAATTTAATTATAATTATTAAACTAACCAAGAGATTGCACCTAATGCCTACCTCTAGCACCAAATTACTTAGCATTTAATTAATAATAGTAGTAGTAATATAGCCTGATACAATCTAGCAATTGTTTGGCTTTAATGTAAGTTTTCATTTTGATCAATTGTGGATTATTTTTTAATACTATCTTCATCTAAATAAAAAATCATTTTCAAAAAATAATACTCTAAAAACTGTCTTTGAACAATAATTTTCATCATTAATATTGTTTTGAAGAATTTTTTCATTTGTTATCTTACATTTGTTTTAATTAAAGAAAATTTTACAGTATGAATTTGTTTTAGAAGGGAAACTTGTGACCAAATTGGTTCAAAGTTACTTTATATTACTTTTTTAGCTAACTCTGCTACGTGCTATATCATCATGATGTTCTGCAAGACAGAAGTGGAGCATTCTAGCAGTGGCTCCAATATATGATAGTGTCAACCCAATTAGGGGATTTCCTTAGGTTTATAGTATATACCCCAGACTTTTCATAAAGTCAACCTCGTTTCTATCATTACAAAGTATCCTACATAAGGTGGGCTGGAATGCTAGTGACAAAATATAGCCAAAGTTCTTGAAGACTCAACAAATACATAATGAAATAGGACCTGGGTACGGAATGGCCAGGATTATGAAAATCAATTCCTTCATAGAATACAAAGTTATGGTGGAAATAAATGCATTTGACCTGATTGACTAAATGTTGGAAATAACACATGTTATTTCCACTTTGTATTCTAAGAAGGAATTGGTTTTCATAACCATAGCCATTACATACATGGGTCCTACTTTGATATGTATTTGTTGAGTCTTCAAGAAATTTGGCTATATTTTGTCACTAGCATTCCAGCCCACCTTATGTAGTATACTTTGTAATGATAGAAACGAGGTTGACTCTATGAAAAGTCTGGGGTATATACTATATACCCTAAGGAAATCCCCTAATTGGGTTGACACTATCATATATTGGAGCCACTGTTAGAATGCTCCACTTCTGTCTTGCAGAACATCATGATGATATAGCACATAGCAAGTGTACAACAGAGTTAGCTAAGAAAGTGATAGAAAGTACAGTAATACCCCGACTTACGCTACCCCAACTTACACGAACCTGGAGTTACGCAATTTTCAAATCTTGTCGATTCGTCTTTTGTTTGAGCGCTACGCAACTCTTGATTACTCACTCCCCCCACTATTGTTCAGCTTAAATGTTCGGACATGTCGCACAGAATCTGCATAGCTACAATTTATTTTGTGTTATTTATTTCTGTGTTTGTTATATCTACGGAGACTTGAAAGACTCTACTATGTCATCTGAACGAAATAGAACTGATTCTTCTACATCAAACAAGAAAAGATAAACTTTATCTTTGGAATGTAAAGTTAACATTATTAAAGACTTCGATACAAAAATGAAAATTTGTGAATTGGCAAAGAAGTTTGATCTACCAGAATCAACGGTCAGAACAACTATTAAAGGTAAAGAAAAAATTCTCGAAGCTCTAAAAAATGCTCACTCTTTAAATTCAAGCATCATTCGTAAACGTCGTGGTATTATCGCTGAAATGGAAACAATGCTAAAATAATGGTGTGATAATCAAGTAAATGTGGAAAATTGTTTAGTAATATAATTTCTTATACATATGTATTATCTAAGATTTTATTAAACATTTTTTTCTTTTTTTCTAAATTATTGTTTTCTTTAGTCTCCGGCCCCAATTAAAAATTATTTGTATGTATTTATATGCAAAATTGTACCCCGACTTACGCGGTTATCGCTCGGTCCCACCTATCGCGTAAGTTCGGGGTATTACTGTAACTTTGAACTAATTTGGTCACATGTTTTCCTTCTAAAACACTGTGGGAATCAAAAAATATTATGAATTTGTTTTTGAAAGTTCAGAAAAATTCTAGTACAGTGAAATGTCAGAAATATGGACTAATTGGGATTGGACTACATCTGAATTTTCAAATATGCATAAATTAGCATTTTACATACTGTAAATTCCAAATATACTGTAAATCAAGTTTAGGTGTTCTAACTTCAAGCCAGTATTTCACAAGGAATGTAGGAATAGTTAAAGATTCAAAATATAATTTANTGAATGTTTGTATTAAAAATATAGAAGTTATGTTTAATATTAAATTTAATAAATTGTAAGTCGTCATTCTAATGAACTCAGTCTTATAACCATGTCATTCATAATCATTCAGTTAAACACTGTAAAAGGTATAATAATATTAATTAAAAATGGATGCATCATGAATTAGCTTCAACAGGAAATAAAGTGGTTAAAAAAATACAAGACAAAACAGATAACATATCATCATTCAAAAGATTATCAAGGATTAATTCAAAGAATTAAATTTACTTAGTATTTTCATTGATTTCTTAGAAAGTATTATACCATAATGCACTGCAGAAGAAAAAAATCTATTATTTCATATTAATGAAATCAAAATTTCACTACTATAAGATCAATCAATCACTTTTGAAAAGATATGCCTCATTTATATGAAAAGTATAATCTGAACCATTCAATATATTTGATTTTACAATATAATACTTTAAAAACACACTGTAATTTCTTCAGCAGTATGTATTAATAATTTATTTTTTATCTAGACCAAGATTTTTATCTTTGAAAACTTTATTAATTCATTTTAAATGCAATAATAATTTAGATTAATATAAATTAAAAAAAAAAAATAATTACTGTACAGTGAAGCCTCAAAAATCCAGATTTTGCCATATATATCAAGAATATGGATTATCACTTTTCATATAAATGAGGCATATCTTTTCATGTTTCAAAAGTGATTGATTGATCTTATAGTAATAAAATTTTGATTTCATTAATTTGAAATAATAGATTTTTTTCTTCTGCAGTGCATTATGGTATAATACTTTCTAAGAAATCAATGAAAATACTAAGTAAATTTAATTCTTTGAATTAATCCTTGATAATCTTTTGAATGATGATATGTTATCTGTTTTGTCTTGTATTTTTTTAACCACTTTATTTCCTGTTGAAGCTAATTCATGATGCATCCATTTTTAATTAATATTATTATACCTTTTACAGTGTTTAACTGAATGATTATGAATGACATGGTTATAAGACTGAGTTCATTAGAATGACGACTTACAATTTATTAAATTTAATATTAAACATAACTTCTATATTTTTAATACAAACATTCATGTTTTTTCTTGATAAGCATTCTCAAATAGTAAACACATCTTGTCCTTAAAGCTTGAAATAATAAAAGCCTTTGAATGGTAGCTGTGTATACTATTCAAGAATTTCTGAAAATTTAGGAAAACTATGTAAAATTAATAAATACAGTAGATAGGTGCAGTATTTATATAACAAACAAACGTTAATAGAAAAAATATATGTAAAACATACAGTATAATACACAATACAGTAGCGTGTCGATTATTTGAATGTCGATCAACCAAAACGTCAGTTAACCAAAAGCGTTCCAGTCGGACTGTGTCATGCTGAATCAAACATTTTTGATACTAGATTAACTTCTAAAGTATAATTTTTTTTGTTTTTATATTTTTCAATATATTTATTTTGTTTGTACTAAATAAAGAAATAATTTTTAACGATACAATACGATTATTATTATAAAAATTTTTGTTAGGCTTAACATCGACGAAAATTCAATGCGAAGCAACACACAACAGAGAAAAATTTAAACATGGGATATATTAATATACTATTATTGGGATATAACAATATACTATATAAATAATGTATTTTTTTCATACGTAATCGGTTATCCGAAAAATCGATTTTCTGAACAACCCCAGTCCCCAATTGATTCGGATAATTGACACTCTACTGTACTTATAATAGTCTAATATAAAATTCAAATAAAATTCAAATAATTATAATTTTCAGGTTATGATTCATATTCAGTTTTGAATAATTCCTATGTTTAGAATTTAATATAATTTCAAAATATCATCATTATTATAAATGATATTTTTTCAATTCAAATTTGTGGGATTACTCTTTAAATGTATATTACATTATCTGAAAGTAATAAATCGCAATCTTTTATATTTAAAATATGTCAATTCCGAATAATTTCCAAATCAAGACAAATTTTTAATTCAATAAAAATATTTTAAAATATTTTTCATTAATTCATAATTCTTTATAAAACAAGAAAAGAAAAAACAGCTTAAAGTTGTACTGGACAAAATTGTGTATAAAAGAAAACTAAAAAATTTTTATGATATTAGTTAAACATGAAATCTTGTATTAATGAATTACAATATAGATTTTACTAGATATTTTATATAGTTAATATAGTATATACTGTACAATATTTCTTTTGCACTACCATAAAATGTAGTGTTTAATTGTAAGATAACATTTGATTCATATTGATTATAATCTATAAAAAATAAATAGCATTTGTATTGATAAAATTTCATGCATAAAATAATTATTTTACAAGTAATTTTTAAAAATAGATAATTTGAATTTTATTACTTAATTACTTATCATATGAAGATCATTAAATGCATTAAGTTATGAAATTTTAAGATATGTATTCATTTATATGAAAAAACTTCTTTTAAATGTTGGATTTGTAAAATATGATTTTAATTTAAAAACTTATTTCATAACAAAAGATAAATAAAGTTTGTAGAAAAAAATATTCAAAATATGAATTTATTAAGTTAAATTTTAAAAGAATTGTATTAATTTTAAATTAGGATGTCGACTGTATTCTTCATCACGTTCGGCAGCTAGCAAATGCTTTAAGATATTTTCAAGATGTAGTTGAGAAAAATACATTAGAAATGTTACCCGGTTCTGCCAGTGTAGTTCTTGAAACAGTCCTTGCTATCCATTCTGTCCTTAGAAAATGTTTAGTTAATGAACAAAGGTAAGTTGTCTTTTAATATTAAAAAGGTCTCTTTAGTATTTGAATTTATTGTTATCAACTGATTTTTACTTTTTAGTACCTTGCTACTTTCTGCAACAAACCAGGTATATCAAAGTCTTGCAAATTTAATACGATGGTCAGATAATGTTTTGCTTTATAACGAGAAAGCTCCAAATAAAGAAACAGTGCAAGATATTGTTAGAAATGTCCAAGAAGCAATTAAGGTCAGTACAGAAATACATATTTATAAATTATATTTCATTAATACTAGACTGAAAAAAAAATGTAATTTTAAAATAAATGTTGGATGAAAATAAACTTTAGCAAAAATATCTAGTTTGACTGTAGTGAAGTGTAGAATATTAGCATCAGTAAATATAAATTTTGAATCCTAATAAGAATTTTATTTTGTAAATTGTGAAAGTACACCACTAATTTTCTAGTATCCCTAGTTCCAGAGCCTTGCTAAATCAACAGAATCATATAATAAACTGCACATTTGACCAACTTATTATGCCCAGCTCATGCTTCTAAAACAATATGAGCTATTATAAACATACTGCTGTAAAAAAATGGATAGGAGGAAAATAAATATTTATTTGTATCTTGTTAAAATACAAATTCTTAGCAATATTTCTGAAAAAAATGCAAGCAGCTATTAGATCTGCTAGTTTAATGTTTGTATGAAAATTTTTATGTGACTTGTCTACTTAAAGTGTAATAACCCTTCCCAATAAAGCATGCACTGTACACCACACACAATGCCATTGTGATTGCTCATGGATGTATGTCTGTCAGTCACAGGAATCTGAAGTGCAATTTTATAATTCTGTTTGGAATAAAGATATCAGACTATTAGTTATGCCTATATTAAATAAATTTATTAAAATTAAATTTGTATGTTTAAGAATTAGATACGGAAATATTAGTAATTATAGGTTTAAAAATTTGAAAAAAATGAGACATCAGATCATTTAAAAATATATTAATTACAATCTGAACATTAATGATATCAGAGAATTGATGACAAAATATGATAAAATAAAGGAAGCTTTTTCTGTGATTATATGATAAATTGTTGTTTCATACAGGATGTGGGAATAGCTTTTGATGAATAAACTAAAAAAAGCAGGAAACAAGGCTAAAATTTGTAATTACTTATTCTAGAAAAAATATCAATAAGTAATACATATGACGTTGAAAAATGATTAAATTATATGCTATTAGTCATTAATTTAGTGTTATACAAATTGAATAGATGTAATAATTTGCAAAAATCAGAAATATTCAAGAAGAAATTTTTTTATTAGTTTGCTTCTGGAGTATATTTGCTTAAATACAATATGTACATTTCTTTGAAAATCTTTGTCTGTCAAATTGTATTTATACTATATTATAATTTTTCATACTCATTTAATACATTTAAGCTTGGAACTAAATATATTTTCAACATATGTAATTTTTTTCTGTTATTTTGAAATACTGTGTGTAATACAAAGTAATATATTCTGTTGAAATGTTAAAATATTTGGAAAATTTTAAAATGCTGCTCTTTGTATTTTTTGTATAACAATTAGTCTAGTAGACCAGATAAAATTTATACAGTCCATATGGTATTGGCAGGTGATAAGGACTAAAAATACTAACAGTTAAATTGTTAACATTAATTTGTAATAATTGAATGTTTTGCTATATTTGATTGAAAGGATTAGAAAAGTAGAAATACACCAGAATTTTCTTTAAAAGTAATAGAAATAGTATTTTCATTTTACTTTACAGACTAGTATTTTTCTATAAAAAAAAACTTGGGATGAGACATAAAATTGTGTTACAAATGAAACAATTTTAAGTAGCTTTAATATAGTAAATTCACTTAAAAGATGAAATCTATATTGAAAGTTGATTGTTACATTTTGCGAAGTATATGCAAAGGTGGTAGTGATAAAAATAATAAAATTAATGAAAACAAGACAATTTATAATAACCCAAAATAATGTATTTGTAGCCTTTGATATAAGAAAATTGTTGTTTGAGAGTTTTTAAAAATTTTTTCTTAAAATTTTTTATTTATTTATATAATTAAAATTTCAAAAAGTTATAATAAATAAAACTGAATAATGAGTTAATTTTATTTTTATTTATCATTCAGAATTGTTTCATATTTTGTTTGTGTATTTTCCAGCATTTATTGAAGCAAATCTATATTTATTTTATTCTAAAATGAATTCAAGTACTGTACTAGATTTTGTACAGAATAACACAGGTACTTATTGTGTTGTTAACATAATAATAATTGTAATATTTTATATATATATATATATATAATAGCTGAATTTCTGAAAAATATTTTCTTTTTTTTCAAAAATAGATCAACTGATAATGCAAAATTTGAATCAAAATTACTCAGTGCTGGAACTAACACAAATTAATCAGTTTATTTTGAAATTGTTTGTATATTTAAACTGATTTCATTGTCATTCTTTTTGTAGACATTGGTGCAATTATGCATTGATAGGTTGCAGAATAAAGAGTCAAAACCTACTCAAAATACACAAAGTATTCAAAATGGAATATATTCTACAAAAAATGAAAAGTAAGATATAAATTATTACAATAATTTTTATAAGTAATTTTTTTTTAACTAAAACTTATAAAAATTTTTTGATTTGTTTTTACTTTCAGCTCTCATAGAAATTCATTACCAGATATTCCATTAACACCTCGTGAAAGAGAAATATTAGAACAAACAAATTTCTCAGGTATTGGTAAAAATTCTTATCCTCATACTCAGTTACATCATTCAACATCATCAGATAGTATATTGAGTTCTGGAAATAAAAATTCAGTAAACTGTGAGCTTCCTCCACCTAAACCACCTTTACCCACTTTAAGAGATATTTCATTCTCATTAAGGTAGGTATATAATTTTTCAGTAAAATTATTTATTATTACTTTAAAATTTCAAAACAATATTGCATATGCAAAAATTTAACAAATTGCTTATAAATAAATAAGTTTTAATAAATTTAATGTAGTTTTGAATTCAGGAATGAAATTTTTAACAGATTATTGCATACTATGGATGAAACTATTTTATTGTAATCAAAAATTAAATGACTGATAGTTTGTTCAGAGAACAGATTTTAATTCCTTAGCAGCTATTTTACGATTTTAGTTGGTGTTAATGGTTTTTAAAATTCAAAGATGTAGGGATAAGTCACAAAAAAGAACTAGTTGATAAATATCAACTCTTATACTTGATCAGTTATGAGAGTTGGCATTTTTCTTTTTTAATGGTGAAAAACAAAATTCTTACATAAAATTCTTACATAAGCAGCATGAAAATTAATTTTATTTAAAAGATAATATTTTATTTATTTTCATATTTGAAACTTTTTTTTAATGACAACAGTTATTTCACAATTGACTATTTATTAGATCAGAAGTGGCCAAATGATTAACTTTTAACCTTTGTTATTCTAAAGCATAATATCAGAAAACCAGAACTTTAAATTTTGTAAATCTTCAATGTTCATTTTAGAAACAGAAATAACAGCCAACTCTAAAAATTATATTCAAAATAAATATTAAATTTTGAATAAGCATAAAACAAAATAATTTTAAAATACAGTAATACCTCGACTTACGCTACCCTGACTTATGCAAACCTGGAGTTACGCGATTTTCAAATCTCGTCGATTTCTCTTTTGTTTGAGCGCCACACAACTCATGATTACTCCCTACACTATTGTTCAGCTTACATGTTCAGACGTGTCATGCAGAATCAACGCATAACTACAACTTATTTTGTGTTATTTATTTCTGTGTTTGTTATATCTAATGGAGACTTGAGAGACTCTACTATGTCATCCAAACGAAGTAGGACTGATTATTCTGCATCAAACAAGAAAAATAAACTTTATCTTTAGAATGTAGAGTTAACATTATTAACTTCAATACAAAAATGAAAATTTGTGAATTGGATAAGAAGTTTGATCTACTGGAATTGACGGTCAGAACAATTATAAAAGGTAAAGAAAAAATTCTCGAAGCTGTGAAAAATGCTCAATCTTTAAATTCAACAAGCATCATTCGTAAACTTCACAGTATTATTGCTGAGATGGAAACAATGTTAAAATTATGGTGTGATATTCAAGTAAATGTGAAAAATTGTCCTGTTGATCAGAACACGGTGTGCTCTCAAGCTAAGCTGGTTTTTGAGAGATTGAAAGAGGATGCTGGAGAGATGGCTAAAGATGAAGAGTTTAAACTTAGTAACGATTGGTTCAGCCGATTCAAAAGTTGCTGTAATTAGCATAGCATTGCAGAAAGTGGAGAAGCGGCAAGTGCTAATAAAGAGGCTACGTCTTACTATCCAGAGAAACTCAAAGCTATGATAGATGAAGGTGGCTATACCAGCCAAACCATATTCAATGTAGATGAGACTGTCCTGTTCTGGAAGAAGATGCCTAAAAGAACTTTTATCGTGCGTGAAGAGAAACCTTTTCAGGTTTTAAGGCCGCCAAAGATCAATTGACAGTGATGATTGGCGCAAATGCAGCTGGTGATTGTAAGTTAAAACCTCTCTTAGTTTATTGCTTGGAAAATCCAAGAGCATTGAAAAAACTCTAAAGATGGCTTGCCTGTGATTTGGAAGTCAAATCGTAAAGCTTGGGTGGCAGCTTCCCTTTTTGAGGACTGGTTTGGTCATTACTTCATACCTGAAGTCGAACATTATTGCCAATCTAAACAAATTCCATTTAAAGTGATGCTAATAATCGACATCACGCCAAGTCATCCCCCTGCAACTTTAACTAATTTTGGCCCACGTGTGAAAGTTGTATTTTTGCCACCAAATACAACCAGCTTGTTTCAACCGATTGATCAGGGAGTCACCAAAACATTCAAAGCTCATTACACAAGACGATAGTTTGCACATCTGCATGAAGCTATGAGACAAAACAACAAGTTCTCTGTTAAAGACTTTTGGAAACATTTTTTTCTAAATTATAGTTTTCTTTAGTCTCTGGTCTGAATTAAAAATAATTTGTGTGTATTTATATGTGAAATTATACCCCGACTTACACGAATTCGACTTACGCGGTTATCGCTCAGTCCCACCTATCACGTAAGTTTGGGGTATTACTGTATTACCAATCTATTGTTTTTAATGAGAACATTGTTCCTTTCAAAATTTAGCAACATGAGAGCTATTGCTTTTGACAAAATCATGTTAAAAGCAATAACTCTCATGTTGTTTTCTTCCTACAACTGATAAATAAATTACTTTAACACTAGTTTTATATCTAATGTTGAAAACAAATCTGTTTCATTTCATTTTTTCATTTGTTGAACTACATAAAAGATCAAACTGTAATAATTTGTTTCTGGCTTGAAGGCAAGTTTGACTTTTTTGTATGGATATGCAAATATATATAGTACAAAGTATGTCATGAATATAGTGTGTAAGACTTGATGCCATATTCAAATTTCTTGGCAATAAAATCAGATGTGATTATCAGCAGATTACCAGATGTGTGCATACAATTGAAATATTGTTATCAGAATAAACTACATCATTTCTTGTATGTGTTTCTTGTATTGTGCACATTTTGTGTCATTCTTCAGTACTTTGTATCTTCATTCAGCTTTGACATGGTGTTCTTCACTTTTTTTTCATTATTTTTTCTTCATCTTGTTCAGAGTTGTCTGTTTTTAATTTCATATGCTGTTTTTAATTTCACATTTGTTACGTAGCAATTGCAATGTACCAAGGCTGACCAAGCTCTAGATTAAATTCAGACTGGAAAATGTATGTTTAGAGCCAGTACTTTTCTAGACAAAACCTTTTACCTGCAAAAGTAATTTATGTAAAATTTTTATGTAAAATTATATTAAATATTTACATCAGGGTTCACATTCTTAAAATTATTATGCATTTGTGAAAGCATCAGATCAGGTCAGTAGAACTGATCTGTAGTGATCTTGTCAGCAATTCTCAAACTTTGGGAAAGAGGAAATACAAGCCATGATTACATCCTTTACTTTATCTTTAATGACAAGAGGTCATTTCAAACTGTACTCCTCTTGTCAGTGAGATCAGTACCAAAAGTTAACTTTTGCTGTATAATCTAAAGATGTCTTTAAATAAAAAAAAGATGTCAGAAAATGTCACACAGTTTACACCATTACAAATACTTCTTGCTGCTCACCATTGACATTTACACTATATATGGAATGCAAGTTATTGATGTATCAATACTTACATGAAACTGCATATTATTACATCACTGTTTTGCATATCATCATGACAAACTTGCAAAATTGCAGTCATGATAGAGACTAAACAATAATCATACCATAAGTTGAGTTTTCTCTGGGAATTTGTTTTTACCTGCCTTCTTATGATAGGTCTTGATTCCATTTATGTAGCAAGTAATTGTGTTTGCTGATTGTGCATCAGTGTTCTAAAATCTTTGGACAGTTTCATTTTCTGAAAATGCAACATGTAACTAGTCTCTCTGCAGATATTGGTTGCAGACTTTTCTGTAAATTAACAGAAAACAGCACAACAATAGCATGATCATGTGTGTGAATTCACGTCTTGATGCCTGCAATGTTTTTCCACTCATCTCGCTTGGGGACTTTACAGTTGATTTAATTTGCCCACTGTATGACAAACATTCATTTCCTGTTTCCCTCTGCATTTTTTACTTCTGATTCCAATTTGCAGGTTGGCAATGCTTTCTCTTTTCTAAATTTGCAGATCTGAAGAGGTGAAAGAAAACACCTGCTTATCCACCATTTTGTATGCACATGCAATGTTTTTCCACATAGTTGATAAGTTGGAAGCATTATTCATTGTAACCATTGGATTCTTTTAGTAAAGATACCATTCTCTACATTGTTTCACATTGCACAATTTATTATAAAAACCTCAATTTGGCTATTTTGATGCTTGCAACATTATTTAGAAATTGAAGGCTCACATCAAATAAACATAAAAATTATTGTACATTAGTGAATTTATCATCTATCAATTAAACTTTTCATTTTTTTCAAATAAGTAGATGGTCATATTTTTCATGCCTTCTTAATACATTCAACAATAATAATTTTTTATTTATATTTAAAATTTAATGGTAATTAATAAATTTTTATGTTACAAAATTATTTTAAGTAAAATAAAAAAGTAGAAATAAATATAATTCTTATCTTGTTTACTTTTATTTTTTTACAAACTTTTATTTAGTGAGTTTTTGATTATTTATTTTATTTCAGTGCTGATTCTCCTAATGCAAACAGAAGCAGTTCAGAATCGGCACCACCTCTTCCACCAAAAAAACGAGGTGTTACTACTGTCCAATATACAAGTAAAACAGAGAATCAATCTCTCTTTTCTTTTGGAAATAATAATTGTCCAAGCATAATTTCAGCAGTTACAACTAATGGAAAATTTCTTGGTTCCGATCTTAATCATTCTTGTCTAGCTGACTGGACAAGTCCATTAAGCCACTCGTCAGACAGCTCAACTCCTCTTAGCAAATCATTGACAAGTAGTCTAGATTCAAATCTAAATCATTCTGCAGATGACATACTTTCAGTGGGAAAAATTCAAAATGTCTTTCATAAATCACGATCCCAAGTAGATGCTTCATCCTGTGAATATGAATTTGTAACATCATCTCAAACTTACAGTTATGAATATTCATCGTTCAGCTCAAAAACAGCATCTCATAATTATACTAGTAATGTGGATTCTATGTTACAAAAGTTAAATCATGTGAACACTAATGTTGAGAAAAGTGTCAGCAGTAATAATTCTAGTTTAAATTTTTCTATCAATAACAACAGTCATTTAATACCTCCAGCTCTGCCTGTTAAACAAAGGCCAACGAGACATCGTACACTGTCTCAGTATGATAATATACCTCATTTGGTACTTGATGTTACTGATGTAAGTTTTTCTTTTACTTTAATTAAAAATTTAATTCCTATTAAATGAATATGAGATGTATCAATAAAATTTGTACATTGATTAATTTTATAAATTTTAATTTTTGTTTTCCCATATCATATATTAACTCTTGAATTAAACTGCAAGAAAACTGTTATGAAATTATAATCATCATCAGTGATATTTATTGATTAATTTTTGTATGTTATATAGTCATGTGATAAGAATAAATTAAAATCAGAATTTTCATTGGATGGCATGCATAGCCCTCATTGTCCAAGAGCTCATAGTCCACAGCCTCTTTTGCATCATCAAAATTGGATTGCAGGAAATCACTCACCATCATGTCCCCATCATTCACTGACAACTGACTTTCATTCCTGTGAAGATGGAAAACCTCCTCCTTTGCCACCAAAGAAAAAGAATAGTTAGTGGTGTTAATTTTTCTTATATTAAAAATATTTTTTAAGATAATTTAATTAAATTTGAAATTTTTTAGTTATGGCATACATGCAAATGTTTGGAAGCTATTCTCAGCCAGCAGAATCTGAATTCTATAGGCATTCATTACATACCTATCAAGTTGTACAGGCCCAGTGGCAACAAGTAGAGCTATCTTTCATGCAACAGCATTCATTTACAACTAGTATAATTTCAAGCTCTGAAGATTCTGTATTTTCTGATGATCCAAGCAGTAGAAGTAGTTTAGATCGCAGCATTGGAGATGATGAACACATATCTCCAGCTACAACACCTCCAGCTTTACCACCAAAGAAAAATAGAGTATGTTTAATTTATATTAAATAATAATAGTACATTTTCTATATTTCAAATAATAAAAATTGTAATTTTTCACTATTTTTAAATGGCAGCAATTAGAAAAAATAAGTTATATTTTGTGTTAAATGTATTATATATTGTGTTCTTAGAGATATGCATTGTATTAGATATAAAATTCTTATTAAAATTTGCATATTATGATTAGGTATATTATAAAATTTTGACAACCATTTTATTAGTTTTTGATTTATTTATTATGAATTAAAGAATATACAAGAATAAAGTATACTAGTGTTTTTAATACAAAATTCTTGTATAAAAGCACTAGAATGCATAATTCTTGTATAGTTAAAAATGCTAAAATTTATCAATACAATATAGATAATTGAAATAATAACAGAGAATTGAAAAAAGTCAGTTTTTTTTTTTATTTTTGTTTTGCTATGTATTTTCACTTTTCAAACTAATACTAATGAAAAATTACATTAATTTTAATTTTCTTAAAATCTTTATCCTTTATGATTTGAGATTGATTGTATGAAGAAATACTAAAACAGTTTCATTTTCACAAATACAGTCAAACCTTGATAGAATACTGTTCATTTATCTCTGAAATTGGCGCTAAACTGAAAAATCTCATACAGTAGAAATTATTATAAGATTTACACACAAGTTTGAGGTTTGAGTTTGAAAATCACACAATTTGGTGATAACAATCTCATTTACAATGCAATATCTTACATTTGATAATTCAGAGATAACAAAGGATACTACTGTTTAATAGTTATGGGAAAAATCCATTCATAAGCAATGATTGGAGCTATACAAGGACAGCACTTTAAAGGAGAATGTTATATCAATGTTTGACTGTATCTGTATATAATTCTTTCAAATTATATACAGATACTGATACTGATTTATATCTTAAATATTCATTAAAGATTTTTCAAATATACTATTACATTACTTAAAATAAAGTTTATAATAATATCAATTTTAGTATAGTATTTTGAGTTAATATTTTTTGTTAGTTCAATATATTGTAATTATTTTTCATTTAATTTAATTCGTCATTTAACAATTCAACAGAATTAATATTTCACAAGAAAATTCCAAACTGTATTTTAAAAAGAACTTGTTGATATAAGATTCTACGGATGAAGATGAAATATCCACCTTTATTCACAGCTATCATATTCAGAATTACACTTTTATAATTTTATAATCAATTTTCAACTTTGAAATATCTAAGTATATATTTATTACAAATGAGTTCTTAGAAATGTTAAATTTTCTGTTTTTTTTTTTGTTAGTAATTCATGAATTGACAAATTCACAAATATTTATTTATGAATTTTTTCCGGTCATTCATTATTAATATTAAAGTTTTTCAAAATTTCTCAATAATAAGATTTTTTTCTTAGCAAATTATGAGCATAGATATCAGTAACTTTTAACTTGAAAATGGTTTTTTTGATGCACTTAGTAAATCATTAATTTTAGAATATTTACTTTTATTCAACAAGTTCATCAAAAATTTCAGTTCTAGAGCCAAATTAATGGTAATTTTTTTCTTTAATATCTACAAAATTTATATTTTTATTAATTTCAACTAAAACAATTTATTATTTTATCCAATTTACTTCAGTAATTTCAGTTGTGCTCGAATGCAATATGATTTCTCAACTTTCTATAACTTAGTTATTTACAAAGGAATTACTTCCTTTTAAATATTCTGCTAAAAATTATTTTCAATAACCACTGCTATAGTATTTAAAAAATAAATAAAACATAGGTCAGATAACTTGAAAGACAGTACAATCTCAGTAATCTGTCATATATGGGACTGGAACAATGTCAGATTAAAGATATTGTTGGATTATTAGAAGTAAGTGAATTCAATGGCACATAAATGAATTTGATAGCATAGAATCAACTGTTTAATGATGCAACAAAACACAAGTTGGGCTACTTATCAAATCATCTAAGCAGTTGATGTCATCTGAAATCAGTGTTCAAATTTAATAAGAATCGGAGTTTGAAATAGTGGGAAGCTTTGTACAACTTGGCAACATGAGTAATACCCAAGAGTGTACTAGTATCAACTGGATAGTAGTTACTGGATGTATTGAGCTTAGTAAACAGTCAGATCACTGAGATTCTACTGTATATAATACAATTTTTAAGTTAGTAAAATTGAATATTATTCTTATATTTAATTTAGTAAAATAAAACTAAAAATTAAAGCTTAATGCAAAATTAATATAACTATTACTCATTACTTTTACATTTCTAATGTATTGTAACATCTAAAATCTTTCAATATTTTTATATGAGATTGTTTCAAAAATGATTTTAAATTAATTTTTTAGACAAGTGCTGGCATAGCTTTACCTGAAAAATCACCAGATTCTCCTGTTACTCCAACAGTGAGTTCTGGCTTTGGAAATACACTCAGTCCTTCAGTAGATGAAAGCCAACTTTCTTCTGAAGGGTAAATATACAAATTCATTTATTATATTTTATTAACAAAAGTATACTTTTAATGCATAATTATTTTCAAATTTTAGAGATTTGAGTATTGGTTGGACCTCTCCAAAGAATGACAATCACAAAGAAGAAGAAGAAGAAACTGCTGAACAAAGCATATTAGATGAATTAGATGTAACTGGTTTAGTATTTAAAAATCCTGTAAGTGTTTACAATTTTACTTTTGATAAAATTTAAAAACAACCAATAATAATAGAATTACATTGTAATTTTTAATTAAAAATTTGTTTTACTATGTCAAAAATTTTTAATTAAATGTTAAAAAATAGATTAGCTACTTTTATTGTTTTCGTTTACATGGTGTAGACACAAACACTGCACTAAGCTTTTGCAAGATGCTTCTCTGACATGGGTGCTCAAAACCGTACAGAGAAGCCTCATACAGTTTCACCATTCATTTTCTTGATGGTGTCCACTTCTCTTTTGTGTATTTTAACTGGACAAAAACATTTTGTAGTGTTCTTGAGATGCTTTTTGTAATTTAAGTTTTTGTTTAGATTAGTGATTTGCTTTTTATCCTTACATTACTATAATTTAATATGAAAGTGCAATACAGAGTATTTATTGTTAATAGTATGTGATAAGTCATCCGTAGAGCCAAAACTTAACACAATTTAATTGAGTGTATGAATGCTATCATATTTCATATGATGAGATTCTCCATGTGAAGACAGTTGGGGGCATGATGTCCAAATCACTATTAATTACAGTTGACTCCCCCCTATAACACGGTAGATACATTCTGATTTTTATGAAATCCATTTTCTATGAGTCCTTAAATACATGAGCCAATCACAGCCCGGCATGTATGCGGTTTACGGACTAAGGCTGTTTGAAAGGTTTTCTTCCATAAAATTAATCGATTCTAGACTAATTCGACTCAACATTTCCAAAAAATGTATAATTTTTTGGGAATAATCCATATAAACTATGCTATAAACAAAAAATTGTAGGATTACTTACAGTGTGTGTACCGTTTGACGACGCCATTACTTAAGCTTGTTTTCGTTGTGGAGCAGCACATCGAATGACGCTCGCATGCTTCCTGATAAATTATTTTTCTGCGAAAACTTTGATGAAATTTGGAGACATCATTAATATAAATATAATTTTTATGGATGTTAAATAATAAATGGTTTTTAGTAGGTCTGCTGCTCGTTTAAACTCAATGGTTTGTACAATATCCGCTATTTGTCTAGATTCGACCAATCCTGTCACGACATGAGTCGGCCATGACATTTTACTGAATTATACGAGTCTCTTTTAGTGTGTTTATACGAATACGGCCGCAATTTTTTCGCCGTCATATAGGAATCCGAACTATATGAACCTGTTTTATAGGGGATCTACTGTACTTATACTCCAGTATGATTGCATATAGTTATTACATAGCAGAAGTAGGGTTTTGCCTGGGCAATGTTCATGTCTACACCATATATATTTTGAAACATTGGTGCTATTGGGTCTTATTATTTCAATATTTATAATTTTATTTATTTTAAAAATATTATTATTTAGTGAATTATTATAAAATAATTCTTGGTTTTATATTAATTATTATATTATATATAAATCAAGACATAGTTTTGCATTATCTTTAGCTTTCCTTTTAATCACAAAAGACACAGTTTGTCCAAAAATTATATTTTGAAACCACATTTATTCTGATTGTGTGTTCCAGAACACCATCGACAACCCAACCTTTCTTTGTAGGCTACTAGGTCATCAGGCTAAAACATTCTTTTAAAAAACACACAAAAATATCCAATTAAAACATTAAAAGTAAAGAATTGGAACTAGCAGCCTTACAGATGTCTTGAACTTGCATCCTTTCCAGTTTGGGAATTTCAGTCCTTTATATTCACTTGATAAATGCGCTGTTAAATGTAAATTTTGGCCTTATCCCTCTGGTGACGAATTACTTCTAAAAAAAAGTTTTGTTTGTAGAATTTCGCCGGATGATAATTTATTTTAATCACAAAAGACACAGTCTGTCCAAAAATTATATTTTGAAACCACCATTTATTCTGATTATGTGTTCCTGATTATGTGTTTAGCTTTCCTAATTAAATGACTTGTATGTTTGAATTTATTCTTAGTAGTCATTTGGTATTTTAGAATAGATGATTATAATAAAAACAAAGCTAAAAAGTTACAATGTAAATATTAAACAATAACATTAATTTTTAACATTATTACTAAAAGGTTAACAAAATTAAACCAAAGAAATATTTTTATATATTTAAAAACTATAATTATGGTAAAGCTTGACACATTTTGTTAATTGGTTCTGCAAATATACCATGTATACTGAACTTAACTGATGAATTAATTTATTTTCCACTGAATGTTAAATCATTAAGAATTCATCTAAAATAGTAATTTTTAAATTTACATTTGCTTGAATTGAATAAAAATATGGAAAATGAAGAAATAGAATTTTAAAAATTATTAATTAATTAAAGATTTTAGACAAAGTACAGTATAGTTGCATAAAAAAATGAAAACAAATTATAAACCATAATGGTATTTTTTGTTGAGCATTTTTTTTTTGCTGTAAAAGCTGAAGAATTAAAACAGAAATGTTAAGAAGAAATTTTTTAGCATTTGATAAACCTTAACACAATATATTCTTTTTGCAGTGTACTTTAGTTAACTTTACGTTGGACCACAGTATGGAAAAGGATCAATTTAATATTGCTAGCTCTGAACTTTGTCAAGCAGGCAACATTGAACTTTCCTCAGAACAAACCTTCATTAATCAAAACCACATATACTTAGACTTACTTGTATTTTGATGCAAGTTATACAATATTACAAGTTCCATTTTATTTAATTTTAATTTAACATACATAAAAAGACATATGTATGTTAAATTAAAATTAAATAAGATGGAAGCCAACTTTTTATTTACATATTATTGTTTTAATTTAAAATAGTTATTTATTAAAAGATATTTACAATAAACTGTAAAAAGTTAAATTATTTTTAAATAAAATTGTATTGTTAAATTTTATCAAAAGATGATATACAACATTTTACTAAAATCATTCAAAATTTAAAAAAATTTTATTTATTTATACATTCTATGTACAGTATTATTAATTGAGATATTTCAGTCTTTTTCTTTGCCTTAAAGAATTGATAAACATGATTTTAAACAGTTTTTTTATTTTAAATACTTATAACTTTTATTAAATATTTGAAATTAATTTGTATTTTAGGGAGATGATGGACCTGATATCAGAGGAGGACACTTAGATTCCTTAATTATTCAAGCTACTAAAGCTTCTAAAAATGGTATAAACAATAAAAATAAATTTTCTCAAAATTTTGTTATTTTTAAAGTAGTAATACAAATAATTTTTTATTAACCATTGGTAGATTTTATTTATCAAGAAGCTTTCCTCACTACTTACCGCACATTTATAACACCTTTAGATCTTATACATAAATTGCTGTACAGGTATAATAAATTCATTCATATGTCTGATATGAGGCAGCGTGCTGCTAGGAATGCATTTGCTCTCCTGGTTAGAGTGGTGGATGATTTATGGTAATATTGAAAATCCAATTCTGAAATTAATTTTTATTTTCAGATGAAAATAAATCATAATTTTTCTTCATTTAGTGTTGGTGATGCAGATGAAGAAGTCCTTCAAGTGTTGATGGACTTCATATTTCAGTTAGTGAGTCGAGGTGACTTAGTTCTAGCTCGTGCTCTGAGAAAGAAAGTTGTGGAGAAATGTGAAGTTCGACAAAGAGCTATGACAGCTTTACCAGTTCTCTTACCTTCAATGGCTGTCACTACCCATCAAGCATCACTTCTAGATTTCAAATCTGAAACTCTAGCAGAACAAATGACATTACTAGATGCAGATCTTTTCCAAAAAATTGAGGTATAGCTAAGATAATTTTGATTTTTATATCATATGAAATTATATTAAATGTTTGTTTATATTTTTAGATACCTGAAGTTCTTCTTTGGGCAAAAGAGCAGAAAGAAGAATTAAGTCCTAATTTGACAACATTTACAGAACATTTCAATAAAATGTCTTATTGGTAAATAGCAGTCTTTTTAATAATAAAATGTTTTGGCAAAGCATAATATTTCAATTTTTATTTAGGGCAAGATCGAGAATTCTTGAACCAGAAGAGGCTAAAGAGCGAGAACGTTATGTTGTCAAATTTATTAAAATAATGAAATATTTACGTAAATTAAATAACTTCAATTCATATCTTTCAATTCTTTCGGCTCTTGATTCTGCACCTATACGTAGATTGGAATGGCAAAGAAATATCACAGAAGTAATAAGCTAATTTTTTTATTTTAAAGTAAAATTTAAATTTTTCTTAATATTATGTAAATTATTTTCTTTGTATTCCAAATTATGTTGTTCTAGGGTTTGAAAGAATATTGTGCACTGATAGATAGTTCTTCTTCATTTCGTGCCTATAGACAAGCATTAGCTGACACAGAACCTCCTTGTATTCCATATATGTAAGTTAGTAAATCTCTTATAATTTAGAAAAGTTTATGCTATATTTTTTAATTTTAAAATATTTTAAGAATCAAAATTGTTTTTAATTCATAAATATGTATTTTTCCTTTAATTAACAAACCATTATTTAAATTTTATCTTACATTTAAGTCAGACTTAAGCTTATATTTAAGGTTAACCCTAGGTAAAATAACAAGAAAAATAATTCTTACATAACATTTTAGGTCAAATCTAGTAATTCTTATAAAATTATGTCTCTCTCTCTCTCTCTCTCTCTCTCTCTGCAAAGAGAATTA
This sequence comes from Centruroides sculpturatus, assembly GCF_000671375.1. Classification (NCBI taxonomy): domain Eukaryota; kingdom Metazoa; phylum Arthropoda; class Arachnida; order Scorpiones; family Buthidae; genus Centruroides; species Centruroides sculpturatus. Next base: position 56,122 of record NW_019384366.1, on the reverse strand, counting down.
AATTATTTTTCTTCTAGACATTTTAGTTAGAAATTTTCTGTTTACATATAGGAATGGCAGTTGTATTTTGAACATCTGCTTCATTAATAATTATCAAATATTGTTAGGCAACTTGTTTTGATAGAGTACTTTCTTGTTAGCATGGAGTATGTATTTGTTTATCGTTCGATTGCTAATCATTAAAATGATCACATAATCTTTAAAACTCTGTCTTCACTAAACCATAGCAAACAAGAAAACACACTATAATTTATTTACTCTACACAAACTATCATCTACTGTCTTGTTTACCTTACTTTTTAAAACACCCTGTATATTTAAAATGTGAAATACAGTTTTCTCTTCTATAGAGTAATTTCCTTCATCTAATAAACAGAAAATAAAACAATTTTTTATACAAATCATCTTCAGATATTCTTATTTAAAAAAATGTGTTTTAACAAAAACAGAAAAATATTTGAAATCACAAAACTTTACATTATTATTTCATTAGTTTTGAAAATAATGTTTAAATTTGTGTGTTGCTTCTCTAACAGTTCAATTTTGCTACTAATATTTGAAATTTATAAAACTGTAATTAATTGCCTTAGCAGATTTGCTTAAAGGTTTCATATTTTTTTAAAAATCAACTGCATTTAATAATTAAAATTAATACTTATTATTTTTATAGTGGTTTAATTCTGCAAGATCTTACATTTGTTCATATTGGTAATAACGACTTCCTTCCCGATGGATACATTAATTTTTCAAAACACTGGCAGCAATTTAACATTTTAGAGAACATGAAAAGATTTAAAAATTGGTAAGAATTTATTCTTAATGATTATATTTTTTACATAAAATTAAAAATTAAATTGTAAATTGCATCTTTTCACTCAGCCAATATCCATTTAAAAGAAATGAACAAATAATAGCTTTTTTTAATAATTTCGACAATTATCTGTGCGAGGAATCAATGTGGCAAATTTCCGAATCGATTAAGCCAAGAGGAGGAAAGAAAAAAGATGTTTGATTTTTTTTAATTTATTACAATTCGTTAAAACAAAACACGAAAAAAAATTATATTGCTCAGTAAAACGTAATCACGTGCCGAACCTCCGTATTGTAAATCGGTAGTGTTATAACATTTTTAAAGAATCGTGTTAATAAAATTATGTTATGTAAATACTTATAGTCGCTTAATGTATATTGGAAGCAATGGCGTAGTGTCAATGGAATCGTAACAGTTTTTAATATATTTAAAAAGGGAATATGTCACCGAAAGCAGCTCTTTATTTATAACTGTACGCTACCGAACGAGTGCTTACATGGTGCTTTATTTGCCATTCAAAGTTACAACCATTCTTTATATGCAAATTTTTTTATAGATCATGTTTTATAATAGTTATTGTTTAGTCAAATGAAAATGTGCCATTGTATTATAATTTTGAATGCAGTATTTGAAATATGAATTTTTATATAGAATTAGAATTTTTTTATGAAGATTTATTTGAGTGCGTCGAATTCGTTTTTTGCAAATCATGTGAGCATTTTGTAAGCTTGAAATTTTTTTTGTTTAAAAAAAACAAAGCCAAAACATGTTAAAGGCTATAATTTTTCAAAGAAACTTTATAGTAAGTTTTATTGTATTATATATTAATGTAAGTTTAAAAAAATGCACCAAAGAGAAAAAATTACACGTGTAAATGTGTATGTGCGTGCGTGTGTGCGTATTCGAGATAAGCCATGGCAATCTATTTCTTTCTCCACTTTTAAAACCTGTCCACACAAATTCGGCAGCTTTTAAAAAACTTCAAAGGTTGAATATCGAGCAAGCTCATTTTTTAAGCTCAGGGATGAGTCTGCATTTAAAAATAAAAAAAGTTTATTTTAAATCAGCTTGGAATAAAAACAGATGTGATTTATTTACTGCCCTATATAAACAAGGTGCATTTTATTAGATTGCTCTTCCTTTTATAACAAAATTCAAAATGTAATACGTATCGAAAAAGTGTGTTTAAGTTATTCTGTGAAAAATTTTCACGTGTATGTTATAAATGTCTTGTGATAATAAATATTTCATTTTGTGTCAGAGTTTTTGGTGTTTAACATGAAACTTGACATATTTAAGTTGCAATCGTTTTTTAACGTTAATATATAAATATTTCTTTTTTTTTTAATTAAAAATATTCTTTAAATAAAGTAATATAATTGAAATAACGTCCAATACATTTAAAGGCTAAAATGAATAAAACACCTTTTAATTATAATAAGATCTTTTATGAACAAGAGATGTTTGAGAATTGGTGTTTTCGCGGATGGCGAACTGTTAAGCTGAAAATTTCAGCTTAACAGCGTGCAGCAAAACGACGGCGTTTTTCTGCGCGCTAACGCTACACGATTTTGCTGCCCAACGCAGTCTATTGGCAATTTTGACGTCATAAAACGTGTTGCCCGACAAGGAAGTTGGTCAGTATTTGTTTTCCGAAAGTTTGGAAAACATATCCACTTGTCACCAACAACCCAGTCAGCGAACGTCTCGAATAATAATAGCGCCAATTTATGAGTAGCGATATCCATCATCGCGATCAAGATGGAGAAAAAATAAGTGAGGAAATAATTTCTAAGTGTGATCGAGTTTTATCGAGACAAGAGTACTTATATATAATACGGATAATATATGAATAAAGTTAATTGTTCATTTCTGTATAAATGTTTCTCATCGCGTGCTGCATTTCTGTGGAAAACATTGTCTAGTGCAGCATTTCTCAAACTGAGTCGCGAAATGATACAAGTATTTCTGCGAAGGTGGTATTACTGAAATATACTCTTAAGAACTAAGAACAACAGACACGTCTTATTAAGTATCGAAAACTTTAGTTGTAATAAAATTAATAAAAATATATAAATGATAATTATAAGATTATAGAATGCGTGTATTTAATTCATTTCTATTTTGATCATCATTAAAATACATATTTTACATAAGATCGTAGTCACAAAGCCACTTGAGTTGCAATAGTTTTGAAAATACAGTATTTTTTTGTTTATTCAAACTTGTAGGTTTATTGTCCTACATAATAAATAATGGATGGATTTTGGCATCTTAAGTGTATCAATAAATAATTTTTAAAGAAATTTTTTTGGTATACAGTATATACAAAATGAAATTACTTTTCAGATTGTAAGAAAATTTCGTCAGTTTTAAAAAAGGGTTCATTAAGTTTATAAAAATACTTGTAATATTTTTCATTGCAAAATAGACTCCTGAATAATTTTGAAACTGAAGATTGTAAATAAAACAGATTGTATTATTAAAAAAATGTAAAACAATTTCAGTTGTTATTGAAATTTAAAGTTATTAGTTACAAATAGAAATTGGCCTGAATCGCTCTTAATAGAAATGTACGCAATGTTACATTTCACACGTAGAAGTTTAATTAAATAAAAACTAATTTTATTTCGTTATGTAATATACAGTGACTCCAGTTTACCAGGTTTTTAAAGATTTTATATTATAAACATTTGGGTTGAGGAACCGTTACAAATATATTAGGTCGCGTGAGCAAAAAGTCTTGAGAAACTCTGTGTAGTGTTCGCTCTCTCCTTTAGAATTGGGCAACAAACTCATCTGTCAGCAAAATCGTGATTTTATCTCCCTGCTTAAGGTTAATCCACTTTTATACCCATATAAACAAGGATCAAGAGTTAAAGTTAACCGATAAGCATTCTTGTACATAAAAGTGAATGATAATGAACAGTCCTGGGATTTTGGCGACATACTTTTAACTATTTTTTGCCTGGTATCGTTATGCCGGTCTAATTACGCTGGTATTCGTCACAAAGAACGTTCAAACTAAACTTGACCAGAGAAAAAATGAGAATAAACTATATACCGTAGTACTAGTTTTTATATCACATCATGTGTTATTTTAGTATGTATTGTAGGCAGTGGTGTAACTACTTATTCAGCGCCCTAGAGCAAGTCGATCGGTGTGCCCCCTTGTACCAAGGAAGAGGTCTCGCGAAATTTATTTTGAACATTTAATTTAAAAACATATCTAATTATTTCGTTTTAAAACCTTATTTAATAACAATTTATTTCAGATTCAAGACATTTCAACAATAAGATATTCAATTTAATAAATCTTATTATTATAACCTAATCGAGATGGATTGATAATAAGCGCAGAGCCCAAAAAGGTTAGAAGTTGAAATTTGGTACATAGTACGCTTTGACAATGCACACTAAGAAAGGATTTTTCGAAATTCTCCCTGCGGATGGAGAGGAAGAGGGCTAAGGATTACCCTGAAGAACTTCTACTGTACTATTTTAGCGGCCGGATGGCCGAGCGGTCAAGGTGGCAGCTAGGGTTTCTTATTTCCCGGTCTTTTGCTTGTCCCGGGATTCCGGGATAAAAGTGAACTGTTTCCCGGGATCCCGGGATATAATNAACTGTATTCTAAATAAAAGCATCGGTTCTAAAGCTAAGATGGTTGTTAAGTATAAACAGAACATAACACCTGCCCATCCTTAGGTAAGAACCCCAACATATTCTAGCATAGAAATTTCTGAACCCATCAGGAATCATAACTGATGCTCAATAGTAGGGTTTCTTATTTCCCGGTCTTTTGCTTGTCCCGGAATTCCGGGATAAAAGTGAACTGTTTCCCGGGATCCCGGGAAATCCCGGGATATAATAAATTATTTTTAAAATATAAAAAATATCTTGAAATCGAATGATATCATTATTTTTCATTTTTTAAAGTAATTTAAGTGTTCTGCAACCTCCAAAATCGTATTAATAATGATGTGTAAAATATGTATTAAAAATACCTTTGAATTACGTAGAAAATTCACAAATAGAAAAAAATTTGTTAAAGTTTGTTGGAAACTGATTATAACAAAAAATGCCTACGAATTGAGTTAAAAATTTAAAGAAAAAACTGAACTTTGATCAAACTTCAAACTTCTAACTTAGAAAATAATTTTCTTTATTTAAATAAAACCTTATAAAAATTTACATTTGCATTATGAGATTTTAAAAAACAAAGATGGTCGATACTCCGATCACTCAATCTGGTTCTTAAATTGGTAATAAAAAGTCCTGCTGCCAAGAATGCCCTTTCTTATTCAATCGATGTGGGTGGAATCGTTTTTAACGCATTTAACAGAAGACAGATGTTGTGTGTTTTTTCTAGTGATGTAACGAATATTCGGTCACTATTCGGTATTCGGCCTATTACCGAATACCTAAAAACAGGAGTAAGAAATAACAAAAACAAGTAAATTAATCATTTTGGTATTTTTTTTTTTTTATAGATTTAATGTTATCGAGTTAGTGTTTGTTTATATTTATTTATAACTTATAACATGCACAAAATAAAAAAGAAAATAATATTAGTCACATGTATTCACAATTTATAATTACAAAGATCAGCACACGTACACACCTATTCGTTCGAGAATCGTCGCACATCTGAGGGTCTGACCCTGCCTATCCTTCTTTTTAAGCGCTCGTCTTTGCTCTTCCCTTTCTCTTTCCTCTATCGCTCTAGTCCACGTATGCCTATGCATACATCATAATACGCCCTCACGATACTTTCGATTCGTGACTTTTCCGTCGTAGATTTCCCATTTTACAATTACGTGACTCATAGCCTGGTGATAACGGATAAAAGAGACAGATAGGACGTCAGTATAAGTCACAGTTATGATTTCACAGATTCGAAACAGCTTGGTAGCCCGAACGACCCCAGGCTTTCGCCCGTGCACGCTAAGTGACTTTCATTACAAGCTTTCCGAAGTCTATGATAACAATTGTTTGGCATTCACGGCCGCGAATTTCGTGCCAATAAGCTGATTCGACTTGTTCGATTATATTATCAACTCAATTTCATATTTATTTTCACTTTGCGGTCCTTCTCTGTTCTTTTTCCGTTATTTACACGTGTAGGTTATTACATTGTTATCCACATTTGATATCATCACTTATCACATACTGCCGTGACGCTCTTGTCTGAACTGTCAAGAATTAACGCGATTGGCGAAGCGTAGTGACAGCGGGCCAATAGAAAGCAGAATCCTTGCCATAATGCGATTTGCGCGCCAATTTTCGTACGTGCGTTAATCGAGCCGAATAGTTTGGCCGAATATTCGCCTATTCGGCCACGCTCCTGGCCGAATATTCGGTATTCGGCCTGAGGCCGAATATACTATTCGTTGCAACACTAGTTTTTTCACCTGTAGCCTCAAAGATTTCTATTTCGTTCTCGAGACGCGTTTCAGTACTGCTTTTGCTGTCTTTTCTTGATCTGTCTACCTCGGCTTCTTTGATAGCAGCATCAAGCTTTTCAGCTAGTCATTGCAGATGAGCTTGCGACATCTGGTACTTGATCTGTATCACTGGAGGTAGAATCAGTAGATAGGCTACTCCAAAAAAGACGATATAACATCTGTTTTGCTGATAAAATTAACATAGTCTTGGTTGGTAAGGCTGGCAAACTTTTTTCACTTGGGAAAGTTGAAACTTTTCCATAATTCTTTCCACTATTGAGATATTGTATGAGGCCAGTCAGTTTTACATTTTTTCTCTCTGCTATGCGTCGAATAAACGACTCTTTTAGTCTTCTTGAAAAAGGTGTGTTTAGTTGATTTAACTCATTTATAATAAAAGAAAAAATACCTTCCGATGAAAGTAAAGTCGATCCTCTGTTGCCAAGCTTTTCTGTTCCAGCTTTGACAGCTCGTGGCAGCGTGGCTGCAGCGATGCCACGATGTCACGAATTACAGTAACTTCTTGTTTGTCAAGATCAAAATTGTCCGTATCTTTATTACAGTCAATGATTGCTTTCGATATGGATGATCTTATTTTAATAAATCGCTCTAACATGGCTAAAAGGCTATTCCACCGGGTTTTGGAATCCAGAAATAAGTGCAAATTTTTTCCATGTTCCTGTTCAACGTATTTTTGTAAGATGTTATTCTTTAAAGATAATTTGCGAAAAAATTTTGCTATTTTTCTGACCTTATTAATGATTTGAGAACAGACGATTTCATTACCTAGTGTGTCATGTAATTCAAATGAAATATCTATATCGAAAGGACCTTTAGCCAAACGCTCACACAAAACACTTTCAAAATCAATACTATAACTGAAATTTTCTTCATCTTTCTCTATATCGTCATTGCGCTCTTCATCTTCAGTTTGAATTTCTTCAGAAAGAGGGACTGCTACTGAAATTGTTGACTTTTTGTACAAAACATCACATACCGCTAAATGAATTCCGTGTGCATAACATAACTGATGCTCACATTCAATTAACCTTCCAAATTTCATCATTACAGCTGCATCATCAGTAACACAAGCCACCACGTGTTTTTCTAAAGATATGTGAAATTCTTTTAACTTTTCTTTGATTACTTGGACAGCAGTTTCTGCAGGTAGAACATTGGAAATCTTCACCATTCCTAAGTTCCAAAATGTTCCGTCACTTTTGTGTATGTTTATATTTAAATACCGGCGATTGTTTAGTGAAGTATATTCATCCAAGGATAAACTAAACCTTGATCCTCCATTTATTTGGCTATCAATTTCAGAACATAATCGTTGTTTGATTTGTTTGTAATGCGAATGGATGAGATCCATTACATGTGATGGATTTTTTGGTAAAATGTATCCTCTGTCTGTCAATGATTTTCTGATGAATTCATTTTTTGTAATAGAGTTGATAGAGATGCCATCTAAAGTCGCAAGTTTTGTTACTATTTCTTCGCACATTTCTTTCTTAATAAAAAGCGATGGTAAGGTTTGTTGAGAGGCTAATCGCTTACTACTAGTTGCTCCAGTTTCCTCGGCTGTGCGCTTAGTACTAGTGACAGATAATTTGTCAATATTATGCTTGTTATGCAGATGTCTAATAAGGCTGCTTGTTGAAAAACCTTTACACTTTATCTGTGTTTTACATTCATTACAGGTTGCAAATTCTTGTTTCAAATCCTTAACGAAATATTTCCAAACAATGATTCTGACATTCTTGATTAAAGGGATTGGTTATGAACAAAATAAATTATAAATTATAACGTAGTATAAATGTGGATAATAGGCGATTACAAGAAAATCCTTGAGTTAACTCGCAGCTCACAAATTCACAATATAAAGAAAGTGTGACACGTGCACAATTTATAAATAATTTCTACTTTCACTTATTCACATCAGATTTGTTAAATTTTACAGGATTGTATTATCTTTCAACTTCGGGGTAGTAAAGCTTTGTTTATTTTCTCCCGCGAAAGTAATAGACTCTACCAGTCCCCCACTTTGAACGACAACAAAGTGCTAATCGTTTTATTACTTTGTTTTCAAAAACTCCCTTATCTGTCAGTAGTGAGTTAAATGACTAACAAATTGTTTTTGCACTCGGGGAATGTTTTCTTTTAAATTTAACAACTTGTATTGACAGTAATGAAGTCTATAATTTTATTTTTAATAATTAAAAAAATATTGATAAAATTTCCAAATAAATGTTTGGGTCACAATTACTAAATGGTATTGCTACGTAATAAACATAGATTTTAATTGTTGCAAAATTGAAAATATTAAATTTGTAAATAGCGTCCCAACTGAATAAAGTAATGAATAATCTGCCAAGTATTGAATAATGTCACCGTAGTGTGTCTGTAAAAAAGCAAAGTAAACTACAACACGGTTTCATCAGAATCAAAAGTATTAAATTTCTTATCGCGCTATGATCGCGAGACAGCACAGCGATAACACCGAGCGAGAAAATCGCGTTGTCAAAAAAGCTGCAATAACTTATTTGAAATTAATTGGGATTTGGCCGGTCATTGAAACCAGGAGAAAAAGATAGAATGTGTAGTATTAATGTTGTAGTAAAGGTTAAACATTCTACATTGTTATTTTATTCAATTGCAATTGTGCTCATAATAATCGCGAGAATACAGAGCTTTCACTCTGCCAGAGAATTCACTGCAGGTGGTAGTAAGGTATTGTTTTTCGCAAAATTTCTGTAAATATATATATATATATATATACAAAATTTTTAAAACCTCTGTTGGAATCACTTCAGAACGTATCAATTGAGGATTACTACAAAGCCCGCAGTTCAACAATTATTTATTTTTGACACATATAAACAAAAAAAAATCTAATAAGCAGGCTTAAATTAATAAATACAAATGCGTTATGGCATTCTGACAGTTTATGAATTAATTATACTTTCTATTTGTAAAATTTCTTCAATCTTAACACAAAATAAGAAAAAAGTGAACTTTTAAAAAAATTTGCGGGATTACCCGGGGTAAAAAAACAGCCGGGATCCCGTTTGAGAAACCCTAGTGGCAGCCTGTCGCTCTGGAGGACCCGAGTTCTAATCCGAACGGGTCGAAAAATTCCTAGGAATTTTTCGGGGGGTGGTCCGTTCGGATATGTCGTGCCCTGTCTCTCACCACCCGGCGGCCCCATTGTGGGCCTGGCCGAAACCATAATGGGCTTGCAAAAAGAGGCCTCTTAGTGCCTGCAGGGCGAAAAGAGTTTAAAAAACTGTACTATTTTAGATGCTGTTATGTTAGAAATCGAGCATATTTTTAGACTCATCTGAAAATTCTCTAATTATTTTTTTTTTTACTTTTTCCGCCCTGTGGGAACTAAGAGAACCTCTTAAAGCAGGCCCACAATGGGGCGACCGGGTGGTGAGGGAAGGGGCCCGACATATCCGAACGGACCACCACCCGAACAATTCCTGGGGATTTCTTGACCCGTCTGGATTAGATCCCGAGTCCCCCAGAGCGGTAGGCTGCCACCTTGACCGCTCGGCCATCCGGCCGTCTCTCTAATTATTCTCGGAAGAGGGGGACCTAATTCTTGCACCTGGTGAAAACGAGTAAGATCGCCTATAATCTAATAATCTTAATCTTTTCTATCATTACTTTTTGCCCGAGCAACGCCGGGCTCATCTGCTAGTATAAATATAATAAAACAAAATATAATTCTTTAAGTACAAAGTACCTAATAATATTTACTACGTATTATATCATATGACAAAATGTAAGCAAGTTTCATAACAAACCCGTCGAAATCGATGGTTTTATTCAATCAAAGTACGAGTTCATTTAAAATTTGGAATTCTATTAGAAAAAAAAAATACAGTACAGCAAGTGTTTTCCGGCCCGTTTGCAGATGGTTTGCGTCTGCTCTTCAAGTAGTTTGAAGCACCTCTCACCGGCCCTCTCTCTCAATGGCTTCTTTTCAATTTTGTATCCGGGTCCAGGGTAGCAATTTAGCATTCCTAAGGTCGACCACCTTTAACTGGTGGGGTTTAACAGTGAGGGTAGTGTAAGATAACAATGTGATTGTTTGCCTCACTGGTTATTATAAAACTCGTCCTATCAGCAGTTAAATTTATTTTTTATTTGGTAGATTTGTCGAGAAAGTCATCAATCAGCATTAACTAACGAATTGGACTTAGAATTTTAGGTTTTTTTTTTTTAATTCTACTATGTGGACACTAAGAGAGCCTCTTTTAGCAAGCCCATTATGGATTCGGCCGGGTGGTGAAGGACGGGGCCAGACATACACAGATGGATCACCATCCGAAAAATTCAGGGCATTTTCGACCCGTTCGGATTCAATCTCTGGTCTCCAGAGCAGAAGGCTGCCACCTTGACCTCGGCCATTCGGCCGGGAGGTCAATGTGGTGGAATAGCTAACACATTGATAACTCATTTACTGATACAAGTGACTGAAATTTAAATATAATATGTTTCAATTATTAATAAAAATTGTCAAAATACCCAATTAGTGCGCTTTCTACATTGAATTTCATTCAATAAAAATGTGGTTCGAATTAACAGAAATCAAACAAACTATACGAGTAAATTAGAAATGACATTTTTTTTTAAATGACCATTACCTTAAAATTATGTTTATTTCATAAATTTTCAAGTATTTTAGCCTGATGACGATAACATTCAGTAATGAATGAATAAGTAATGCAAACCATTTTCATGATTGCAATGGATTGTTATAAAAGAAAGTTTTTGCTAGCTATGGCTCGCGTTTTTATTTTAATGATTTGCTTAATTTTCCCACCGATTTCGACAAACTCTTTACCCAATCTAAGGACGAGACATTCGGATTCATTCGACTACTACCGAAAACAAAGCATGTTCGATGCGAAACAGGATCCTTGAGAATTTGAGATTTTCCAAAGAAACGCACGGCGATGACATTTACTTGAAATTTTTATATCGGTCACTACGTCGTACGACTAAAGACATAATCTACCTGAATTGGACTTTCGATTTTATTCAAGAAGTCCAAAGATATATAAAATCAATCGAGAAGACGATTTGAGAGATAGTCTGAAATATTCGCATCAGTTTCCCGATATGTTGAAACCAAACACCGAATACTTGCAATTCTTATATCAACTATTGCATCGTTCTACTAAAGCAGATGTCCGGATGCCATCTCAAATAAAATCTCGACACCATCTCAGGGAAATTCCAACGACTACGGCTACACCAGATAAATCGAGAAACGAAATAATTCCAACTTCTAATCAACGGGCCGAGATTAAAGACAGAAAGAAAACTTATAGAATTGGAAGACCTCACTGAGAAAAATGTCAGTTATGAGCTCGTGACGGTCGAGCCCACTATCAATATGGACTTTACTACGATTTACTCGCATTTGTGAGCCGCAGGGGAAGTCAGAAACCGTCGACTCTCCTTTTCGGCAACAGGTCGTTAAACCTACTCACGTGTCAAGATGGCTAAATTTCGAATGCGGTCCCGAAGGGTCGGGATGCTTTTTGTCAGATCGAGTGGAGGAGGTGAGAGGGGTCGTCGACGAGGCGTAGGCGATATGCGAGTAAACAACACCATTTAACAATGAGAACAACAATTTATTAGATTAACGGAAAAAAAAAATAGGTTACAAAATCTAACATGGGGGGAAATGAATGTAGTTCACTATTAGCTCCTAACTCGCGGAGAGAGAGTTTACATTGATTTGTTTCATACCTCTAGTCAACTTCCACGTAGGCACAGAGTTCGACGCACAAAGTTAAAGTTTCCCGGAGACTTAATCCTTTTAGACCATAGATGTGAGACTCCCCCGAGGAGGGGGAAAGAAGTCGCTTTTATAGCTTCGGACTGGGGAAATTAGTCAGGTGATCTCCTATTGTGTGAGATAGAGTTGGTCTTGCAGGTGTGGAGGTTAAAGTTGTTCCCGGGACCCAAAACAAAATGACGAATTCGGACTTTAACTATAAACTTTTTGTCTTGCAGCAGAGGAATGTCATTGTTCGAGGGTTGAATGTTTATATTAACGATGAAAGTTATAAGTTTCGAACGATATATGATTCTTTTTTCTGACAATGTTATTTTAACGAGGAGGCGACAAATTTATTTTAAATACGTCGAAAATTTAGGGGGAAAATGAACAAATCTGGGCTTATTCTGAGGTCGGATCTCACACATTTATCACTTCGCGAAATTAACCAAAAAACTAACCTATTAATAACGATGACAATATTTACTTTTATAATTGTTGTCATAATGGTTCCACTAGTATGCAAAATTTGCTGGTACCAATCCCAGTTGATAGAGGAAAAGAAGATATAGCAGTTTTCAATTCTGCTGTTAGAAAAAGTTCTTGTGTCGACAATAAAAGAATGTTATGGAAACAAACGGATAAAAAATCTGATCCAGTTTGTGGAAAGGGGGTGATAATTTATGAATATATTTTATCAATTGATAATTGAAATTGATTTCGTATTTATAATGTTACAGTTTAGTGTTTTGAAATAAATACAGTATTTAACTTAATCACATTTAAATTTTCTGTCTAGTTGCATTACAAAGATCATAGCTATTTATAAAATATAAAATTTTTATTTTTATTTTATTAATTATATAATACAAAGCTGCAAGCTATGAGGAGGGTGCATTTCTCAATATGGCAATCTTACTATATAAAGCTGAAAATTCGGATTTTTCTGTCACTGTATGCCAAAAATGGCCACTAGGGGCGCCCTAGCATTTATTTAAATTAATTTAAATTAACAATATAAATTATTTTATATTTATTTTATATTTTTACAGTATAATAATATACTGAGTATTATTTTTATTTGTATTATAGTATGCCCCGATGCAGGCATCGGGCATACTAAAATACAAATTAAGTTTAATTACTCGTCATGAAGATAAAACGTGAGATTGTTATCGAATAAGATACAGTTCATTTATTTGAGTAACACATTTAATAGTACTGATGAATGTAAAATGTTGAATCTTCGAGTTCCTGAACAGTCAATAACACGCGAGTTTCTTTTATTTAAGTTGACTTTGAAAGTTTCTACTTGAACACCAACTAATAAATTTAATATAGAATAGTAATTAACATTTTCTGCATTGAAGTAAGATTTATTATTATAAACCAGCACTTCCTGAATTTTGAGCCATGACACAATTTTTATAACAGAACAACGAACTTTTGCGATCGTTCTAGTTGGGATCTCTTTAGTGGAAATGTCTAGAAATAAAAAGGATCATAGGTTCTCCAGATAGATGAGCGTTGTGACTATTTGTAGAATTAGAAAATTTACACACGTAAGAACCTTCGCGACTCCTCAGAAAATATCGGTAATTTAACCAAATTATTGATCATTTTTGAAGTATCATTCCAGTTCCTCTTAGCTAAAATTTCACAAATAAAATTATATATAAGAGTGCATTGCCTTAAGTAGTGCTTATTTTCGGTTATAATTAAGAATAAACTAACTTTGTGCTCTTTTGATAGAAAATTGATTCACATTTTTGTGCCTTGGCAGAGAGAAAGTTTTGAAGATTTTTACTAGGATTTCATTCTGTGAATGGCTATAAAATTCCGGTGGTTTGCTTAATAGCATAAGGGTAATAATTGAGTTACAACTTACAAATTAAGTCTAAACAATAGAGAATTTGAGTTTATTCAGGAAAATTAAAGAAAAAAGAATTTTTATAATTATTATTTAATTCTTCCTTTCGATTTTTGCTTAAAATTTCTTCGTCAAGTTTTGAAACTTTCCGGACTTTACATATTTCGCCTCTCAAGTATTTATCGCAACAAGCTAAATAAACGAAATGATAATATTAGAATGAAACATTTAATTTTTGAAAACCGACAAATTTTTACTTACAGCAACAAAATAATTGATCGTCTCTTTCATAAGCGTCGTTATCTTGGAGTATTTGACCACATGAACAACAATTTGCACAGTTTCTATGCCAAACCTTTAGAGAAGTGACATTGTTAACATTATATTTAACTATTTTATTTTTTTAATATTATAGTTTCTTACAGAATATGCTGTAATTAATCTGTCTGCACGGTATACTTTGCATTTACATTTATAGCATATATCTTCGTAATATAAGGTAGTCGAACATCCAGAATCTATACATCCCGGTGAATAATCATCTTGATTGGATCGATCCTCTAGAAGGCTCCTATCTTTGTCCAGTGATTTCCTATCAAAATATTTGAACGGATTTAAATTCTCCATATTGAGAATTTAAATGCACGTGTACAGAAATATATTCGTACCACTTTGAAGTAGTTGGGGATGTAAATCGCTCTTTTACCGTAACGACTGCTGGTGGTATGCCGTATCCGAAACCATTTGGTCCGAATATCAGAGGATAGCAAAATTTGCAATAAATTTCATCTTTGTGAACGGTTAATAGAGAGCTGTCAAGTGGACGTCTACATTTTGGGTTTGCTGCAAAACAAAGCAAATACTTTTATTGCTTCGCTCATCTACCCTTAATAAAGTACAGTAAAAAAAAACTTTCATAATAGGTAATTAAAGTAATATAAAAATTATATACTGTATAGGCCTTAGAAAATATTTGTAACAAATTTCATTTTGTAGCAAAGTAAATTTTTGTATTTACATTGTTATCAAACAGTAAAAATGCAAATTGTTGTTGCTACAAAATGAAATTTGTTACAAATATTTTCTAAGGCCTATACAGTATATAATTTTTGTATTACTTTAATTACCCTTATGAAAGTTTTTTACTGTTTTCACGGTGGGCACTAAGACGCTAACAGCGTAATCGCTCGGCCATCTGGTCGTACTTTATAAAGGCTAAACGAGCGAAGCGATAAGGAGACTTTCTTATCAGTCTGGAGATCCGAGTTGGAACCTATATCGGATCTTCAGATACATATTTTCATTTTTACTTTGGCTCAGAAATGCCGGCTCCCATTCCTTATAAAACAGTCATCGTCATTGTGAACGTAGTCGAATTCATGATATATATGAAAAGAACCTTTCGGAAAAAAGGTTCTTCCATATGTATCATGAAAAAAGTTAATAAAGATATAACTTTCATGAAATTCGCAATCAATTTACAGTTCAATATCAGTATGTATATATATAATTCCTGAGATTTTTGAACTCTCCCTGATGTTTTGAGCTTATTTCCCGTAATAAGCAGTATAATCTACTAAAGCTCACAAGTCAGTAAAATTTCTGTATACAGCCGATCGTAATAAATTACTGTAGATTCACTCGTTTTTCCATGTCATCCGAAAAAACACCCAGTTAACTCAGACAACCTTCATCCCCCTATAGGTCCGAGTTTGCGGGGGTTTACTATAAATAATTGAGAGTGCTTGATTGAATTATATTTTAACGCAATGTAATTTTTGTAGTGTAGTCTTAAACCGAATCATTTTATAATGAACGTCGTGAAAGTTTTTATATTTGCTGAACGGTTATTCGAATCGAATCTTTGGTGACATTAAATTCTTACCACAAGTATAGCAGATGGTATGCCAGGCTATACCATCCGAACGCTTTTCTTCATTAAAGAAAACTTTTTTTTTGCATCTTCCACAAAGTGTAACGGTGCCTATAACGTGGGGAGCTTCCTTCGCCATTGTCGCTTCTTCTTTATTTTTTTTTTTCTGTAATATGCACAATAATATTGTATATTTATATAGTCTCTCTATCTATCTATATACTACTTTTGTTTGGTTGTAATTAAATATAGGGGAAAAAACGACCAAAAATACTGCTACATTTTAAAAGAATCCTATAGGCTAAATGAGAATAGAAACAAAGTTTCGTTAAAATGGGGCGACGGCTTACCGAGTTATTGTATTTTTCTTTTTAAAATTAACGACAACGTTCTTTTTAAATAGCCTATACGTCATTCTGCTGATGGAATGTTTGCATTGTAGATCGTTTCTAATTTCATGTTTAAATTTGCACGGAAACGTTCTATTTAAGTATTTACGTCATTCCGCCGACGGAATATTCCCATAGAACACTTTTTTACTTTTAATTTATTCCATATACTTTGGGTTCGATGAAACGGCTGTACTACCCGACGAAAGGAGTAAGTGACCCAATTGTTACGGGTAGTCTAGTATGACATGAAGATACGAAAATTAATTGTAGCTGCCAAATACTTTTTTTTCACAGGAATTCTCCTTTCTATAATATTGCTACAATGCCGGAAAATGACTAAGAATGTTACAAATAATATTCTTCGTTTGCTTAAAATTCGCAATTTCTTGATGTTTTATATAAATTATTGAAAAACTCTTTTCATCGTTATATTATAACACGAACCTTTTAACACAATAAAAGTATTTTGCAATTATTTTATTTATTTATTACGACGTATCGGATATTTTAATTGAAACTCGATGAAACGAAAAATTTTACTCTGTTCCATTAAAATATTGAATAGGCGTAATACACAAAAATAAAACACCGTTTATTCTCTAAAGAACTTTGAGATATTGAAAAACAAATTAACATTATCTCGTGATATAAAAATACATGATTTATCATGGATTTTCTACTGTAGTCCATGATTTATCATGGGCGTCCGCAAAAAAATTTTCCAGGGGGGCAAAGCTTCGAGACAAATAATTACATCAATAAATTTTTATTTAATTAATTTTTTGGGGTGTTTTCACATGTATTGCATCAACCCATCCCATGATCGAGTGTCTAAGATTACGATTATAATTTGTGAAATTTTTTACTCGATCCCAGGAAGGGCAAGTGTCCAGTTTGTCCCCTCCTGCGGATGCTTATGGATTGTATATGTTACCGCTAAAGCTCGGAAACTCGTTAATGTGTAGATTAACTAGGGTGATCCGTTAAAGTTGCTAAAATTGTTCTATTTCTCAAATTACCTAGATAATGTGCAGATATCTAGGTAATCTGCAAATTACCTACTAGGCACTCGGTAAAGTGAAAATAAGATCTTTGCCACAAATAAATGTACCACAAATAGGTATGCTTGTCGCAGAAACCAATTGCTATGAAATTCAAAGTGTCACCAATCTTTAGACTGCACTAATAAGTAAGCACAATTGGATAATGTTACCTATGGTGAGTAAAATGGCGGGTCGTCTGATTCCAGCAAAGAGAAGAAAGGAAACAGTGGAGACGCACGTTCAAACCTAACCTAACCTATTCTAATAGTTTGGTTGGTAATAATTATGGTAATTTATTAGAATAGGTTAGGTTAGGTTAGGTTAAAACGTGCGTCCCCACTGTTTCCTTTCTTCTGTTTTCTCGAATCAGAGACGAGCCGCCATTTTACTCACCATAGGTATAAATACATTAACTGCACAATTACATCATGCGATCACCAGAAAAAGTATGATAACTTTATTATTTTTCGTCTCCGGTCCAAAAGTAGGGTATCGTTGAAGTCGTCTCGGTCCCCTCAGTTCAGATATATACTCAAAGTCCCGAAATTCCATAGGTGGTTATCTATATAATAATTTCCCTAATTGTATTAATATTTTAAACCGTTTGATTTTTGTATGTTTTTTTAATTGGTTGATGATTTACTCTATCAACTAACTTGTTGATTGTATTAACTTGATTCTTTAGATATCGAAAATTAAATAAAGAACATTATGTTAATTTAAGCGTACAGAAACGTTGCTTTGTTTCAGCAAAGATCTTATTTTCACTTTACCGAGTGCCTAGTAGGTAATTTGCAGATTACCTAGATATCTGCACATTACCTAGGTAATTTGAGAAATAGAACAATTTTAGCAACTTTAACGGATCACCCTAGTTAATCTGCAGATTAACGACTTTCGAGCTTTGGCGGTAACATATAGATTGATATGTCGTTATTCATCTTTCACTCATGTTGGCCTACTCCATTGCAAGTTAAGCTCATTTGTAATGGATAAAATTAGGTCTACTAAAAGCTTGAATATATTGATGCATTAACTAATACATCAATAGCAATTAAGCTTATTGTGTTAACTGTGTGTTATTGTATATACAGCTTAATTTTTTTCGCGTTCGTCAATATTTAGTCAATTAAAACGAGCAATTATTTAT
Organism: Centruroides sculpturatus; assembly: GCF_000671375.1. NCBI lineage: Eukaryota > Metazoa > Arthropoda > Arachnida > Scorpiones > Buthidae > Centruroides > Centruroides sculpturatus. Next base: position 37,738 of record NW_019384366.1, on the reverse strand, counting down.
TGTGACATCGTCACAATGCCAGGCTGCAATTTTTAATCATATTTTTAATGTATTTAATTTAAAGTATGTGCTTTTCACCCCAAACTAGTACTGGGTTGCCCCTGTACGTCATACTTTTCCTTTAACAATAGTCTTTCTAGTAATCTAACACCTTATAGATTTAAGTTTTAGGGTAAAATTTTTGAAGTGAACATGACTTCCAGTTTGCATCGAAAGTTCATATATAGTTAATCGGAACTTCCTGCCCCTAAGGTTTCTATATCCGGTCTCGTCTTTCATCTATAAACTTTGTTCTCGAGATTAAGTAAAGACGGGCGGGCGTACGGACGGACGGCAGTGGGAATTTAAAGATCTACAATTTTTTTCACATTACAGCCCAATTATTAATCGACTTAAAGAAATTGAAATTGTTACTTACTTTAAAAAATAGAGAACTAAGGACTTAAGCAAGTTTTCTCCATTAATAATCAGTGAAATAATTTTGTAAATACATTATTTTAGATATTTTCATTATTGCTTTCTAATAATGAAATTCTATGTTTCTTAATTTTGACGTAATTAAGAAACACGTCATGAAATCACATTCAAATGAAATTAAGAATCACGTTGTCATTTTGCACAAAATATAATTTGTTAGCATGATGTAAAATTAATTATAAGCTAATAAAGTACTTGCTTTCTTTTTATATTCAGCTTATGTAAATTATCATAATGAAACTAGATTAAAACTATATAAAATAGGAAAATTAAAATAAATGATTTTCTCCAATACAATAATTGCATTGCATTACAAGTAACTTATTTATAGTTTATGAAACTTTAAATGCACAGTGCGAAACACAAAAATGAGTTTCTAGAACTTGATGGGACCAGGGATCCGAAAGATCCCCCGGTCCCATCAAATTCGGATAATCGAGTTTCCATGTATATCGTAAAATTAGACAGACAAACAGTAACCAATCAGAGATTTATAATTCACTGAATGACTACAATATTATAGGTTTCTTAGAATGTCATTTTCCTTTATTTTATCTTCCCAAATCTCATTCATCTGTGATAATCATCAAATATAATTTGTGCTAACATAATTTAAAGAATTTATAAGAAAGTACATTTTTCTGCGGAAAAATTAGACTAAAGCTTAGTTCACACTGAGCGCGATTCGCTGGCGAAAGCGAAAAAAACAGAGCGAATAACCGGTCAAACCTGACTCGTTTGACAGATTATTCGCTCTGCTTTTCGCTCTCGCCAGCGAATCGCTCTCAGTGTGAACTAAGCTTAACAGTAATAATTAAACGTAAAAAAATTTTGTGTTAAAACAAAGTAAAAACAAATTAACAATGAACATCTACTTTCATGCAAATTTATAGTTTTAATTTTTCATAAACTAATTTTAAGTCTTTTAAAAATTCTTTCTTTTGTACAGTGCTATTTTTTACACGATTAAAATGTTTTTCTCCTCTCTACGCGAAGTCTCCGGTTTTCTGAAGGAACTAATACTTTTTGAGACTTAAGTATTTTTTAAAGTATTCGTAGTTATTCCTAGACTAGATATGTATTAACAAGGAAATTTTATTGAAAGTCATCATAAAAAAAAGAAACTTTTACACGCATTACCGCGTAACGGAGAGAGACAGACAGATACTGTATATAGGCTACATTGTCAGAGTTTCTCACAGCTAAAGACAGGTCAGTCAGTCTTCCCTGTTCGCCTTTATCGTAAAAGACTCGTTTACGATAAAGTTCACCCTTTAATTTTCGTATAACCCCTGCATTATACAATATGCAAAAAGCTGAAGTCGGAGTGAAAAACCTGCGCGAGGTACTTGCGGAAGAAACACGCCGGCAATTATCTTGAAATATTATTATTTAAACTCATTTACTTTATACCAGGAAAAATGGAGCTCGATTTTACTGTAATTATTTAACTAACAGTACTTATTTAAATTAATAAAACTTAAATATTCTTTTATGCCAAATCGTTTTTAAAAAAATGTGTAAATAATAATAATAATAATAATTTTATTTCTTATTTATATATTACTTCTTACATTACTGTCTGCAATACTCCAGTTCATTTTACCTGTGTTTAATAGTCTTTTAGCTACCTCTTCAGTTAGCTCTATCATAATCATAGTGTAAGAGGTCTGTGATAATTTTTACAGAAGTTTAGTAACATTTAATTATGTACGTAATAAAATGTTTCTATGATTTGTTTTTCGTTCGATATGACTTCCCTTGTTATATATAAATTTTAAGGAAATAAAAAAACAAAATTTTTGCTCTTAACGTTTATGATACTATCCTTTTACTAGCTACTAGAAAAAATTAAAATATTTTATTAAATATAAATAAGTTTTAATAAAAGTTACCAAAAATTTACAAAAAATCTCTTTTTCTTTGACAATTAAAATTTCCTAGATCTAGGAGCAAATCCCTTGACCCGGCAACATTGATGCAAAATTAAAATGTGTGATATCCCAAGTGAACTTTAAACTAAAAATAACGCTTATCATCGATATAGATAATGAATAGAAAATATTAAAAAGATAAGAGACATAACGCTATTACCAAAGGCGTGAATAATAACATGAGACATATCCAAAGCTGTTGGAAATTGTTATTTGAATTAAGCAAAATGGACTATTTCACAGCTATTCTTTTGTTTTCTTTCTTACTTCAAGTATCTTTGAGTGGTAAGTTTATTATATCCGTTCATGTATATGAGAAAGAATTTATCATAAATTTAATTATCATCATTTGACATTTCTAATTTCATTTTGTTTTTACAATGTTTAGAAATAAAAAAAATTAAAGCAATTTTGTCGCGTTTTTAGCAATATTCCATAGTTATATATATATATATATAACTGAAAAAATAAATGAACAGTAAAAATTTATATTCAATAAATCACTTCTATAAATACTTATTTTATAGTTATTTGCATCCTTCTACATAAATTTATTTTTTTCAGTCAGTACTTTAAAAAATATCACCAATATAATTCAGATGTTAGAAACTTTATTCATTTGAAAGCATGACAATGAATAGAGAATACTGTATTATAAAAACATTAGTTTCGGAAAATGCTTTTACTTTTTAAATTATTAAAATTTATTATAAAGAAAAATGTTTACTAAAGTATAAGCTAATGAACAGTTAGAATTTATGATCTATTCGATTGGTAGAATTTTCTACTATAATTGTATAAATACTATAACTAAATACTGTAGTTTTTTTAATTGGCCATTTCGGTGCAGTAACCTATACAGAATCTCTCTAATACACCAAAGATAATGTTATTAAAAGTGCGATTTACGATGGCTCAATGATCGTTTCTTGGAATCAATCAGATTTTAAAAATAACAGGTTTACTACGTGTACAGAGTGGTCAATTATATATTTAATAAATAATAATTAAATTAAATATATTTATAATTATTAAGTTAAATTAAAAACTTTAATTAAAAAGTTTTCCTATTCAGAGCACTCTGTGCTGTGAATAGGAAAACTTTAATTATGGCCACACTGTAGATAATCTATGGATATCATATGTATTTTATATAAATATCTTAGCTTTCTTACTTATAAGAATATATTTCAAAAATAATTCTTTATACCATTTTATTATTCATTGGGTGCAATCTTTTTGATATTACAGATTACAGCTTTTTATTTAAATTAGTGACTTTAACGAAATCAAAATTTTTACGAGTTATAGATTAATAATGCTATTCCATGCCCATTTAGTTTATGGTGAAGTGATGCCTAATCCGTATAGGTAACTTAAAGAAATCACACTTCTTCCTTGAAGAAGTGTGATTTCTTTGTTATCACCGAGTATAAGTAACATCTAGTAGTTAATATATTAACTAAATAAATGACTAATGTAAAATATACACAAAAACCTTGACAGATGGCTGTTCGTTCTGTACGTGCTACACACATTAAAAAAATCAGGTACGATTAATGTAACTTTTTGATCAATTTATGAAGCTTGTAAGTTATGATCACATTAATTCTCATTAGATCCGCCATCGCATGACAGCGATATGGTGTCATTTTACGAGTATACAAATAATTAAAATCTATTTTAAACTATTACATAACAAGCTATCGTCGTTTCTGTTAATAAAGAATGATTTTGCTTCCTCTGAAACCAAGTACTTATAGAAAATAATGATCCAGTGCATGAAATGAATTCATAAAAGTTGTGGAGCATACTAAAAAGCATGCCATCTTTTATTGTTTTATTGTCTCAAAATATGATCTTACAAACGAACGAATACATTATTTAATACTTAAATAATGTATTTGTTTATGCAAAATAATCAAATATGTCAAGTTACAATTTTCAATGTTAACTTGCGTACTGGTGAGTATCAAATAGAGAATATAAGACAACCTGAGTAATACTATTTTGGCAACTCTCCCCTAATTAGAATTAAAATTATGAATAGATTTTATAAATAAAATAGGTGTATACGTTCAATAAATGTTAAATAGTATACGTATTATATACATTAGTAATAATAAACACAAAATTCTATATATAAGTAATGATTTGTCATTGTATAATAAGTTATTTATCTTTTCCTGCTAAAGAGTCTTATAAACATCAAAATTACAATATAAAAATAATGAACTAATTAGATATTTTTCAGTTTTACATGAATAAAGTACTGCAGATGTAAGTCATTTCGCATGTGCTACAAATTAAAACCGATTTATCAACACTAGATTGTGTAATCGATATCTGTCTAGTCTGTGTAGCCTACTAGATCAAATGGGCAACTACTTCCTGGCCTCTCGATACGTCATACACTATCGATCAATGACCATCTACTAGACCGAATTAGCACATCATCTCTATCCCCATGAACACCTCACTTCCAACATGAGTAATGGATGGGAAAAAATATTCTGATTCGAATTATCCACAAGCAACTATTAGCACATTCTTATATTTCCCCAGTGAAATAAGATAGAACAAATTATTAGTAAATTACAGGAGACAAGCCAGGTATATATCGGTTTGATTGATATAATTCCAATTAATTTTGTGCTTTACTACATCATTATATAAGTAGTATATTATTTGAATAACAATAAAATATAACAATGACCAATCAGTGATCAGCATGCCCTATGACTTGTCGGATGTTATACAACTTTGCAGCAGGTTTCTTATTGGTTGAGCGGTTATCCAATAGAAATCTAATGCCAACCGATTAATTGAACAGATACCAATCGCTGATTGGTTAAAGATGACACCAGTAATTATATAAGAGACCCGTAATTAGCTGTTTCCTGATTAACTAAGATTGATTATCCGCCATAGGTGATCTAGGATTTATGATCTTTAACTGAATAACTCTGAAAAGAGTTATCCAGTTAAAGATATCTCGGATAATGAGACATCTAGAATTGATTGGTTAAAAGTCACAGACATATCCCATAATACGGAATAGAGATTGGATGTAAAGCGATTGGAAAAAATAAGATATAAAACATTTTTTTTTTTATTTTATATGCGTTACATTTCTCATAGTCACTTACTTAATTAAATATTGAATCGTATTCGATTGTTTTTTTTTTAAATTGCGCTTTTTGGAAATCTGGGCAGTAAATCTCTTTTTAACTTCGATGATAAAGATTTTTGCATAAGGAATAATATACTAGCGATGTATATATAGCATATATAATTGACGTTAATTATCTGGATGGCGTAGGACGGAGTATTTTCCTTTTTTTTCGCTTAACGCTAATAAGTAAGTCATATCTAGACTATTTTGGGCAAACATTGTTCTTTTTTTTTGCGTTTCTTGCTGTAATTAGTCTTATCACTAATTTCTAATAATTGTTTTAATTAATATAAGTTATCAAAAAGAGAAGTGAAAGAAAAGAAAAAAAAAGGCTTCCATTGTACCACTACATATGCTAATGTATGAAAAATACCAACAAAACAGGATGTAGTTACTATATACGAGGCTTAACCGGAAAGTAAGTACCGTTTTGGAAAAACTCGCATAAAAAATATTTTTTCAAAACAAAATTTATTTTTACATGAAAGAGCATGTCTGAAACTATTTTTCTACATAGTTACCACCATTGTTCAGCCATTTGTCATATCGGGAAACCAACTTGTCTATACCCTCTTCAAAGAAAGATGCCGCCAGTGAAGACAGCCACTGCTGAACATCGGTTGTTGCAACAATATCATGCAAAACAGTATTTGAAATTTGTGGAAACTCATCACAAAGCAATCTTATTGTGAACCGTCTGTTTTCAGGAATTTTTTCATTCACTTTTGCAACCAAACCATCATTGACAACAGAAGGCCAGCCACTCCATGCTTCGTCATGAACATCAGTGCGTTCAGCATTGAATTGTCGAACCCACTTTCTAACCATTCCATCACTCATTGCATTTTCACCATAAATCTCTACAAGTTGACGATGAATTTCAACTGGCTTAACATTCTTTGCGTTCAAAAACCGTATTACAGAATGCACTTCACAGTCGGCGGGATCGGCAATAGTCTTAAACATTTTGAACGCTCACTAACACGTGAAAAAACAACACAATCCGGCTGTAATGGACTGATAATCAACCAGAGAGACATGTGCGCAGGCGCTGAACTGCGATACTACCACTGCAATGGCGGTAGAACGAAACGGTACTTACTTTCCGGGCACGCCTCGTACATACAAACCGAATATCATAAGTCATAAATGGAGTTGGTTATCGATTTCAGCTGCTTTCTTTGGATGTTACTACCAGCGCTAGATTGTGTCGCTAGACAACAGAGTTGGAGAATGTCTAGATTTATATGCCAGTCATCAATGAAAATTTGAGCATAGCAGAGAAAATGGGCATGTGCTATTTGAAGTGTGTATATGAACTAGATCTATATCATAAATCGTTAGAGAACGGGAAAAATGAGTAAGTAGTGAAGAGTTACCCTATGTGATGAATTTTTGCACAAACACTATGGAACAGCAGTTAATACAAGGGAAATATTGTAGAAAGGAATATATATCTACAGTATAAGAATTTACAGAAAACTTGACTTGTGCAGACCATAAACAGAGTGTGGTATACTCAAGTCTGAAGAAATCTGCAACCATGAAACTTTTTGTACCACATTGCATCCAAGAAAGTTTGTAAATAAAAATTTGCAAATAAGTTTTAGTACTTGCCGTAAAATCCGTTATTGAGTCATGGTCTTCTTAACGTTACCAAGTCACACAAGCAACGTCTTTATTTGAATGCTTCGAATGTTTGAAAAGTTAATAATAAAAATTCTAAATATTTTTGTTATTAACTTTCCAAAACCTCTGGAGCTAGACATTGAGTGTTAAGATTATTCTAAAAGGGATAACAATTCGTGGGACTGTGTCTCGATTGACATCAATTCTTTTTAATTTAGTAGATGAAGTTAATAAGGCGGTATTTGAAAAGTCGTTTAGACTAAAATTTGGCAAAGCATATCAATATCAAACTATAGATGTGTTAGTAGCTCACTTTAATGAGAAACGTTATGACAAAATTGGCGAAAACGTAAAAGTAAAATAATCGTAAGTGATTAACTAGTAGTGTTCAGGACTAATATTAATTGTAATAATGGTTACTCTGTATAGCCAGGTAAATTTGGGCACACACAGGAACTCATGATTGATTTACTGTAGGACGGAAGTTCCCATTACTGTTAAAACTTCCACTTAATCTAACTAAAGAAAATTAACATTAAGTTGCAGGTATCTAAAGTAGAAGAACATGAACATATAATGCAAATAAAGATTAAGTAAGTGGAATTTTCAAAGTTATTATATAAAACTAATTATAGATCTCATACTTAATCACTGGGCGCAATCATATATATTTACTAGACATTCGCCCGTCAAGCGTGAGGTAATAATTTTTATGAGAAAGTAGAGATTGAAGATTAGAGAAGTCGAGCTTGACGCTGTGATGCTGTTTCTGCAGCCCTTGACAAAGCCATTCTACTCGATGTTGCTCATCAAGTCAGACTTCACGGACTTCAGGGGAATCTCGGTTGTTCTTATTCTTTTAGATCTAGAATTTACCTGAACAATTTTCATCTTATGCTTTCTCCTAGGCATTTTTTCCGACAAAATAGCGAGTCTTTTTAATTCCACGTTGATAAAACAAAGATGAATTTGTACGTACATTAAATAGATGAGCCATAAACTCTAAATAACGGGCTCGTTACATCATTACTTCCGATTGGATAATACGTCACATGGTCACTATGAAAAAAAAAAAAAAATGGTTATAGAAGTGACACGATACAGCTATCATTTTTTTTTTAATTTAAATTTAATGAAGTAAGTTTAAAGTAAGTTTTTAGGCCATTTGCCAAAATATGTAAAGTGCAACTTAAGGGAAATTTCCTCCTCAAGCATGAACGTCACCTGGTCACTGCATGTCACTGCAACGTAAGGGCGAACACCGATCCGAAATAGATATAATGTTTATTCTATAGCTAATATTTTCGCAAAATAAGAAGCCCGTACTTTCCGTCAGAACATAAAACGAACATAACCTAAATTTCATCTGGACTGGACAAAAATTGCAGGAGTTATAAGGAATTCACAACACGCACGACGACTTTTATATTAGTAATTGCCAACTGTAAATATTTAAGTGATAACTATTAGTTCTCAATCGTCTGACATAATAAAACATTTGCAAAATTTTCAGTCGTAAGTTACATACCGAATGAACTTTATATCAATACAAATAGAGAAAATTCGCTTGTAAAATTTACTATTATTTTTCCGATACTGATTTTTCATGAGAAACTTTTAATTTAATCGAAACAGGCCAAAAATTATATCAATTGTTAATAATTTTGAAAATAAATCAAATTTAATGTAATTGAGTTTCAGATTTTTTCAAAATTTAAAACAAATTTTAAAATATAATGGATATTCTGAAAGAAAAATGGGATTAATAAATAATATATCGTGAATGAGAAAAGAATCCCGTTGTGAAAGCTTAAGTTTATTTTTAAATTATTTTTGATGCAAAGTAAAATGGTATTTGAATAAGTAGGAAGGTCATTCATCTAAATTTAACAGCTGATAAATCAATGAATATGTTACGAAAGAGTTAAGTAAGTCAAGTCCCTTTATTGAATTTATCAGAAATACGACTCAATTAAACTTCACAAGAACAAAGATCTGTACTATAAAAAGATATTTAACTTTTATGTCAATTGTTCAGAAATGAAATAAATAAATTGAATTGCTCTAATCAAGTTTATTTAATTGAAACGAAGGCTAAACTTCTAAGATCGGTGATAACCGATGCTTCTCTATCGTACAAATATGACATTTATTCTATGGAAAATGACAAAAATACTAAACATTTAACGAAAAATATCAGATTGACTTATCACATAATTTATACCTCAGATTTATTACATTCGATTTTACTTAATACAATTCATTTGCATTCCATTATTTCATTTAATTTAAATCTGATTTTACGCAAGTTAGGCAACTACCCCCTCGACCTGTAATCACCAAAATTTAATAACATTAATCTCCCTAATAAGCAAACCTCTCTGCAAAATTTCAGAAATTTTCGAAAAAAAATCACAGGAATTATTAAGCTTCAAACAGGATGAACAAAATCGTGCTCCCCACTCACACACATTAACATCCATACATACAGAAATTACCCCCGAATTGGTTTGCATTTCTCGACGTTTCAAGATGTCCTAAATCCAAAAATATAAAAATCTTGGGAAGGGCAATTTTTTGACCGATCGTCATACTTTCCCTCTTATAAATAACAGCCGGGAAAGTAAAATAAAAAAAAAAACCTTTCTTTTCCACCTGTTATGTATAGCAAAGGAAGTATTAGAATCGTATCAAATTTGACCCTCCGAGTATTTTTGCAAATCTCCGTGTTTTGAGACTTCCTGAACCCATAAAAGTAAATAATATTTTGTGGACGTGTGCGAGCATCTATTTCGTTTAATATCTCAGGATGAGGTAATGATTAAGAAACGAAATTTGGCATGGTAGCTTCTACATAAGGGTCATTGATGCTATTAAAATTTTGGTGATTAAATGTCGAGGGGGTAGAGAGATAGAAAGGTATCATATGTCTTATTTTGAGAGAGGTCAGACTTAATGAAGATTTTACTAGTTATAAGCATTTACAGTTTTTTTTTACGAAACTCATCACTATCCACAAAATTAAGCTTTTTGCCATTCGATAATAATTAAAAATATAAAAAGTTTTANTGAATGTTTTTAATTCAAATTTGTGATTAATTTGAAAATTCCTCCAGATCCTTGAATTTCTTATAGAAATACTTTTCATTACATGTTGAGTTGCATGGCATCTAAATCATGGATCACTGCATTTGCTTGCAACAACACAGCACATAAAAAATATAAAAGTTAATTTTTAAACAAAATCTCATAACAGCCAGGAACGTTACGTAACTCGTTGCTGGATTTTTTAATCATCATCTTAATTGACCGAATTTTCCAATAAATAGCAAAATTAAAGCAACTGTATACTTTTATTCATTCTTCCAGTTCACTCTGTGGTATCAAAACTTCTATCTTATGCTGGAAATTTTTTCCCCTTTGTCCTGTTCCTTTGCCTTGATTAGTGTTTTCTGCCCAAAGTGAAAACCATGAATGTGGTTTTCAAACCAGGCCAAGTTAGCCCCTAGTGCAATCAGGCCATCTTATGGGAGAGCTGATTTGACGCTGAATTATAGAGTTTGAAGCTCCTTGCATAATGTACGATACCCCTTTTTTGCAGCTTATGTCCCCCTTTTTCGATAGTCTGCGGGCGCTGCTGGTACGCATTAATAAACTTAATGACAGTAGACCTATGTAGTTTCTAACTTTTCTAAACATTTACTTTGTTTAAAAAAGTATGAAATACAAGCACAAAATATACAGTAATTTTATCAATACAAGTTTCGATAATATACACTATTCTGAACTATTATAGTTTAAAGAGATTTATTTTAAAAGAATTAAATTGTAGGAAACAAATTTTCAATTATTTAGCCTAAAAGAAAAATGTCCTAAATATTCTATACTTTTCGAAATAAAAAAAAATGATGATTGCGTATGCATAGTGTCATCTTATGACATACATTAAAAATATGTGTCATGCGAGCTTGGAACGTCAGAAATAGCACTTCACGATAATTCTTCCTCGGGAAAAGTATGTTATTTCATTTATTGCCTAATAGCCAAGTTAACTAGTATACTTTATTAAATAGTATACCTATTTAATAAAGTATACTAGTAAAATAATTATTTTATAATATATTCAATTCAAATTCATATTTCGTTCACTACTTAATTTAAATCACATTGTATAGTAGATTAAAAATAACTAAAAATAACTGCAATTTCAAACCACACGGCTTGCAGTCCCAAAAGTTCCATAGACATTTCTACAGAAACTTTGTATCAAGGCTCACCTTGGTACAAAGTTTCTGTAGAAATGTCTTTTTCGTATCCTTAAACATCGCCGTACAAAATGTGGTTCCATTTGAACAGCTAAATTTCTCTCTAGACAGCATTAAACGGGATATCTTAATTACGATCATCCCATATGTGAAATGTTTTAACTGTTTTTTTCTTTCTGTTCATTTTGTGATTTGCGTTTGAATTACGAAAAAAATTGTGTAGAGAATCATATTAAAGTTTTAATAATAATAATTACTTTAATATTCTGAAAAATATGGTTAATAAAACGAAAAACTTATTAAAATTGCTAGTGATTACGCACAATTTTCAATCACTTCTAGATAAAAATAATTGTATTTTGTATTATATTTAAAAATAATCACAAAAAAGCATGAAATCACGACAAAATTATTAGTTGAATTGTATCCAAAATAAGTAAAATTTAATACAGTAGTTAATCATTGAAAAACTTATTTAAAAAGCCCCAAGCCCCTTAAATCCCAAGTAAAATAATCACAGATAAGCATAAAATTCACAAAATTTAACCCTTAAAAATTTAATTTATTAACTCGATTAAATTCAATAAGCGAAAAAACAATTTAAAAACAAATACAATATTTGAAATGTCTCAAAACGTACGGGGTATATTGTAACAAAGTAAAAAATCCGGCAACGAGTAGCGTAACTTTTCCAGCAAAAAGAATTAAAATTGTGTGTAGCGCCATCTATTGTAAAAAGTTTATTAAATACAATATCCTATTATTAATTATTAAAGATTGGCACAATGTTTGATTTTGAGGATAGAGATGAGTTTTGTAAAAAAAATTGTAAATGCTAATAACGAGTAAAATATTCATTAAGTCCTATTCCATTCGAGATATGACACATCATCCCCTTTATCTTCCCTCCCCGTCTACTTTTAACCAACAAAATTTAATAGCATCAATCGCCCTCCCTGCAAAATTTCAAAAATTTTCGACAAAAAGCACAGGAGTTATTAAGCTTCAAAGAGGATGAACAAAATCGTGCCCCCCACACACTAACATACATACAGAAATTACCTCTAAATTCGTTTGCATTTCTCGACGTTTCAAGGTCTCCTGAATTCAAAAAATGCAACGAGGGTCCATTTAAATGTATTAATAATAAAATAGGAGTTCATGGCTTCGTTTTCGATATAGGTTTCACTGTCAGGCATATAATTGTCCGTGCTCTCTCGTGAGCACGCCTAACAGAATTTAGGCCTAGGGATTAAAAATAAAAACAGCATTGCGTGCGCCTAACGGAAAATAGGCGCGAAAAACGAACAAAACATAAGAACAAAGCAATCGGCATCGATTGTTTTGTTCTTCGTTCGCCTCTTCTGTTCCTAAGTGCATGGATCACTTCTTACTTTCCTGCCCCACTTCAATTCTATCACGATACGACAAAGTCGCGCGATGTCCTAGTAAAAATTATACTAAGCATTTATATTTTATGGCCCACCAGTGCCAAAGCGGTCTTCGTACCCTGAACACTGGGAGTTTGGTCGTGATTCGAGCCTCGCTCGGACGGGCTGGCCACGGAGTTTTCTGGGTTTCCCCCACGTCTGTAACGGCCTAAATAGAGGCCAGTTTCCCTTAAAAGACCTCCCGGAATGCAACCCCTAGGCAAATCGCCGAAGTGTTGCGTTGCCATAACTTATAAAATATAAATGTTTGTTTAACATTTGTTAAAAATTTTTTTTTAAATTAAAAATTATTATTATAAAAAATTTTTGAACAATTATTAAATATCTAATAAGCATTTTTAAAAGCAAAAAAACTCAAATTATGTGCTATTGCACATAATTTGAGTTTTTTTTTATCAATCTCTACCGGTCAAAGCATGGTTCGTTAATCAAGTTAAACGTGTAATACTGGAGAGTATTTATAATTACTGGAGAATTTGATAAATTCACAAGCATTGCGGTTAAAACCTATACTGTACGTTTAACTACTATTCATAATTCCCGATATTCGTAGTTTTATGCATAATTTTTTGTTTATCAAATTCTCCTTAGCATACTGTATGTGAGATCCTAAACTTTACATAAAGAACGTTATTAGTGATATAATTGATTCGTTTTGTTAATTCTGACAATAAACTAAATTTTCCATGATTAAGACAGTTATTTTTCCCTAATCATAACAAAAATCTCTGAAAGTAATTTCTATGTATTTAAGAACGGTTTAACTTCTGTCCCGATGATATAATTAGGGAAGAGAGTACCTTGATTTCTGATAGCTGGTGGTGATGAGGGACGGAGGATCAAAACAGGAAAAATTTTTGTTGATATAATACTTGAACGATCCCATGGGAATCGTGATTGTTAATTGAAAAGGATTGGAAAATATTACTGTAGTGAAATCATCCGGATACCACTAAAAATATTCTTTATAATATGTAAAAAATTTTGAAAGATTTCTTTACTGCATAATAATAAAGTCTACATATAACTTTTAAAGCAGAAGTGTATAATCAATCAATTCCAATTCATAATATTCTTTCTTAAAATACTAGAAGTCATTCATTCTACCTGCACTGAAGATGAAAATATTTTAAAACCGAAGTTAGAAAACAACAGATACAAGCCGAACTCGATCACATACTGGCGTATAATTCCATCTTCTAAACGAGAATCTGTTAGGACCGAAATGACTATTAAATACATTGATATAGATAATGAAGCAGGAGATTATCTTCTTATTGGATCATCATCTAAGAATTATGGTAAAACAAATTTATTTTCTTTGTATCAAATACGTATAAACACTCAAAGAAGGTTAACTATTAATATAGGTAATGAAAGCGACATTTTTGGAGGTCCTCCGCCTTTACTCCTAACAGAAAAATCGAAAAACAAGAAGGTATTAATAGCAACAGAATCGGGCAACACAGCTTATGTTGTCTTAATTAGTAAACAAAATCCTAAAAGAAATGCTAGAGGTTTCGAAATATTGTATCAATGTACCGGTAAGTTTGCTACCGTAAAGCAAAATAACAAGATTTAAATACTTACTACAAGCAACTGATTTCTATTTTTCAGGTGTATCTGTTCCAGAAGAAGAAACTGAACCACCTAAATACGACCTGTGGAATAATGCTATTCCTGTCTGTGTTGAAATTTCTTTAAATATTTCAGAGGTAAATATTACATGCTAGAGATTAAAATATAACGTAAATATATTGAATAGAACAAGGTAATGCAACACATGGACGATCAGCCACGGGGAGTCCTCCCGAGAATACTTTCAATTGAAAATTTTTAGTTTCAAATACAATCATTCTTTAAATGTGGATATTAATAGATAATTATATAAAATTACTCTTATAATATCAGTTTGTCTGAACTGAGTGTTTTATATGAAATCACTCTTACTTTGTAAAAATATATTTTTTTCGGAAAATTTAGGATAAATACAAATTAATATTTGCGAACTGAGAATTAACAAATCAACTAGCAACCTAAGAATGTTTTTACTAAAAAATTCTTAAATTTTAACAGTAGAATTATTTTAATTACCTCGGCCAACCGGCCATCAAGGTGCTAGCCTACCGCTCTTGTGAACCCGGGATTGAATCCGGATGAGCAACCACAAATTTTTCGGTGGTTCTTCTGTCCCGGATAAGCCCATCAATACCCAAATGGATAAAACCACTGAACACTGGCAGTTGGGTCACCGGCTTGCCGTGTTGAATTTTCTAGGTTTTCTTCATAAGTCTAATCCCTAGTTTCCCAAAGAAAGTATTCCCGAGAGCCATCCTCTTTGGCAAAGCGCCGATGTGTTGCATTGCCTTAACCCATTAATCCTAATCTTGTTGTGAATACGTCGAGTTCTGTCTCACTATTCGGCTGCCCCATTGTGTGCCTGGCCGAACCCGTAATGAGTATGGAAAAAATATATAATTATGTTCATTATTATGAAATGTTCATTATCAGATATATATAAGCAATTTTAATTACTAAGTAAACTTGTCGCTGAAGTAAATGTTTCTCGAACTTTATACTGTATAGATAATTCGGTCCCTCCTCCTGTTATTATTGATATATCTATTGTACAGTAGAACCTCGATTATCCGACCTAATTGGGGACTGGGGTTGGTCGGATAATTGAAAAGTCGGATAACCGAAAAGTATGAAAAAATCCATTATTAGTGTAGTATATTATTATATCCCATGTAATTAGTATATTAGTATATCGCTATTAACCTACTTCGCGTTGAAATTTTCATCGATGTTAAGCCTAACAAAAAATTTTTAAAATAATAATCGTCGCTATTGAATCGTTAAAAATTAGAAAATTAAGCCTCGTTTAAATACTGGCTCCCTTTCATGGTCGAATGAGTGTTGCCAGCTAAAACACGTAAAAATAATATTAAAGTAGCCGAGACATAGCCAAATATTGTAGCGCCACATCACTAGCGGACATTTGAAATTTGCCGACTAGGACGGTCGGTTAACCGAGGGGTCGGTTGATCGGGGGTCGGATAATCGAGGCTCTACTGTATTTTATTGTTTATTAAGTTAGTGCAAAAAAAAACTGTAGAAGTGGTTAGGAAAAAGGCATTTACTGGCATTAAAAAAACCCGAAATTTTGTTATAATACACTGTTTACTGTATATTAAAATACAAATTACTCAATAACAAAATTATGATTCCATTATAAGGGAGAGGGCTCTATTAGGAGTTTTAACCAAAGAAATAGAAGACTACCCCTACCTTTTCTAACAGACAATACAGTGCTTGTTTTTTTATGACGTTAACGCCTTCCATTAAAAGGTAATTAAGTAATAAACTAACAGCGAATATCAGTACGGATCCTCTTTATTAGTTCATTATATAATTATCTTTTAATGATGGATAAATCAGTCTTACATAAAATAAGTATTTCGGCTTCTATTAACAAATTGAACAATTTATATTTAGGTAAATTGATTATATAGATAATTGTTATTACGTTAATCTCAACCTAAGACTGGTACAAATAACGTTATATTAACGTTATCCATATCAATACTATCCCGATATTACCTATAGATTTAAGCTATACGGATACTGCATGGCCATTAAATGAATCGTGATCGTGAAATATCCGGTTAGGGCAGAAAAAAAAATAAATCGACCAACGTCACGGATCGAAAAATTCGTTTCGGCATCTTTCACAATGGTGGATTATTTTATTTTTTCTAAAAATGAACGAATTCCAGTGATTGTCAAAAAAATATTTAAAAATGACTTTTAAAAAGTTTTATGATTTAAACGACGCTTTTATCATTTTGGCCCATTAGTGACCTAGTAAATAATAATATTACTTGGGAGAATACACAAATAATTAAGTTGTAAATATATACCATTCAATGTTCTTTATTTTCTATGTGCGACAAATATGAAATCAAAATTTATTTGCATCTTTTATATTTTTCTAGAAGTATCGAAACCAAAGTTTTCACTTAAAAACGCGTTTTTATCCATGCTTTATAGTTTTTTTTTTTTTTTTTTTTTTTTTTTTTTTTTTTTTTTTTTTTTTTTTTTTTTTTTTTTTTTTTTTTTTTATTTCTTAGTTTTAATCTGGATAATTGTAACGTAAATATATTGAATAGAACAAGGTAATGCAACACATGGACGATCAGCCACGGGGAGTCCTCCCGAGAATACTTTCAATTGAAAATTTTTATTTTNTCTATTTTCTAATATTTTTTGTAATTATTTTTGTAATGTAACTAATCACATTTAAATTTTCTGTGTGTAGTTACATTACAAAAATAATTACAAAAAATATTAGAAAATAGAGAGAACATTTTTATTTTATTAATTAATAAAAGGCTGCAAGTTGCAAGGAGGAGGCCTCTGCTAATGTGACAATCAAACAATAAATAAATAAATATTTAACTTACACACAGAAAATTTAAATGTGATTAAGTTAAATATTTATTTATTTATTTCAAAACATTGAGCTGTAACATAATTGGAATTGATTTCGTATTTATAATCATTTTCAATCAATGAAATATATTCATAAATCATAAATTATAGTCTCTTTCCACAACCTGGATCACATCTAATCCATCTGTTTGTTTCCACGACATTCTTTTATTTTTTTTCGTGACAAGAATATTGTTTTTTAATGTCCAAAATTCTTTACAGCTATTTCAAGCCGACAACTTACTTTAAGTGAAAGATTTTGAAGCTCACTTATTAATAGCAAAGAAAGTAATCTGAATAATAATTTAAAATAGGCATTAATTAACAAAGCACTGAACCAGTCACGTGAGAAAATATAAACGTTACAAATGTATTCGAAATACTGTATACACGCTAAGACAATTATCTTAGAATACATAATATCGTACAACGCAAAAGATTTTAATAATAGACTACACGATACTATCACTGGTACGTGACCTATCAAAAATTGCTAAAATCGTTAATAATTCGATGTCCTCCAAATATAGGCTATTTAAATTTTTTTTAGTTTTCTGCATATCTAGAGGTCGTAAGTTTTAATTTCAGACCTCATTTGCCAAATTTGATCAATAGGAAGCGTGTAAACTAAGTGACTTTGTTCGCTTTTAAATACTATACAGTATATAGATATGTATATAAAAATGACCTGAAAGTAACTTTTGTTTCTTTGAATAAAGCTATCCGTTGCTTTTTTTAGCCTTAATTCTAATTATAAACGAAAAGAACTTTCAATGTGCTCCGTCTCCTGCTTGTCTTGTCATACCGTAAACTTCGCCTACACGAATGACGTAATGATGGGGTATGTCGTCGTAAAAATTTGCTTCCGGGACACCTAAGAAGAGAAAATTAGGGCCAATTCTACATAATTTACCTGTAGTAACACATTCTACAATGTTTGTTTAAAAACTCTACAATGTTTTAAAAGCAATTTTTAAAAAAAGAGAGGTGTAGGCCTATTATTTTATCAATTTCTCTATTTTCTATTTTGTGGAGTTACTCGATTTGAAAAATAAGCGGATCATATGTAGCTGAAAAATAATCTCAACAAGTAAACTACTCGATTTATTTTATTCAGCTAGTTTTTCCCTCAGAAAACAATTTCTTTTGTCATTATATTATGTATTGAGCACAGACGCAACAAAGTAGCTATTTTATTTATTTATTTTTAATTAAAAATTTAATAAAAATATTTTTCATATTTTTTCTATTTAGACCTATTTAGTATATTGATTATAAATCATTTGTAAATACATTATTTGGACACTGTGGAATAAAAATATATTAGGCCTAAATAATAGCAGATTTCAGCAGTGTTGAATTACAAAAGTTTTAGTAGGTTGTCTTTTCTTTAAATATATTTTAAATAATAGTAAATAATTTTCAAGAAAATGCTATCAATTATATTAATACAATTGTAAATCATCGTCACACCAACTTTGTCTCGTCATAAATCATCTCTTGCAGTATTAAAATTGATCTTAATTATCATCTGTTTATATTATCTATTTTATATTTTGATAAGGTAATGAACAAGTATCCAATTAAAATTTTTATCAATTTAAAGTATTTTTCCATCTCAACATTTTCCCATCAAACAGAATTTCGTTAGAGACCGTTCTCATTATGACTTTTTATTTAACTTTAATATGATATAGATCAATAGTTAAATGAAGTTTTTATTTTCTTATTAATCTAATATAATTTATGCTGATAATGATATAAATATATTAAACACCACTCTTTGGGCTTATAGTATAATTTAAATATTTTAACGAAGCATTAATGATTTAAATACAGTATTTTATATTCTATTTTCAAAATTTTAAAAAATTAACATTTTATTTTTTCATTAGAAATAATAACAATGTAAGAAAAGGGATGTAGCGAAAGGCCACACTTGATCAGTACCATATTTTTACCAGAAAACTTTGCTTATTTACTTACGTTTTTACTCCTTTTTATCGTCTAAATTTATCCTAAAGAAGGCCCACCAGTGGCTTAGCGGTTCCGTTTCCTGAACACTGGGAATTCAGTCGTGGATTCGCGCCTCGCCAGGACGGGCTGGCCACGTGGAGTTTTCCAGGTTTCTCCATGTCTGTAATGCCTGAATAGGGGCCAGTTACCCTTAAAAAGACCTCCCGGAAGGCATTCTTCCTAGGCAGATAGTCCAAGTGTTGCGTTGCCGTAACTTAACTAAACAAACAAACTATCCCAATGGTCTTTCTTCTACCGTAGATCGCAAAATCTTAATAATTTTGATGAATTTTTTACATCTTGATGTCCCTGATTTTAAACTGAAATGTAAAAAAGCGCTGTAGGCTATCTCTTAAGATTTGTTACCTGTTTTTACTTTATTTTATTTATTTATTTATTTATTTTTTGTTTTTGTTTTAAGGGATGTTATTTGCTTTTATGATAGGCCTATATGTTTTTGTAGGGGGCTGAAATCAAATATCTATCTTGTCTTCTCCTGTAAATTTAATGAAATAAAAATAAGTTATATAGTTGACTATAATCTTTCATTATGATCCCTAACGAACAATACACAAAAAAATAAAATAAAATAAAAAAATAAATGTTAATTTTGAATTTGATAAATATGATTTATAATTAATATATTATAAATAAACTCTTATTATGTTTTAAATTCATATAAAGCGATTCAAGAACAGCAGAATTGTAGACTGCTGTATATTTATTTCAATCATTCTTCATTCAGTTGCAATTCATGCTAGAATACACTTATATTAAAATTGCCTCATCCTCGAATTTCACGAAAAATTTCAATTTATTATAACTAAACTTTAGAATACAATTTTTTAAAACAATAAAAGGAAGTGAAGTACGAGTATATATTAATTATATTGTGAAAATAATGTAGTTACAATTTTTGCAATATTGGATATAATTTTTACTGATTTTCTCCATAAAAAAATTCAAAAATCATCAATCGATCTTCGATTCTTAACTCTAAAACTAAGAATAGATTGAATACGAATTGCAAAATGAGTAAAATAAATTACCGAATTACCGTATTTTTACCGTATAAATTACCGGTAAAAATATCGGACTGTAAAATGATATTGTATCTTAATTATTATCATTAATTAAAATGTATTCAAAAAATAACTTTTGAACATTTTAAACAAGTTATCTTTTCTTAAAAACAATGATGATAAACTTAATTTTTTCCCGAGTTTTTTCTTTATTTTATATTTGGATACTTTTAAGTATTCAAATATAAAATACGCTAACAAATAAGTTTATTTAGTTTTAAAAAATGCAAAAATGCAGATGTTACTGAAAAAAGTGACTTGTATCACTTTAAAAACCCGAAAACATATCAATTAACAGAAAATGTCAGCATGTTCGTTGTCAACTCACGTACTTCAAATCATAAATTTGAAGTTTACAGATCTTTCTCCATGTATCCCTAACCACAAGAACACAATAAATATATCTTTTTTTGTTGTATGTTGTATTTTATAATCACAAAACTAGGATTGTTGTTAAAATATTGATCATTGCATATATTGCTAAATACTTTTATTTAATTTATTTAAATTATATGGAAAATTATACTTTAATTTTTTTATAATGTAAAATAAATTTTTACACCTTAATTTATACTTTCTATAATTCAAAAATATTTTAAATAAATTATTTATAAAAAATAATATTCTAGACATTACAAATATAGGAATGCTAGATAGATATCACACACGTATAAAATTTCGTAAAGTTAATACTGTACAGTATATCTAATTTAATACATTGGATTTTTAATTAACTTTTACAATGAAAATGCTTGTAACTTATTATATACAGATGATGACTGATTTTATAAATACTGTATAAACATTTAATTAAATATTACACCGTATATTATTAGTTTAAGACGTCCGAATTAGCATGAAACAAAATTCTCTCACGCTAAACCAACTATAAATTGATGTACGAAGAAAGGTGAATCGAAGCAAATACAGTAGAGCCTCGATTATCCGACCCAATTGGAGAATTGAAAAGTCGGATAACCGAAAAGTATGAAAAAATCCATTATTAGTGTAGTATATTATTATATCCCATGTAATTATTGAATAGTATATTAGTATATCGCTATTAACCTACTTCGCGTTGAATTTTCATCGGTGTTAAGCCTAACAAAAATTTTTTTAAATAATAATCGTCGCTATTGTATCGTTAAAATTTAGAAAATTAAGCCTCCTTTAAATGCTGGCTCCCTTTCATGGTCGAATGAGTGTTGCCAGCTAAAACACGTAAAAATAATATTAAAGTAGCCAAGACATAGCCAAGTATTGTAGCGCCACATCACTAGCGGACATTTTAAATTTGCCGACTAGGACGGTGGGTTAATCGGGGGTCGGATAATCGAGGCTCTACTGTAAATTATAATTTTAAAGTATTCATTTGCTTTATTTAAAAAAAAAAACAAAAAACCTACTTATAACTATTGTCCACTTTATACCCACTTTCATTATATCCCTCTTGATCAACAACGAACAAATCATTTTAGAATATAAATTTTATCAGCTTTAATATTTTATTTTAATGGATTAATTAAATATTCTAGATTTACCCGAATTTGATATAAATTTTAATAATTATTACATTTCAACCAAGGCAGAAGTGAAAAATGATGTAGTATCGGGTATTATAACATTAGCAGAACAATACATCAAGAAGAAAAGCAATCGTGCTACTATCAGATTTATTAGGTAATTTTTAATTTATCTAAATCCATAAAGCTTATTTATAAGATTTATACAACTCTTTGTTAATCAGTGTGTTTGATATTTAAACATTTGGACTATTATAGAGAAACCGCTATAAATATTTATACTTATGCAAAAAGAAACGATGGTTCGTTTTATTTTCTTTTCACCATTACTCATCCAAATGATGAAACCAAACCCTTATTTACCTCTGACCAGTTGAGAGAAATATTATACAATCAAGATTATGACAATTATCATGTAAGCAATTTCATTATCCTAAATTTTAAAAACATATTTAAAAAAATTAACGATATAATTTTAGTTTAAGGATTGCAGAAAAATATTTAAGGATAAAACAGAAACGTATTTTATATACGCAACAATTCCACTTTTCTTCGTTTTCTTTCTATTCGTATGGTGGTGGAGATATAATCAATTTTGGAATTCGTAAGTATGCTAGATATTAAATATTATTAAATAGTTAACCTAACAGTTATTTAATAACTCAGTATGAATTACAATTTATTTATAATGTAGACGATTCAAAACAGAAGAAGAAATAAAAAATGATACACCGATTACGATAAATATTGAAATGTATCCAGCTCAAATGAATAATCCCGTTTATCAACCCGATTCTCCAACAAGCATTTTTCAACACGAAAAAGAATCCGCTTTTTCTTTCTCAACTCCTAGTTTTACAAAGAAGGAAGCCGAACGAACAGGTAAAAATTTTCGTTTTTACTTAGAAAAATGCAAAATTGATTAAATGTAATTAATTTTTAATTTATAGAATCTAACGATTCCTGGTCTGAACAGTCAGCTCGGAATAGAAAGATCAGTCGTAAAAAGTTCGTCTCTTTCGCAGTACCTCAAATAGATGATGATGATGATAATGACGACGACATGTGAGCAAAAACTATGTTACCAGATTTAACACAGATTATATTATTTATTAATGTAGATTGCTTTATTTCAGAGTGAAGAATAATGTTTCGGATACAACTTTAAAAACATCACCACCAAAAATAGAGGATACAAAATTATAAAACATTGATATTAACTCCTTTTAATAAGTTGTACATAAATAAAGATAATAGTATCATATAGAGAAATTTGTCGTTTGTCCAGTTTATTTTAATTTTATAATTAATATAAAGTAGACCCCCTATAACGCGGTAGATACGTTCCATGTTATACGAATTTCGCGTTGTAGGAATCCTTAAATACATGAGCCAATCACAGCCCGACACGTGTGCAGTTTAGGGACTACGGCTGTTTGAAAAGTTTTCTTCCATAAAATTAATCGATTCTTGACTAATTCGACTCAACATTTCCAAAATACGTATATATTTTTTGGAAATAATCCGTATAAACTACGCTATAAACAAAAAATTGTAGGATTACTTACCGAGTGTGCACCGTTCGACGTCGCCATTGCTTAAGCTTGTTTTCGTCGCGGAGCAGCGCACCAAACGGCGGCCGTGATTTCTGATAAGTTATTTTTCTGCGAGAAATTCGTTGAACTTTGGAGACATCATTAATACAAATAATTTTTATGGCCGTTGAATAAGAAATGTTTCTTTCACAAGAAATGTATAAAATTACAGTGCTGTATTAGACTTACGGTACCTAATTTACATACTGTACAGACGATAGTAAACTCAACTTACCGGTCTAAACTCTCTGTAGCGTGTAAGTAGTTCGGCTGCTCGTCTACTATTGGTACAGATTCGACCAATCCTGTCGCGACACGAGTCGGCGATGACGTTTTACCGCGTTTTACGCGTCCCTTTTAGCGTCTTTATACGAATACTGTCGCAATTTTTTCGCCGCGTTATAGCAATCTGCGTTATAGGAACCCGAGTTATAAGGGGTCTACTGTAATTTAATTTAATCGTCAAGAAAATTGAGAAGTTTAACAGAAAAAATAATTGATTACAGTCAATATACTCGTATGTTCTAAAGCATTCCAATTTAGATCATTAACGATGTACTGTACAGTACCTACATACATAAAACAAAATAATGACAATTGAAAAAAACTATGCAAATATCAGAAAATCACTTGATAGCATTACATATTTTAAACATTTCTATTAAAAGACTAGAGGAGAAATAATCCAAATTATGTACTGTATAGTACATATTTAATAAAATAAACATTTCTTCTTTTTTAGTTTTCAACAAATAAATTTTAATCTAAATTCTGGGCGAGGAAAAAAAACGTACAACTTGGTATAAACCTTCATTAAATTAATCAAATCAATTACCTAAAAATAATTCTCATATAGCTGTTATATATATTTTATTGCATTTCATTTATTGTGACATTTCTAATTTATTTATTAAATCAATAAATTTTAAATTATGTTTCGAATCCTCTTTAATATAACAACTTTAGAAGATAAAGAAAAACAAAATTTTAACAAATTTCGTTCTTATATTTGACTTTACATTAACAGATAGCAGCTTTAAATTTACAAGAAACTCCCCACTAATGTTTCATGAAAAAAAATAAAAATAAAGCTTTCTTTATTGTTTTTATTGTTCCGCGTGAGAATGAAACCAGTTAAAAAAGTAAAATGGACTTGAATAATTTTCAGAATTTTTTGAAATACTTTAGATGATAGATTTCTAAGAAGTTACGCGTGTTTCTCAAGGTGACTTAAATCATAAAACATCTCTAATCGTATTTTACGTTCGCTAAAATAAATTTGTGCGGGAAAAAACTCGAAACAGTATTTTTCCGTAAGCTTTGTAATTCTATCAATCGCTTAGTTTAGGTCCCATAAAAAAATAAAAAATAATGCTTCTACAATGAATAAAAATGCTATTGTTTATAAACCGTATTGGAAAAGTTCAGATTTATTTGCTTAATATCATACTTTTAGATCTATCTACTTTAAAATTTACGACTTGAATATGTATTTTTACTTTTATCTACTAAAATAAATCATTTTATATCTAAATTTTAACAAAAAAATTAAAAATAATGACCATGAATTTAATTTTAACTATTTCTATTAGCCAGAAACATCTTACAACTGATATAACAATAATTAAGTACAATTTTAAAATTTAATAAAATAAACAAACAACATTTAAATAAAATAACATTTATAATTTTAAACTTTAAAAAACAAGCAGCTTATTGGAGTGCCGGAGAATGACGTAATATTATTGATTAATCTATTGGTTGTATTTTTAAGATGATGCGCGATTGGTCGGAAAACTCGATGATGTCATTGGGGTGGTAAGCACGAATCCACATGTATTTAATAAATATCCGAATCAGATGTTAAACGGAACTAACTGATACTTTCTGCTACAGCTAATTTAAATTATGGAAATAAAAAAATGCAAACGAAAACTAAAGAGAAGCAGAAGCACCAAGTACGAATATAGAAAATTGCGATTAATAATTCCGTCGTTAAAAAGTTCAAAAAACATTTCAAAGGTAAATTTGTATTTACAATTTTTAAAATATTTAATATTTTTTCAATTTGTAATTTATAAATTATTATAACAACTTAGTTAAATAAGAAAAATTTTAATAATAAAATAAAAAATAAATAAAATAAAAAGAAGAAAAATTTTCTTTAAATTAGCTCATATTAAAAATATATTTTATATATTTATATAGACTATGATAATTGAAGAAACTATAAAATACATCGATCATCTGCACAAAGAACTGATTAATAAATTATATAAAAGTAAGTTTAAACTTAAATGATAAAAATCTTTTAAAATATATTAAATTGTATTATTTTTTTCTTATACTTTTTCATTTTATCAAAATAACAAAGTAAATGCTATGAAAATTATATTTTAAATATATATATATATATGTT
>NW_019384366.1:0-11637 GCF_000671375.1 Centruroides sculpturatus | reverse complement strand
TAAAATGATGATATATATATATATATTATAATATTTAAGTCCTATTTGTAAGCCTTTAATATTTCAGTTTTTGAAACACTTATTTAACAAGATACTAATGAAAACTGATTTAAAAATTCATATCATAGCTTATACATGCTGCCTATATATATGTAGGCTATATATAATCTTTGTATCTTGTATAAACATTGTAACTAAATCATAAATATTTCTATATTATATTATATACACATACACACTAATGCACTCAATTTTTGGTGGTGCATTCTTATATACAAACATACATGTATTTTAAAAAAAAATGTATATATTCAATTTGCTTTAAAATGCATATTAGAAAAAATTGAATATCGATTAGAATTTAGTGAATATTTTATGTTGATTTGAATTATTATTTTCAACATATTTATTCATAAGTAGCTTAAATTTAACAATTAAAATAAGTTATAAAATACACATTTTCTAAGTCAAATTTCTTAGTGAGTCCGCTCCCTTCAGTGTGTCAGTGCTACATACATGTACTGTACACACGAATTTGAAGAAACTACATAAAATCTTTACACTAATTCTTGTTGAATATATCTACGATGTTTACAAGTTAGATTTTCATAAGATAAATTTGATTTTTCCCTTCATCGTGTTACATTGGGGTGAAATGTTTTTCTCTGTAATTCACATATTAATTAAGCATTTGCGAAGCGCGTACATACTGTTAAAATTTTAAGTAAATTTCCAAATTTTCCCCAATTTTTATATAAAAATTTCTACTTGATATAAACCTTAACCTAAAATTTTCTATTAAAAATTTAACAACAAACCTTTTTAATATAGAAAAATTATAGCCTAAATTTATCACTGAAAAGTAACTGAATAGACTTGTCTAGTTATAAATTATGCATTCATTCTTTTATTCGGAATAAATCGAAGAAGCACGTGCCAATATTCACTCGCAAAATGTCACAGCCAGTGTAGCATTAAAAGGATGTGGAAAAGAATGAAGTCGGCTATCACTTTCCATTCAACTCTTATTGATAACAGCGGGTGGTAAAGCAAGATGAGGGCAAGCCCCGTGAGAACCACAGTTCTTCTAACCCCTGGCCTTTCATTGTTCTATATACTTCAATCCCATATGTTCCGTGACAATCGAGAATAAATGAAGTTCTCGTGTGAATGTTTATCAAATAGGGAGCTCACTCAATAAAAATCAAAGAGGCTCCGAAGCTTTCTAACAATAAATTGATGATGTATAGCATTCTTACAACAGAGTAACAGACTTGTTAATCGGATTATTATTTATGTTACTTCTATGCAATTAACTTTTATATACTTTTATGTAATTAAATACCTTATTTAATTTTTTAGTCGCATATTAAAATTATGACAAATATTTATATTTGTCATAATTAAATATGCGACTAAAATATAAATATATAAAATATTTATATTTATTATTATGTAAATTAATTTTTATATTTACTTATTTTATAGATTTGAATTCTGACGAAATGGAAAGATTGTTACATGCAATGATTAATATTAAACAGCCCATAAAAATTTGATTTAAAAATTGTAGCAAATTTTAAATATTGTAAAATTAATCATTTTATGCTTTTTTTGTAATAAGAATTTGCAATATTGTAAATGTTCATAAATAATTTGAAGTAAATAAATGTATTCTTTAGATAGTTAAATTTTGGTAATGTTTAATCTTTTATTACAATTGTTTATATTAATAAACCCATGTTAATATTAACTTTTCATAATCTGTAAATATATTTTATACATATTAATATTAGATAAAATTAATTTAATGTAATACGCATAAAACAAGTTTCTAAATTTAAATTTCAAAAATTCCATACACCTTTATTCAATCAAAATTGATTATTAACCTGTATATTTAAATCTTTGACTGACAGAATTCAAATATTTTAAATGTATATTATTCAAAGTATAATAAAATAATTTAGGCCTATATTATTATTATTAACATATTTTTGTTAGAAGCCGAACAATATTCAACGATAAAATTTTTATTTAATCACATTTATTTATGTTACTAATTACTATGCGGTATATATGTTTAAAATACATGCTTTCCACCTCAAATTAGTAGTGGCTTGCCCCTGTACAGTACATCATATTTTTCCTTTAACAATAGAGTAGTGCTGGTTATCTATCTAACTCCTTTCAGAGGAAAATTTTTGAATTGAAATAACGTGACTTTCAGTTTTCATCAGAAATTTGTATATAATTAGTTGGGGCATCCTGCCCCTAAGATTTCCATATCTGGTTTCATGTTTCATCTGTCTTACTCCGTTCTCGAGATTAAGGAAGGACGGACAGACTGATGACAAGGTTTGATAATGATCGCATATTGTCAGTCACATGAAAAGGTGAATAGCACAAAAAGAACTTAAGGCCTATTATCCGATGATGATGACAATAACTGTATACTGACTAGGTCCTAAAATTAATCAATCAATCATTCAAATATTAAATTTACTAAAATATTAAAATTATGACAAATATTTATATTTATTATTACTGTAACATATTATTTATGTAGATTTCTTTTTTAATACTTGTATAATATTAAAATATAATAAATTCAACTTACATTGCTTCTCCAAGTACTGGTTTAACAGGATAGCCATTTTTTATCATATACTTTTTAATAGTTCATGGAACTTATACTTTATTAATTTGGAAAATAAGTTTCATCAACTACGAATTCGGCAATATACCAATTTAGATGTTTTCATGACGTTCCACTTTGAACTTATGCCTTTTCCATATATTTGTCGGTATACCAGTATAACAATTGCATTTGTTGTTTTGTCAACCTCACCTCCATTTTGGATTTTTTCACTCTAAATCTAACTTCATTTTATGATTTTTTTGTGAAACCTTTGAGAATATAGTACACCATATTCCTGCAGAATACTAACACCAACTTCAGACGTAGGCAAATTCTAAATATTAGATGAATAATCCATTGTCCACAAGTTCTCCCATCAACACAAATGCTCAAATCAAAGACTAATTTGCATATTAGCGCGTAATATTAAACACTGTATAATACGTTTTATTTCTTAAAATATAATTATTCTGATTTGATTAAAAATATATATATATATTTTAATATTATTGAAACATTAATTATATCTTTGATTTGTACAAAATTTACTTATGAGAATTAAATGAGACACACGCCGCGACGCGACATGCGAGAAAATAACTCAAAAGTATCAAATATTCATTATACATTAAACTTTTTCAATTCAATAAAAGGAGTTAATTAATTGATTTGCGAAATTAATTATGCTCGTTTAAATTAAGTAATCGCGTGAAATTCTCCATAGCATCGCGCGTCACGTCTCATCGCTAATGGTTATGAAGTAAATTTTTCGCTCATTATTAAAGTAGATAATTTTTAGCTAAATAAAGGAGAAAATTCATTTGTTGTTATTATTTTTTATGGATTGTAATTGAATTGAAATTCAATTAAACTACAGAAACTAGAACCTAATAGTTTCTGTATTGAGTAATATTAAATAATCTTATGAAATTCCTTAAGAGAAAACTAAATTTTCAAGATTAACATTAACATTACCAAAACTCAAATTTTTATTTATCAGATTCCAAATAAGGTTACGTTAACCCGGCGAAATTTTAAAATTAGAAACTATTAACATTACCCTATATATCTGTAGGCTATATAACTTTCTTTGAATTAGAACTAGTGAAACAACTTGGACAATTATGTATTATCAATCAGTTTAAATGTTTCATTTTCTAAGAAACAATTTTTTATTGATTTTTGTCTGTTCTGCAAATATCCGAACACAAGAATTTTTTAAACAAAATTAAAAATTCCAACGTAATCCTTAAATTTAATTCGCGTAATTCGTTTATTAGGCCTATTATATTTATTAAATAATATAACCTACTTTTAATAATATTTTAATTTAAAATACATGCTTTCCACCTCAAATTAGTAGTGGCTTGCCCCTGTACAGTACATCATATTTTTCCTTTAACAATAGAGTAGTGCTGGTTATCTATCTNATAAAAATATATAAACAAATAGTAGCGAGAATCAGCATTATTTATTTTATTTTTATTAATTATTATTAAACAAATATCCCCAAAAACATAATTTAAGAATGTTAATAATGGAAGTTTGAATATCCATAAATTATTTTTGTTTCGTATGAAATTCATAAAAAAATTTAATTAAATTTAATTTGTTAGAGATTTATATAATGAATAAATTATATTACAATTATCTCAACAATTCTTTTAAATTATTGAGATAATTGTATTTAACAATAGTCCATAGTGTATAACAATAACATTTAAAATGAGAATACTATTTACAGAAAGTGAGAGAAGAATTATTGGTTTTTGTTTATTATTTTTACATATTATTATGTGTTTCGTTTATTCTGTAATTCTACTTAATCGTCATAATCAAATCGAATACGTGGAAATGAATTCTCTCATTGGTTTAAACCTTGAAAATACAGAAATTTTCGCTACAATTCTAACACACATTAGCATTATTTTACATATATCCGGAGCTTTGATAAGTTCGAATTATAGTAACGCATGGAACAGATGGATATTTCTGAATTATTTCGGCTATTGGATCCTATTTTATTTGATGTTCTTCATGAGCGAAGTTGTGTTTTTACTTATACTAATATCTCACTTTTGGGAGTTGAAGCCTCCGTGGGAATTCGATATAATCCCATCAATGAAAAAATATAGATTATCTGAAGATATAAAAGTCATGTTAGATAAATTACAGATTAATTTGAAGTGTTGTGGTGGTAAAGGAATCGGAGATTGGATGGATATAGCTTGGATTCCTCGACAAGTTATTATTCAAAGAACTGGCATCGAGTAAGATATCTTGATACTAATTTTAACATTTAACTGTATTACTGTATTTATAAAATATATGTTTTCAGAAACAAGTTAACTGCAGAATGGGTACCTGAAAGTTGCTGTAATTTAACATTTGATGGTCCATGCTATCCAAAATTTGTTTTTAAAGAAAGAAAAGGAATAACGTACTATGATACTATAGAAATGTTCAATAGTAAAGGTTGTAATGATGTTTTACCTCAATATCTACTTCTTCTTACGAAGAAAATAATATGGTTTATAGTCGTAATAATGACAATACAGGTAATTTTAAAAAAAATTAGTAAAAGGAATAATTTAATATTTTATTGGATTAATGGAACGCTAATTTATATTTGAACAGTTATTAATTTTTATATTATCTCGATACATACTGACATCGGGAAGGGAAGCTCATAAAACTGATGATCCTACGAAATCTCATATCGGATGGGTTTTCTTTTATGGTGATCCTGTGATATATTTCAAGGAAAAATTAGAAGGAAATGGAAAAAGAAATCGTTCCAAGAAAACTGTAAGGAAACGAAAAGGAAAAACGAATCCTGAACACATTAAAAGAACGGATGAAAATTGGAATAATTTAGTATCGATATATTCCGAAGAAGAAAGAGAACGTCTTATACAACCTAACAAAGACAGTGGATAAATTAAACAATAAAGTAAATAATTGTGGTATATAAATTATTAACTATATAATTATGAGAAATCGTTAACTCTGAATTGAAAAAAAACAGTTTAATGTAAAAATGTAAAAATCATTAAAATGAAAAAAATAATCACCTTCCTGTCTCGTTAGCTACATTCTCTTTTTTAAATTTTCGGGTAACTCACGGAAACTAGTCACATTACTGTAATTTATAAATTTTTATCGCGTTTAATTTCTTTCTTTTTGTAGACTTTGATTAAATTCAGTATCAGAAATAGATTTTTGAGATTTTTTTTAAAGTTTTAAACACAAAAAGTAAAGTCGTCTTTACAAAAACAGAAGTAGCACGATATAATGTAAGTTTTTTCTTATAAGCTTGAAGATAAAAGTTAGATCATTAAACTACATAAATTATTTTATTATTTTATAGATGTTTACAATATAAATTATTTTATTTTATTTCTGTACTACTTACTGTATTTCTTTTACGCAATATAATGCAAATGGAAACAGCGTTCTCTGATAAAGTTTCAAAATATAATACATAAAGTAAATATTTTAAAATATTCACTGTAGATATTTTCTTACTTAGTATAAAAATTCAAAAACAATTTAAGAATATATATATATATATATATNTATATGCGTATTTCTGCTGAGAGAATCAAATTTTTCAACTTATTAAAAATACATTTATTTATATTATTACTAAATTGAGACATTGCCACAACCGAATTTTCGAAACATTCTTAGTCCACTTAATATAGGCTACAATATAATTTCATACAGAAAATATTTTGGGCTAAAAGAATGCTGCAAATGTAAATAAATATAAAATCAATTCAGAATTTATAATTTATATTATTTAGTATTTAAAAACAGTTAAATTTAACATAAATAATACTGTTTAAATTATAATTGGGCTGTAATTTGAAAAAAACTGTAGACCAATAAATTACCACTTTCGTACGTCCGTCTGTTCTTCCTTGATCTCGAGAGCGGAGTTAGATAGATGAGAAGACTAAACCAGATATGGAAACCTTAGGGGCAGGAGTCTCCGATTAACTATATATGAACTTCCGATGAAAACCGTAAGTCATATTATTTCGATTCAAAACTTTTTCCCTGAAAGAAGTACCAGCACGACTCTATTGTTAAAAGAAAAATATGATGAACAGAGGTAAGCTAGTACTAATTTGAGGTGGAGAGCATAGATTTTAAATTAAATAAAACTTTGTGACATTGTGACGATGCCACAATAAATAATTGCTCATTAGTCTAATAAAATTTGCATTAATTTTAGTCATTCAATAATATAAAATTATACTATAACCCCTTCCAAGATGATAATGATAAGTTTACATCCCAAACATTGGTTAGTAAGAAATTTATATAAGCCTATACAGCCAATCCTTACGTACGACTGCCGAAAGTAAACGAATTAAAAATTAAAATTAATCAAGAAATTCAACATTTATTGAATTTCTAACTTTCAGATCAACTGATTAATTAACAGACCAGTTAAAATGTACGGATATTAGAGAAGTACGAAGTGTATTGAACTTTTTATTTTCTAATCTAAATGTAGAAGCATATTTCAATTATTAGATTTGTAAATAAGGTAAAATAAGAAATTTTTGGTACTCCTACCTGGCATCGTCAGAAAAAAGTTTGCTTTACCATCTGATAGATATTTACATTGTTCTCAGTATGATTTTTGATTTCTTTGAATGTTGTTTTCCTTAAAATTTCAGTGAATTTTTAAAAATAAAATATTGTAATTAATTAGTAAAAGCACCATTTTTGTATAATTCGATTAACGCAGTTATTAAGCATGCAAATGAATTACAAACATTACAACATACGTGTAATTAAATGGTAATACCTATACAGTATATATAAGAATATGAGCGACCTTGGGAATCGTGCTCCATTATTACCATTATGTTTTCAGTTCGATTTCATTTTGGAACTCATTTGTAAACTGGGTAAACCTATATATATCTCTAAGTATATTTTTATCAGATATGATTTTCAGATAAATTATCTAAAGAATATGCTATGGAGAATGGTGCAGATAGAACTGAAAAAAAAAAAACATAAAGGGAATTTTGTAACCTATAATAATCTTATTTATTTTTCGATAATTTTTTAATTGAAAAAATATTTGCTGTGTTCTAGTCATATATTCAGTTAATAATTACAGAAGAGCTATATAAAAATTACTATGTCAATATCTTAAAACACTTTCCACAGATACTGTAACATGTTTATATGAATATTTACGAACTGTGTTTATATAAAAGTTGTGTATGATACGAAACAAGCATTTATATGATTAAACATGTGGCTTCAAAATTTCCTTAATCTGGTAGTAAGGTCTACTAGTGAAGCGGTTGCTTATGTCTATCAAAATCAGCTACGTGTATTCAATATCTGTTAAGAATCTTTCAGGGTGTTTTATATGACAGCAACGGGTTTGAGTAAACAGCATGGTTAAAATCTGTAAATGTCTATACAGTCAGTTAATAGAGTAGAAAGAATCAAATATAAATAGCAAAACGCAAAATTTCCACTAATTACATTTTCGATAGGTTTCGTTAATTTGTTATATAATTTCTGCAACAGATGGCAGGAGTTAGCCAAATGTTCAGATAAAAAGATCTAAATTTGTTACACATTTAGTTTTAATAAGAAATTTGAAAATTTTATCTTATTTAAATTTGCTGGCTTTAAAAAATTGATTATTTATTTCAAATTTATTAAAACGAGAACTCTATATGTTTATATGATCATTATTTTATTTTATTTTTTCCTTATAAAACTTTATTCAAATTAGTTTCATTTGCAATTCACATTGATTGCATATCTTGTTAACAAGGACAAAATATTTATTTAAATATTACACAATCTCAAAATATTTAATGTATTTTCTATAATTTAATTTGTTTTTTACTTTTTTTAAAAAAAATTGTATGCCTGCATCCAATTATAAAAGGTCAAAAATCAAAAAATCCTTTAATTGCCTTTCTTTCTTATTAAGTAAAATTTAACATTCGCTAGAGCTGTTAAGAAACTCATAAACAAGGTATTTTACTCAATAGAACCATACATGCCAACACGTCATTTTCCGAGAATTTCTTTCTAAAGTATTTTTTAAGTGTAGGCACATTCTCTTGTAATGCCATTCTCATTAAACAAGAAACAAGAACTTACTTAAGATTAGAAAATTTTTTATGTTTAAACCGTTAACTCTAAGTTTATACTCAAAAATTATTTCTAAAGCAGGCTATAATTTCACAATGATAAATGACTCTCACGCACAATTTTCATAATTTGGAACAAATAACGTCCGATTTTATCATTTAATTTCCTTAAATAAACGTTTGTGCTTTTATTTAACCTATTTTTGCATTTTAAAATTTATTTAAACGATATAATAAACGTAAATTAATTTTTAAGTAATAGTTTTATCATATTATCTATTTAGAACACATTAACTCGTTGCTTAACTAAACAATTACAGCTAATTATGGAACTTAATCAATATTATTCAAAAATAATTAACTGTTAATGGAAACAATACTACATTTAACATTAAAGTGTAGCAAATTCTAGTATCAGCAACTTCATTTTTACTCAGCAATATTCTAGTTAACCTTGGACGTGTAGTCGATGTGGTAAAACACGAATGCCTACGAGATCCAGTTTGTTCGCAAATTAATAAAAAAGAAAAACAAGAAAGAGAATTTTGAACTTCTGGCTCACGATTATTTCCGGATCATAAGCTAAGTTTGGTAATTAAAAAAATATAGAAAGTTATCTTTTTTAATTGAGATGTTCTCGTATGTCCGAGTTAGGTAATGTGTAAAGAGGATTTGAAAATATTTAAAGAAAAAAAAAGAAGAAGACTGTTATGTCGGTAACATGATTCTTACAATAACACGATTAGAGTTAACTCGGCACGACAGGCATTTGAAGAAAAGAAATGAGATATAATGTATTGATATTGTAGACGATCATTTAGCACTATCCTATTATTTTTTAAATTAAAAAAAACCTATATAAATCGATTAAAATTGATAGAAGTAATAAAGAAACTAAATAAACAGTATTATTTTCAGTTAGAAAAAAGTGTATATAACATCGAGTTTCTATTAAATATCTCTGGAATGTCTAAAGAATTTCACAGTTCAATAGATGTCATAGGAATGTTGATCCATGATTGAAGATTTTAAAAATTCTTTAGGCAGAAGAAAATTTTTACAACTTTTTTCTATCAAAAAAAAATATTTTATGTATGTTATTTTACTTTTATCGAGTTAAAAAATAATCTCGTGATTAATATATTTATATTTATTTTTCGTTTCATTTGCAATTCACATTGATTGCATATCTTGTTAACAAGGACAAAATATTTATTTAAATATTACACAATCTCAAAATATTTAATGTATTTTCTATAATTTAATTTGTTTTTTACTTTTTTTAAAAAAAATTGTATGCCTGCATCCAATTATAAAAGGTCAAAAATCAAAAAATCCTTTAATTGCCTTTCTTTCTTATTAAGTAAAATTTAACATTCGCTAGAGCTGTTAAGAAACTCATAAACAAGGTATTTTACTCAATAGAACCATACATGCCAACACGTCATTTTCCGAGAATTTCTTTCTAAAGTATTTTTTAAGTGTAGGCACATTCTCTTGTAATGCCATTCTCATTAAACAAGAAACAAGAACTTACTTAAGATTAGAAAATTTTTTATGTTTAAACCGTTAACTCTAAGTTTATACTCAAAAATTATTTCTAAAGCAGGCTATAATTTCACAATGATAAATGACTCTCACGCACAATTTTCATAATTTGGAACAAATAACGTCCGATTTTATCATTTAATTTCCTTAAATAAACGTTTGTGCTTTTATTTAACCTATTTTTGCATTTTAAAATTTATTTAAACGATATAATAAACGTAAATTAATTTTTAAGTAATAGTTTTATCATATTATCTATTTAGAACACATTAACTCGTTGCTTAACTAAACAATTACAGCTAATTATGGAACTTAATCAATATTATTCAAAAATAATTAACTGTTAATGGAAACAATACTACATTTAACATTAAAGTGTAGCAAATTCTAGTATCAGCAACTTCATTTTTACTCAGCAATATTCTAGTTAACCTTGGACGTGTAGTCGATGTGGTAAAACACGAATGCCTACGAGATCCAGTTTGTTCGCAAATTAATAAAAAAGAAAAACAAGAAAGAGAATTTTGAACTTCTGGCTCACGATTATTTCCGGATCATAAGCTAAGTTTGGTAATTAAAAAAATATAGAAAGTTATCTTTTTTAATTGAGATGTTCTCGTATGTCCGAGTTAGGTAATGTGTAAAGAGGATTTGAAAATATTTAAAGAAAAAAAAAGAAGAAGACTGTTATGTCGGTAACATGATTCTTACAATAACACGATTAGAGTTAACTCGGCACGACAGGCATTTGAAGAAAAGAAATGAGATATAATGTATTGATATTGTAGACGATCATTTAGCACTATCCTATTATTTTTTAAATTAAAAATTATTAAATTACAATTAATTTTAGAATTATTTTAGAAAATTATAAACTATAATTTTAGTAATGTGAGTTTAGTAATACTTCCATTACACATATTTAATTCTGAATAATCAGATATAATAATGATAGTAATCTTTCTGAAAATTGTTTCGAAAATTGTAATAGTTACAAGCAGATTATTTTAAATTACAAAATACATTTTGAATTCTTTACGAATTATTAACATTCCATTTTTTTGCCATTATTTGAGAAATAAAGATTTATATCAGATTTTAGTATCTTATCCTAGATCAAATAAATTTTCCTTGGTTAAAAATGGCAAGTTAAAATAACAAAATAATGATATCTATTTTACTTTAAAAAACCAAATATCGCATCAATGCAATTTAATATCATTGACTTAG
Organism: Centruroides sculpturatus; assembly: GCF_000671375.1. Taxonomy (NCBI): domain Eukaryota; kingdom Metazoa; phylum Arthropoda; class Arachnida; order Scorpiones; family Buthidae; genus Centruroides; species Centruroides sculpturatus. The sequence goes on along the minus strand of NW_019384366.1, from coordinate 72 downwards.
GATTTAAAAAACATTTTACATCACATGAATAAGAGTGACATCATCCTAGCGAATAAATTACAAAAACTATCA
>NW_019384365.1:831381-883854 GCF_000671375.1 Centruroides sculpturatus | reverse complement strand
ATTTTTAATTTTCCTTTTTTTATATTTATTTTTTATTTTTTCTTTTGCTCTCTGGAAAATTGCAAGAATGCATTCTTCTCATTACAAATCCTTACTAAATGTCGTTACTATGGTAATGATGGCTTTGCAGTGAATGACCACATACAAGCAAAATGAAATTGGTTTAATGTTTTACCAACGACAACGTTTCCAGGTCAGATTCACCAAGAAAAAGTAGAAAAATAAAACGTGGCATCTTAATATCTAACTAAAACGTAAATCATTCAACCTTAAGTGAATGAATAATTATATTTATCTTCCTTCATTATTATCTAATTTATATATTTTCAAGTTAATTGATAAAAATAAGTCAAGTTTTTATATTATGTTTGTCACTTTATATTGCATTCGTTATTAATAAAATTTGTTAATTGACAAACTGTGATTTCTATATCCTATTAAGAGAACTAAATCTTAAAGTCGAGTTATAAAAATGGGGGAAAATTAATTTTTTGACAATCAATTGGGATTAATTCTTACAAATTTATGTAAATTCTATACATTAAATTTTATCAGTAAAAATTTTCGATTTATAAGCGTAAACTTTTGATAGAATGGGGTAATTTTTTCCTCACATAACCTGATGTCGTAAATTTTACCGATTATATAGTCTATCAAATTATAGTATAACACAGTAACATTTCTTATCTTTTATTTTGCTTTACGTAGATCGACTCGATCACCTAATGAATCAAGTTTACAAGACTGTATCGTAAAAGAAATTTATATAAATATAACATCATTTTTTTATTATTAAACATTTTTTAAAAATACAAAATTATCATCCAGTATACACTAGTTTTTTAAGTTATATCAGAAGAATATCGAAATATCTTTCATTTAATAGACTATTTTGCTGCAAAATTATCAGTTTTTTTTATAAGATAACTTTAATTAAAGCTTATCATTTATGATTTCCGAAAAAAAAAACTATCTTTGTAGATCGTTCCATGAATCAATTTGATGGTTACACTACATTGAACAATGGTTAAACAATGATGTGGAAAACTATTGATTAATATAAGGTTTAAATATACTTCTATATTCATCAAAGCGAATTTAAAGTGAAAGAAAAAATAAAAATAATAATTTAAAAATTAAAAAATCCAATTTTAATGCTTTGTTCTTTATTAATTTCTAACTAAAAACATGCATGTGAAATAATTTTCATTCAATAAGAACTATGTGATAACGTTATGAAAATATTTAATTTTAATAATTTGATAGAGAATCAGTTTAATGCAATTTTTAGAATATTTCATTTAAAATAAATGAATTTGCCTGCAAGTAAATTGGAAAATTTTTAAATTTACGAAAAAGAACTGATTAACCCAATGAATCCCACTGTGAACACAAATATTGAGATGGTTATGAGAACTAAAAGAATACATAAAACAAGCCTCAGGTTATTAATCTATAGTTCCACCATATTTTTTTTTCTGTTTTGTGATTAATTTTGCAAGGTTATTTTCCCTCCTCCGTACTTGTTCGTTAAATACTTTCTTATATAAATATTGTTGTTCTCCGTGATTTTGTTTAGAGAAACAGTCGATTAGATTTTTTTAAAATAAAATATTCATGCTAANATATAATTTTTTTACTCTTGGTAAATAAATGATTGAAGCAATTTAGATTCTTATCTATGCGCTGCTGCTATGATAAATGTTTTTATTGTTATCTAGAATTGCTTTAATATATCAGATGAAAATTTGTAAATATCATTTCTCATTAAAATACATAATTAAATTTATTCTATAAAAATATATTAATTTATATTTCTTTACACAATTAAAATTTATGTAGTATAATAATAAATGACTAAAACTTTTAAATTAAATATAAAAAAATATTAATTCATTCTTAAGAGATTTCTTGAACCGTTTTAAGTATCATATTAAAGTTTTTAAGTGCTTAATTCTAATTAAAAACTCATTATTTTTCGTTAAAACTTTAAATGTAAGTGCTTTATAAACTTTTAGAAAGTAATTCAAATTTAAATTTTCTTATATATATAAATGTAAGGATATATAAATTGTATGTAATATTTAATTTTAATTTAATTTATACTAAAAGAAATTTATTTATTTTATTTATTTTAAGTTAGAAAATTTAGATAATAAAATTTCATTTTACTTTTCTTCTGATTTCATTTTACGTATAAAGAAAATGAAAAAAAAAAATAAATTATACACTACTGTATAGATTAAAATAAGTTAGTGGAAATTGTTAAAAAATTGTTTTTCAGTTTAAAAGTGGAATAAATGAATTGTAGAATTTCCCCCAAGCTTTTGCAGATCTTAATAAAAGGGTCGGGATGGGAGAGGAAAATGAGTTTTCAGGAGAGTGTTGGAACTATTCTGTCTCAGAAATAGGACTGACTGCTATCTGGCAAACTTTATGGAATTTCCATCAGACTTTAAGTTGAATTGTCTGACACTCCCCCTTCAATTTACACCATGTTCTGGATGACTAGTGAGGTCAGTGGACTAAATGACAAATAAAATGGAAATAAAAAAATTCTGGCTTGTCGATGTGGATTCATTTTGCCGTAAATTCTATAGTAATGGGTTGTGTGTTCATTGAATAGGAATAAATGTGTTGGGCGTCAGGTTTTAATAATTGTGCTAGGTACTTTTTTACTAAATGGAAAAAATAGAAATTGTATAAATATCGTTCATTTCCACGTTTTTTATTATACATTTAAAATATTTTAGTAAAAGCAAATCAAAATTAAGATACCTTTTTTTAGTAGTAATGTTCATGAAAACGTTATTCACTTGACTTAATTGAGTAGGTTAGTGCATTTAATACCTACTTTTATTTCAAATTTGAACAGCATAGACAAACATGGAGAAGTGTATTTTATTGTCTATTTTTGTCAATCTTGGTCTTTCATATCTGTTTGTCGACATCTGATTTACTGATTTTTCTTCTCTCTATCTTGTATATTCTTTCCAGTTTTCTATTTGTTCTTTTCTGTGATGTCTTTTCTGCCTCTCATCTCCTTCATAGTCTCATCTTTGGTCTCCTCCATTCCTTTTGTGCAATATGTTTGTCTTTTTTCTCTTTTATTATTTTTTTTCTTCTGTCTCCTATAATTTATCCCATTCTGACGTCTTAAAATCCGAAGAAAATTCAATAAAACATGGACGTTTTAAAGGCTAGTTTGTAAAATATTCTTATTAAATTAATTTTAAAATTGTGCTAAAAAGATAGATATCATTTTCTACATAAAAACTTTAATTAAAAATTCCGAATATACATTTTTAATTAGAATTATTTTATTTGATTTATTTTTATTTTTGTATGTTAATTTAAAAATTATCACTTAAAACCTACTAATTTCAATTAATTTCCACAACTTAAGCAGGAAAATTTAGAGAACTCTCGATATAATAAACTCTCAAAGGACTGAGGTAATTTACTCCTGTCAAGAGTTCATTATACACATAAATAGCAAGGACTAACAAAATTGTTCGGTATATCGAAAGTTTACTATATCAGGTGATCACTATATCAAAATTTCACTGTGTACAAGTGTACAAATGTATTACGCATGCATTTCTTTCTATAAATAAAATAATATATTCGTTTTTATGAATATAATTTGGATTTTAATTATTTATAAAATATTTTCACGACAACAATGAATTGATAAGGTAAGAATATTTCAAAGATATGTAATTTCGTTATAACGTCAGTTCACTGTTGTAAAATGTTTAGAAAATAAATAAAAAGCGTTATAACGAGGTTTAAATAATTTATAAAAGTTCTTCACAGCGAAATTTCACAATTCCGAAACCTCGTTATAACCTACTTTTCATATTTTCAAAATGCTATTAGTCTATAATAAAATTTTCAAATTTATAAAAATTTGCGATAAAAATGCAATTTTTCTCAATTTAAAATACAAAATACTTTCTCTTTTAAAGTATATTTTTGAACAATATATATATATATATTCTTCCATACAATTTAGAATGAAAAATGATTTCATAAATTAAATAACGTAGATAATTTATACTTTTAAAGATAAAATCGAAGATAAAAATGTATAAAAAAGAGAGAACAAATTATTTTTGAATATAATTTATCGAGGAGATTTATTATATTTAACAGATAAAATTGTAAAGGTTAGATTGTGGTTGTGTTATAAAATCTTTCTACATTATCCCACTAATTAATGATATTGGTTAATATCTTAAAGAGGGCATAAACCATGTGTAAAAATAAACTTGCAACAGATTTATCCACAATGTCCTTAAAATCAAAGTCAAACCAACAAATTTGTATCTAGCAAATTACTTTAATTACTTCCATAATTTGAATACATTTTATGTTATTATCTATAATTATCCACAAGTATTAAATTTCATTGATAATATGACAGATAAATTTTAAATGACGCAGAGAAGATTTTTATAAACACACTCTACAGGCATTTTCCTCATTAATTTTTTATGCCTTATATTATTATCGATTAATTTTAAGATTAAAAAAGAGCTTATTTTATATTTATCTCCATTGGTGTAATACAAAATCTCATCAAAATAAGCTTTAAAAACTGGAAAAAAAACTCGGCTTACTTTATTCAGAATTTTGTAAATGTTTGAAGAGAAAAATTACATAAAGAAACTTTTTACGTTAGGTTATTTTTAAATTAGAAAGTTATTTGAAGTTTAAAAATATTCGTAGAGAAGTTTAAAATTATCTTTATAACAGGAGAATTGAATAAAAGTTTACATAAATATCTAATGCTAATTTGCATAACATCCAAGACAGATGATTACCTTATTTACATTCTGCATCTAACCAATTGCAGGCTTTCTTATAATTATATGAATGAATTATTACAATTAAAAAAAATTAATTTATTTTAAAACTTCTAAATCTCGTGCCTATTTCTATATTTAATAAAAAAAAATAAAAATTTTGAAAGATTTAGCCATTTTAATTCATAATTTCATATACAAAAATGTCCACATTTATTATAAATTGTTACATTTTCCCACTAGAAAAAAAAATAATTCGAGAAAGAAACATATATTTCAATAAAACTAGACTTGTTCCTTAATTATTTATATAATAAATAATTTTTCTTGTGAACTATAAAATAAATCTCTCCTCATAAAAATAATGATGTGTAAATATACTTAGTTTCTAGGATATTTATACCTTTAGTAATAAATATAAATATCTAGAATAAGAGTATAACCTGATGTCGTAAATTTTACCGATTATATAGTCTATCAAATTATAGTATAACACAGTAACATTTCTTATCTTTTATTTTGCTTTACGTAGATCGACTCGATCACCTAATGAATCAAGTTTACAAGACTGTATCGTAAAAGAAATTTATATAAATATAACATCATTTTNTTATTTCAAATATACTTTATAATTTAATGAGATAAATAAATTGATTTTTATTATAATCTCTTAGATTATTCGAAAATTTGCAATTTATTGAAATATTTTCTTTCGTGTAATAATAAAAAAAAATTGTGTTTTAACTCAACACTTAAAGTGAAATTTATTACTTACAAAGTGATAACATTAGTCGAAATTTGCAATTTTTATGAAGAATTTTCGAAACATGTGCTGTTTTCTCCATTGTACCATTCTTTAAAAATCGATTTTATAGGTTTAAGGTTATGTAGAATATTATCAACCGAATTCATTTTTCTTTTCTTTTTTCCTTCCCTGAAATAAATTTTTAAAAATCAATCACGTAAGGTAAAAATCAAAGATAGTTATGACACTCATACGACAAAATGATCGGAATGAAGCTCATATAATATGCAAAGCATCACAGTGACAACAGCTGTAGGCGTCCACATTACAGGAAGGGTGTGCCTCTGCCTGTAATCTCAGTTGTTCCACCCACTGGCATACCACATCGTGTTGGCTTTAAATATAATTCTCTTTATTAATTACGTTCCAATGGAATGTCCATTCGAGTGTATGTCACCATTGGGCGGTGTCAGATTTTTCAAGAATATAAAGAAAATGGTGTAAGGATAGGTTAACAGTCTTTCTTTTTTCTATTATTTTTTCTTTTACATTTTTTTCTTTCACTTTGGGTGGAGTTTAGCTTCCGAGAGAGATTCTCCGAAAACAGAAGGAGCTGTTATAGATTCTGTTCGGTGTAAAGAAGAAATATTGATAATAAAACTTTAATTTTATGAAAATTTAATTAATTTGTCTATTTCTCTTTATATTTTAACATTTATCTAATATATAAAATAATTTATATTAAAATTTTTCTTTAAATTTTCAGAATTTTGATTAAATTATTTACTATTACTTATTGGAGAAATCATAAAAATATTTGTCATAATATAGTTTAATGAAAGATATTTTTTGTTAAGATAGAACTCATAACTGTTTCATTTTATTATTTATTTGTTAAACAACATTTAAAATATTTTAAATAATTTTTTATAAATTTATTATATCAGACAATTACGAAAATCTATTATAAACAGGGCACTATGTATGATTATAACATAGGTATTAACTTATAAAAAAATAAATAGAGGATATCTTTAATAAATTAACTATTAGTGATAAAAATTTTAATTGTTTTACAATAAATAAAAATATCTATATAAAATATCTATTTATTTTAATCTGCAATTTTTAATCGCATTTTTAATTCATTTAACTTAAAATATAGGCTGATTTTTGTAGTGTCTTGCCTCTATGCATCACCCTTTTCCAGTTAAAAATAAAGTATGCAGTTATCTATCTAACTCCATTCTCCTTTTTAAAATGAAATAATGCGGCTTCCAATCCAAACCGGAAGTTCATATATAGTCAATCGGGGCCTCCTGACCCTAAGCTTTCTATATCTGGTTTCGACTTTCATCTATCTAATTTTGTTCTCGAGGATAATGAAGGACTGATAATAGACAGACAGTTCTTTAAACATTACACATCATCGCAATATTATGCAGTAGACCTATATAAAGACATGCTTTAGGTTAGCTAAGTGTTTTCAATTTATTTGAACATTAAAAGACATCATAGATTAATTTATTCTATATGAATGCAGATTGAAATTTTAAATAAATGTACTGTACGTATTTTGTTTTAATTTTGTCTGAGTATACGCTACAAATTAAACTGATTCCTTCAAATAATGACATCCATTAAATTGTAAGAAACTTAAACACTCACACGCTTAACTGGATTCGAACTTCTAAGATCTAGTATACATTAATATATTCTACCAAAATGGAAACAGAATGCATTAAATGCTGATGTTATTTACTTAAAATTATCGCTTTAAAATATTTATTAACACTGATGTATTTTAACACTGCAACAGTCTAACTGCAACCTCTAAAAGGCGGCCATTTTTTCAGGAACGTTTCTTCTTGAAATGTACATAAAATAATCTCCAAACAATGGCAATTTTTTAATATTCCCGTCAATGGCCGCTGTTCGGAGGTTTGACTTTATTACGTTAATGTATATTAGCATATATTGCAAATTAAGAACCATAGTAGCGACTTAAATATTATTCATAACACATGCAGATTCTTTCTTGTTAATGTTTTTCTATCTAATTAGAACGATTTTTAAAATATTTATCAGAATTTCTACTGTGTTGTAACGTTGAGAAGTAAGTTTTAACGTTCAATATTGAAGAATTTTAAAAATACCACTATTTTAAAATGACAAAATCGGTCTGATACTGGATTCATTTCTTCCTTTGTTTCTCTTCTTCTATATTGACGTCTCTGGGACGCAAAAGGCTTGGGGGATTTTGTTCAAATTTTGCAGCTATCTTTCTTATGATTTCTGTGAAATCCCCGAGAAATTTACCCGAAATCTGTTCAATTTTAGGCCATTATATTAAATATTATAAATGTAGCGCAATAACTTTAATGTTCGCGAAATGCGTACTGATTTTAAAGTTTTAATGAAAAAATATTATAAATAGCTATAAAATTCAAAAATGTATTTTACATTCTTCAACTACCAATTTAAAAAATTTTTCCTAAATGAATTTCGTGATTTTACAAACTTATGAATGGTTTGTTTGATTAAATCGGATTTCTTACAAGAGACTTCACAATAGGATAATATAATCGACCTTAATTTTTGCTTATTCCTGATAGACATAACTCGCAATATGTTCAGTCAGCAGAAATTCAGGATAGAAAAAAGTTTCCTCTAGACTTGTGTGCAAAAAAATTCTGAAGATTCGGATCAAATTCGAACCTAGATGCAGCACATCAATAACAGAATCTGTTATTGTTCGATTTATTTCTACTGTATTGCGACTAATATTGATTGTATTTATTCTATATTTTATATTCACATGATCTATTTTTGATAATATTTATATAAGGCTCATTTAGTTACAATTAGCCACCATTAGATAAAACCCGGTAGCAATTTTAAGAGAGATTTTTCAAAACAAGAATATTGATTTAGTGTATTTTTAAATATATTTTTAGGAATATAAAGTATTCATATTGTTAATAATAATCCATACAATATTCTTACAGTGACGACATGAAGATAAAACCAATGAGTTTATCCATAAATACATTTCTATAATAAACAATAGTATAAGAAATGTCTTAGATTGAGTAATAAATTGATTCTGCTTAATGAAAGAGCGAAAAATTTCGTTAAAAGTCCTTTGTTTTCTGAGTCAATTTCGTTGGTTGAATAAAAAATAAACACTACAGTCAAAACTCTATAACGTTTTCCTAAATGACCTTCACTCGTAAAACGCCAACGAATATTAGTATTTTCGAAGGAAGATCCTATCAACAGATATTTTTTATAAAGAGTGATGGAAATCGTTCGCATCTATGAATTACTAAGTGTCGATTTTGCATTGCAAACGACATTGTTATCATGAAACAATGTCGTGACTCGTTTCGTTGTTATCACGTGACTTGAACACGTGACTTTAAACTCGAACACGTGTGTGCAGACTTCACCATTACATATAATTCCTTATTGTTCGGAATACTCTAGTTTAACACCACAGACAGTTTAGTACCAATTTCAAAAATAAACAAATAGTGGTGCTAAATCGGGATGTAATCGCACATTATAAAAAATTATCGATATCCGAAAAATCTGAAATACAGTTTAAAAAAATGAAAACACAGATGAAACTATCCTAAATTTGATTCTAATATTGCAGTAATAAATAATTTTATCAATAATTTGACTGTCGTATTCAATAAACCGAGATTATGTCGATAAATAGAGAATTTCGAGTACATTAACCTCCTTATATTGAATGCGTATATTGCTCTAAGTAATTAATAAAATTATTTATTACTACCCAATTAATCGATTAAGTTTAGATAATGATTTGATCTATATTTTGTAATTTTTCCCGTGATTTTATTTATTCTCCTCTAAATTAATATTATATTAATACTGTAGATAAATTTCTTTATAATTCCTAAAATATCATTTATAATAATTATAAACTTAGTTTAAAAAAAGAAGATAATTTGGAAAACTTCCAGTAAACACTATTTTGCTAAATAGAAATTATTTAGAGCGTAATATTTAATAGCTAAAGCGAAACAATACAATTTTCGTGACATTTAACCGCATTCAGTTTTGTATCAAACTTTATAAAGTATTTTTTAGAATATATTTTTTTAAAGTATGCATAGATTTTTCCCTCCCTTCTTTTTCCACACTCGGATAACACTGTCAAACTTTTCTTGGAAATCATTGATATGTGCATCTACAATATGCAATAGTTATCGATTTAAGGGCAGGTAATTTCGATGGATACACCAAGATGGCTGAATTTCATATATATTAGTTGACCCGTCCTTGTTGACAGGAGTGATTATGAGTGCAGAATCTGTACTGACCGTTCTGTGGGTATAGAAATGACCGAGTATTTTTGTCTCATGCTGCTATTGTTGTATAGACGCAACCAACCGATGATATTGGAATTTTTGATATTAAACGTCCGGTTTTTTGGTTTGTGTATATATATATATATATATACACGGTAGATACTGTAGCTACTGTATTGTTATTGCAAAACTTTTTGTCTCTTCTTTGAACGTTGAGTATTTTATTATGTCGCGCTTGTCAGAATTTTAATATATACTTTTTTATATAGACTTTTTATGAGTTTAGAGCTTTATATTTTTATCGTAATGTGATTTTAAGTTACTGAAAATATCATTTTGAATTATGTAAATTCAAAATATTTTAAATAACTCTTTTTTTTTAAATTTAAAATAGTATAATATTGTCTTATATTTTATTTGAAATATTACATATTTTGCTTCATTACTGTTATCCTAGTTTAATAAGCTAAAATGCTTATTAAACAAGTCTTATATTTTATATGCTAAATTAATATGCAGTTGAGTGTATATTAGAAAATACTTATTATACACAGTGCCGGGTCACCCAATAGCCACGTGATACACGTGATTAGAGAGTCCGGGTTTCGAGGTCACCAGAAATGAAAAGAATACAGCAATTTTATTTTTTGTAATTGAAGATTTTAATTTATAAACAATTATATAGCTACAAGTATACTGTGTTAGTTTATGATGTAAAGTTATGTAGAAGAGACCCAAATCTTCTGTGCCTAGGAGACCCGGAAGGTCTTCATCCGTCAATGATTTTACATATTTACACGCACACATTAAATATATTATATACATTTAATGTTATTATATATATTATTTAATTATATATATAGGTATGAATAGACACTCTATAATGATTCTATATATGTGGTATAAATTACATATGTTAATTATTGACTCCAGTATTAATTATTTTGGACCTATGTATGCAGCCTATATTTGTAAGGGTAAAGTTAATTAATATATGTAACTCTATAGTCTATTTATAAATTATATTTCTCCATCAGAATAAACAGAAGCATAATAAAATTATAAATATTTTATATCAGTTTATAATCTAATATATTAAAATTTTTATTAAACGATTATTTATTATATTATTACAACGTAGTTACTATCGAACGTTCATTCCAATATATCTTTAGTTAAAAAATTATTTATAAAAATAATTATTAAAAAATTTTCTTCGGGATTTACTAAATATTCATTTTAAATAGAGAAATCCGAACTTGCAAAATCCAATTTTAAATTTAACTTAATATCAATTTTCTGCAAAGAAAATCGATAGGAACTATATATAAATATATGATCTTAGTAAGATAAATGGAAGAAGTAAAGTCAATATCGAATATTTCGATCAAGTAATTATTGACCACTTGGGAACATTCAACTTGTATAGCTATACTTATTAATATTGATGGGAATTAATATGCATTAACAGAAGATAATCTAAACCTAAAATACATCATAAAATATTTAACCATCTCCGAAACGTAGCGGCACATTTAAGTAATATTAATTCTATCTTCTGGAAAAGTTAATTGGGAAAGGCGCTTTATCAATTCAAAAAAATTCTGTGTAAAGATACTGGGATGGAAAAAAAATCAATATGCTATTTATAATTTAATTAATATGGCTAAAGTTTTATTAAATCTTGTTTACAATTTTATCCACGATCAATTTTGAATGTCTCTCAAACATCTGAATATTTCAATATTTTAATGTTATATATTTATCTCGTATTTTTATATAAAAATAAAACGTTAAAATACTTTTAATACACCCTAAAATGCCAATAAAATGCTAAATTTTGAACTATAATTAAGAATAATGCATTCAGTTTTCTTTGATTACTTTAAAATATGCACCTACTCAATTTGAAAACCTTAAATTATTATCGGTAATTTAGGCTAAATTTAAAAGAATTTAGCGTGTAGTAAATAAAATGTGATAAAGAACTTAATTTATTATTCAGCAATGTTAATTCTATAATTATAAAACTTGATATAGCCTATCACAGCCAATTTGAATTTAAAGAAATAAAACATTTGTAACAAATAACAATTCAGAAGGAAAAAAATTATTTAAATTTTATTTTTGTGTAAACACAAAAACAAATTATTTTTTTATTAATAATAATAAAAATTTCTACAAAATTCGTAAACAACAGATTTATTAATCAACAAATATTGTAGATTAATATTGCGATTTATTATTATAAAAACGTCCAGAATATATAAAAAATAAATACAAAGAAAATATCATAAACAGAATGAAAGATTTAAAAAACAAAATTAAATTGAATATAAATTTACAAACATCAAAATTGTAGCAGAGGAAAGGAAAAAATTTACAAATTTCTATTTTCTGCTTGAACATTATTATCTAACGACTTCAATTATACAACGTCGCGTATAAAAATTCATCAGAAACTTTCAAATTTTATATTGTACTTAATCAGAAAGAAAAAGAAAAATCTATCTGGCAGTTCAAATTCCAAAACATAGTTGAGATGTCAATCTTTGATTTGATTCTTAAGTATCAAAAGTTTAAGAAAGAGCATAAGAGAATATTTATAGTTGGGAAATACGATAGGAAAATGTTCTGCTTCTTCAGTTTAACTCGTCAGAAAGGAAGATTACTGTCTAGTATTATGATAATAATTCTTTTCTACATAACAGCTTTTCTGCTAAAGCTTTAGGCAAGATAGGAAGATTAACAGGAGACGAACAGTAAACTTTAATATAACCTACCTCGGTATGAAGTAAATGTGCATCAGGCTGTTAAATTTTTCTTTGCTCTGGTTGTTTTACTAGCATTTACATTGTTTTCTAGCTATTTATGTAGTTTTACATGTTTAAAAAACAAGCTTAAAATGTCGTAACATCAACTTTACTTTAATTCCCTTTAGAATTTGCGATAAACATGTCCGAATTAATTTTAATGAATGTAATGTTATTTTTGGCTTGGTTTTCTTAATTTGAAAGAAATTAATAACATTTTTAACGTGTGTATAATCGGATGGAGCACAATGAATTTTAATTGAGTCAAGTTGAAAGACAGAATTAATATAAATGTTGATGTTTTCATTTTGGGTAGTGTATGTTTGTATGCTCTTTCAGCCCTATAAGCATTAATAGGGCATTTTTCATCACACTCATCATAATAGGGAAAAACCGAATGAAAAGAGATGAGATCTACCATATCCTAGATAGCATAGGCATCTCGTATATATAGACGATAAGCATCGCCTAGGACCTTCCACTTTCAGGAGTCTCACAAATTTGATAGTATATCGTTCTGTAGAACGGTAATTTTCAAGTTAAAATCTACTCTGCGTCTTCATTTTAATAGGTCTCAAAAATAAATTTTACCTAAAAATATGAGACAGACCTCCCCAAAAAGTTTCCTGGGGTTGCTTGCCAGGATTTGATCTCGGATCCCCCAAAACTGTGGGCTGACGCCCTGTCTCAACCATCTGAATATACGTTTAGATGATAAATTTTCGACATTAGTAATTTCTTTGGGCGGAGTTGAAGTAAATTAAATATATTCCTTCATTCTTAAGTTACATAAAACGAAGATTGCTGTTATTATTTTGATTTTTTTTGAAAATTCCAGATAAGTAATTATCAGAAGAGAAAATGGGCGGGCCAGACAACTATCTCATCATGTTTAGAATATTCTAAAGAGATAGTAATTTAATCCGATTCTTATCTTGTAAGGAACAGAAATTCTTTTTGTTGTTATTGAATAGGCGGAGTTAGAAACTTCTAAATAAAACATAATATTCGTAAATTTTTACACATATTTGTTAAAAAGTTGTCTAGTTTAAATCTAAAATTAACAGTTTTAAGCAAGCAAAATAAATTGAAAAAAAATTTTGTTTCAGTATTTAAAAATCGATATTAATTTTATAATTTCTGCAATAAAATATTGAGCCGAATAGTTTAAAGTTAAATAAAAAAATGTATTTAAGGAAAAAAAACAAACCGTTTTTTTTTTCTTTAATTAGGAAGCAGAAGTTTATGTTAAGAATTCTTGTATAAGTGAAGTTTAATGAAGTTTCTTTAAAAATAGTCATCAGTTTCCGATTTCATTTTATTGATGAAGTTAATTTACAAAGCAATTATCGCCTAAGGTAAGTCACTCATTAAATCCTGTCATTTGAACAGGAAGCAAGTAAGATTAGGTAAAGGAAAAGCCAAATAAGAAGCTTTTCTCATTCAATATAATTATCTCATTTTTCACTTTCATACAAATATTGAAGAATTCAATAAATTTACGCTTATGAAATCACTTCGTCCGTTCGACTGTTAACATCATTCTATACACAACATTTTACATGTCATTACTTCAATTACTCCATATAAGCAGTAAAGTTTTTCTTATAAATTAAATTTAATGCTATTATAGTAAAAAAATTAGAAAAATTGATTAAATTACAAATAAATTAAACTTCCTGCATAGTTTATATGTAGTTTTAATAAAATTTATTTCAGAAAATCGTATATTATTGCTTTATATGTTATGTTGTACTGTATATATAATTCTATACAGTTTTTACGGTATTTTCTTTATAAAAACATAGATTTTAGGCAATTTATATAAGCTACTTTACTTATAAAAGCAGTGAACTAAGTATAATAGTGTATTAAGTCCTCTACTCCGCGTTAGTATATTTTTACTAAAATAAAGTAATTAATCTTAATATATAATCATTAATACAACGCACTAATATTAATATAGCAATAAAATAATGACTGTACTGTACATAACACAGACATATAAAACGGAATTGGACTATTATAAATGTCGTAAAAGTCATCACAACTTCAAAATTGCACTTTTGAATAAATGTAGATTATTACGCAAAGGATTCTAGAATATTATTATACTTAAAAAGCATTTCTAGACATTTAAAGCATGTTATAATGGCATAAAAACATCATATAAATTATCCATAGAATTAATAGGAGCCAGTTAAACAGTGAACATAAACACTGCATTCTGGATATTTTGTTAAGAAACAAGAAACAAAGAAAAAAAGAAAAATAAATATATATCTTTTGCTAGGGTCTTAACATGTCTAGTAATGCATTTTGGAGAAATTTATAATTTCCTAAATCGTCTGGAAAATTCTCACCATATCTCCAAGTGAGAATTGAATCTCATACTTAAAGTAGTTGCATAACCATTTTCACTACCATTTTTTAACATTCTATAGAAACAAATGTTTTATTATAAAAATTTATAAAACAGAAATTGATTTTCAAATTTAATACACCCACTCGTTTTGTTTTTCTTTAAATTTACAAGAACGAGCTAAAATTTTACATATAAAAACTGTCTGCAAAATATAGAAATATAGTCTTACTCTACTTCTACTCTCTAAATATTTTTACAAATATTTATTTTGTTTATTTACTACATTTATTTATGTATAAAAATATTTTTACGTAAGACTTATTTTAAATAACATATGTATTTTACATGTAGGCCTATATTTATATACATTTCTAAATAATTTATTTTTCAAAATATTAATTAGATGCTGGGGAGAGAATGCAAATCCTCTTATAGAGAGACGTTTATATTAGTAAAAATTAAGAATATAGTAGCAGGAAATTTGAATTATTTTAAAAAATATATGTTATTAAAGTTAAATTTAAGATATAATAACAAAAACACTTCATTAAATTATAAAAAGAAAATGAAATAAACTAAACTTTTACACACAAAAATAAAGTTATCGAAAACATTAATAAAAAGTTTGTAAGTCGAAAAATAAAATAATAAAATTTTAATAAATGTGAGTAATCAATCTCTTAAGTGCATCAGTTTTAACTTTTTTAAATTGCAAAATTAAATTTCTCCAATTTAATCCTGGGAATTTTGAAAAGCTGTTTAAATACTCAAAAGAAATATTTGATGATACTCAGTTTCTTCAATGACTTATTCTTTTATTAATTTTAATTTTTCTTCTTGTTAACCGATTTGGCAATTTTTGATACTTTAAAAAATAAAATTTATTTATTCATTTGTTATAAAATAATCGGTTAAAATCGTATAGAAAATTCAAATATTTTCCTAAACTCGCAGAACTTTTTTTTCTAAATTTAAAATAATATAAAGTTTTGAATGAAATATTTAATAATTTAATCTTATCTGAAGAGGAATTCTGTTCTAAACACAAATATTGTTATTGGTTTAGTAAAGCTCCTTCAATAATCCAATAGAGGGATTGAATTGTGCTGCATCTGAAGAGATAAGTGTTTGTGTTGGTCAGATCACACAGTTGACATATTGTATGTCTCAGCAATGCATTCTCTTTCAACATTTCTTGGACTATTGTACAAATATTTAAACTATTCTAAGCAATTTTATTTAATATTCTCGGATATGCTAATAAGAAGATGCAAACTTCGAAAAGAATGAAATTAAAGTAAATTTCCATTAAAAAAAAATACATGTTTACCTTGCAATTTTTATAATTGTATTTTACTGTAAGTTAATGTGTTTTAATATAAACAAATGTTTTTCTAGGAAATTACTAGTAGAGTTTTTACTTGATGTTGATGAATTAATGGAACTTTAAATATACTGTATATATTTTTTTAAATTAATAATTTAGAAAATATTTATCTTAAAAAATATTAAAATCGTAATATATTTTCTTTAACTTATCAAAAAATAATGGTTGCTTGTTAGTTTATCTCAACAACCAAGTACTGAATATTTAGAATATAATCGATAGTGAGTTTCTAGAGATTTGGAATATTATAAGAGAGTAAAGAAGTTCAAGATTTTTACTAAAATATATATACTGTAGAGTAAATTATTCATTAAACAATGTCAAGAATCTTTCAATTGTTTAATTCTTTTGTAAAGATGTTTCGTAAAGCTATAAATATATGACATTTCCTCTCCAAATCTTGTTGTCACACGTTAAGAACTAGAATTATTGCATCAGGAACTAATGTACTAAAAAGAGACAGAATCGAAGTGAAAGAAGTCGTTCGTATAGCAATTTTTCAAATCTTCCATCTACTTTTATAAGATAGTTAAGTGTTTCAATCAATTTCCAACCACAAAAGTTGAATCTTTTACAAGAGGGAAAAAAATATTAAGATAATTTTGATTGCGAATGTAAATTATGAATTTATGTGCGAAATTATTTATGTTAGAGCGAAGTTTTTAGTACGAAAAGACAAGAATAAGATGAAGAATGACCGAGATTAAGAAATTATTGGAAGTAAAGGAAGATTGAGTGAAACTTTATCAAAGGAAAAAAATGAATAAGTGAGAATTGGAAAGATAAAGTGAATTGCGGCATGAAAAAGAATATTTGAAAGGAAAAGTAAGAAAGAAAATATAAAAAAATAAAATAAAACAACGAGAAAAATAAGAAATAAAAATGATAAAAGAGAGTGGGTGTGAAAATATAGTTTGACTGAGATAAGTAGATATGTTTGTGCAATGAGTAAATGTAGAATATATATATATATATACTTTTTTTTACTTTTTGCGTAAATAAGGATACAAATATTGATGAAACATGGAGTCAAAAATAAGATAAAGGGGAAAAAATGTTATTTAAAATACATGTAATATTAAAATAAAACAGAAGAAGGGGGAAAATAGCCATAAAAATAAATTTTAAATTTATGAAATTTAAAATGATATTTTTAAATAAATAATAAAATGAAAACTTTATAAATAAAAAATAAATTAAATTAAAATAAAAGTCATCCATAAATTCTCATATTCGAAAGAGAGAAAGATGGAGGTTACAAAAAATTGAAATTTTTTTTTGGTCTTTTATTCCAATATATAATACTCGAATAGACAGTAGTAAAAATGACAAAGAGTGTAACTAATAAATAACTATTTTTTATGATCGGTAAAGTTTGCGAATTTCTTCCTTTGGGATTTACAAGAATTCATGTTTAGAGATGATTTCTCGCACAGTATCAGTAACTTTTGTAAGATCATTTGTTTGGTTTTAGTTTCTTCGATACAGGAAATACGGTTAGCAGTAGGTGGTAGCAAATGATATACTTTAGCTTTCTAAAAGACTCCGCAGATGAAAGAAAAAAGAAAAGTTATTTATTGACATTGAAGTTTTCGGGCGTTTAGTCAGTAAGTATAGCTACTTCTCATATATAGAAGTGCAGCAAAGCCTTTTTGCTATGGCTGGATCACGTATAACGTTAATAGAAGTAGCTATTGCACAACATAATCCTTTCTACTGTATATATGGTCTTTTCTAGTCACAGACAAAATGCATTTGCAGAAACTTGTTTTCTCTTTTTGATAAATATAATGGTTAATAAAAATTCTGTAATTTTTCTTGATATCTTGTTATTAAATGTTTTATTTAAAGAATCAGTCATATTTTTGTTTGAATAAATTATAAAAATTCTTTTGTTTTTTTCAGATTTAACTGCGATAGTAAAAAAAAAATTGATTAAGATTTCCTGAAATTCAGTTTCAAAATTTCATTTTAAGATATTAAAGAAGCAATGTTTTAAATTTGAATTAAAAATGAGATAAGAAAAAATATTTTCATTTTGTTAAATTTAAAAATAATAAATGTTAAATTTTCTATTTACAACATTTTTAAACATGGTATCTATGGAAACATTTGTAACAGAGACGATTAAAATAAATTTTTCTTAATAGTAAACAGAAGAAATTTCTCTATATTCACAGGGAAATACGATTGTTTTCAACGTATAAAAATGCAAAAAATAATTTTTTTCTCTGGCATTTTTATTATAAAACTTATACAACTTTTAAACGAGAAAAGTTTGGATTTTTATGAATCTACTAAAGAATCATAAAGTATTAAGAGACTTACAATCATTGGAATGCTAGCATTATTTTAAATATAAAGTTTAATAATAAATAAGATTTTAGCGTGCTTTGTAAACAAAATTTTAAATATAAATAAGCTGTATTTTTTTCAAGGCGAAGAATAAGTGCCACATAAAAAGTTTAATTAATACCGTTCATAAAATATTTGCGATATTTTCTACGTATACAAAAGAATAAATTATAAATTATAACGCAAGAATTATTCCGAATAAATTATTAATAATTAGAATTGATTTAATTTGCATATATTTATAGAATTGTCTTAATAGATTTTTATCTATTTTAAGAGCAAGTAGAATGAAAAGAAAAATATTTTATAAATCAATTTTTATTATTTGTGTATAAAATATTTATTATAACTTAAATTATATATATATATATATATATTAATTATAAACTGGCATACATTAAAAGTTTACAATAAAATCTATAATAAAAATAATATGAAGTTAAGAAGAATAAAGATCATAATCAGCATCAGCATCCCAATTTATCATTTGCTCTTTCTTATCTTTCATTTTATTTATTTCTATTTGTAACTGAATTATTTTAGTTTAGTTTTCATTTTTACAATTTGCAATCACTCAAATAATTTTTTTTAAAAAAAATTTATGATTTTCAATTATTTTATTTTCATTTTGTAGAATATATAGAAAAGTATCTAGGATATACATTTCTAAGTGACGAAGATGAATATAGTCTATATAAGTTGAAATAGAGATGAAGATGAAAGAGAAAAAATTGAAAAAAGTTATAATTATGAGTCAGAAAAGAAGAAAAAGTAGAAAATGATGGAAATGATAAATGAGTGAGGATAAGAAAAGAATAAAAGTAGAGCAAAAAAAAGAGGAAAAAAAAAGAGAAAAATGTAACTAAGATAGAAGTGGAAGAATTATATTTTGACTCGTAGAGTGATATTTTAAGAATAAATTTTACATTAAACATTTAGAGATTGAATTTATTTATAAATATATTATAAATTTATGATGTCACAGCTACCTGTGACTATAAATATCAGATTAAGCAAGCTACTTTCAGAATTGAAGCCTAAGGAGTTTGAAGGATATAACTGAGAAAATTGGAAATCACCTTAAAATCTGCTGGACTAATATAATTGGAAAATATCCGAAATCACAATAATTAATATAATTGACTACTGTAAACTGAAAAGAGCAGAATATAAATCTGAATGCTGCCAACTATAAAACAAGTGGCGATGACAGAGAAACGATTGGTCAAGGTATTATAATTAGTGGTTGAAACTAATGGCACATTAATTATTTAAAGCATGTGAAGTAAACCGTTGTAAATTGAAATTAAAGCTAACATTTCGTTAATTTTATTTTCGAGTTGTATAAATTCCAGCCATTCTTCACTCTAGCTATTCAGTCTAATAACTCATAAGTTATCACCTAAGTAAGAGTATGTATATTAATAAGTTAAAAATTCTTACTAATAACATTAATTACTGTCAAGAATGGAAATATTAAAGGACTATCAATTAATATTTTACTGATTTAATGGAACGTGGATGCTGAATGGTTAAAGATGAAGCGTAAATAATGTAGTGAACGTCAAAGTAAAGGAAGATTTACAACAGTAAGGTATACTTGATTTGGTTACATGGGTCGCTGACTACTAACTAGAAAATTATATATCATTCTGTCAATATGCTGTTTATTCCTTACACTTGATTTTAGTAAGTCTTCTTCATCTCTTCTACTCTATTATGTGCAATCTTTGATGGAAATTATTATTAATCTGCCTGGCTTTACTGAATGATGACATTTTGGTCGTTTGCAATTTTAAATAACCATTCTTTTATGCTGAACGATATCTCTAACATTTACGTGAATATTTATATATATTTACAATGATTAGTTTTACTTTTCATCAGTTTATTTTCTGTAGAGATAAATTTGCATTTTGATTATTATAAATTGTTGTATTTAATAATTTCCACCAAATTACTTCTATGCATGAAAATAACTTTATACTAATCATAATTAAAGTTTAATTTACCTTTAATTTAGTTTGAAAGATTTAACTTGCTAATATAAAATCAAACTTTAAAATTTAAGTTTTTACATTTATAATGTATAAAATATACTTTTTAAATTATATTACGCATTCAGATTAATGTTAATTTAATTTTATATGTTAAAAAAGTATAAAATTTATTTTATAATAATTGAGAGAATTAAAAATTTAGTTTTCATACTTCATCATGTGAATTCGTGATGTTTTCAGCTTACGTTGGGCGTCTTTGAGATTACAATTTTTATTATTTTTTTTTTAAAGAAAATTGAAAAACTTACTGGAAACAAAATAAAATTAATTTAAATCTCGTTATAGAAACTAACGAAAAAAAAAAAAAATGAAAAATAATCTCTGAGCCGGAATATTTCCGCCATCTTTAATATTCTTTAAAATTGTTTAAGATATTAAAAAAAGAGTATTCATTCTACCTTGAATGCTCAACAAAGTAGAATTGGTAAAAAATATTCTCATAAAAAGTACTTAAAAGTGATATAAGATAACATACCAAGAGAAAATATATCACGTAATCATGCAAATGTTTACAGGGACCAGCTACTCGAACAATTAAATAATGCTGAATAGATTAAAGATTATGTTTAAAAACTACATTTTAATTATCAGTAGAATTAATGAAATTTTGTTTTTGTTAAACTAAAAGTTAGATTGTAATTATCGCTAGAATGCTTCTGGAACGTTAAGGTAAAAATCTCACCATGTTGAGGAAAGAAGAAAAAAATGAACATACTAGTCTCATGACAGGCTACGGGGATAAAATTGTTCAAGATCCTCCCCCCAGACGTCCGGAGGCTAAATCTGACGGATTTTCCTGATCGTCTTTCTCTTGTTTTTGGCAGATGGAATAAAATACTCTTCCCCCGGAGCCTCAACGTTAAGAATAGAAGGAAAAAAGAAACAAAGAAGTGAACTCGTAAAGTTTGTCAATGTAATAACTTTAGAAACGATGACCGAGAACAAAAAAATGCAATAGGGAAGTGTTTGTAGCTGTTGAAAATTGTCTCAGCTCCATTATTTGCTACGAAGGGATTTTCTGACGAGTTATTGAGTTGGCAACGTGAAAAGGTGCTATCGATCGGTTAGGTCGCGTGACAGGTATGAAGCACCTTCTATCTTGTGTATAAAGCTTCTCTAGCCAACATTCATATCATTCAAAATAGAACTGAGCTATCAATTTACAATAAGATCATTATCTCATTCCTCTTCTTTCTATATTTCGTACATAATGATCGTCTTATTATATATGGTATATTTTTATTTATATATATAAAAAAATCTATACTGTTAGGTAATGAGAAGTGAAAGCTATTAGGAGCTTTTAGTAGAAAGTTCAAAGTCTACAAAGTAACTGTCTGTTTGTCTTCTTTCCAATAATGTCTTTTTTTTTCGGTGGCAGAAATGGAGGAGGTCCTTAGTAAGAGGCTATGGTTTCGAGTTCATTCATCATGACATCAATTATCTAGTCTTTGTCCAATTGACGTGTTCAGCAGGATTACTCAGAAACAGTATGGAGTAATATAGATAAAAATAATTGAATGCATTATTTTTAATTTAGAAAATTCAAAAAATAAATTGGAAATGTTTAATTTATATATAACATATATATACAGTTATATAATCGTTTAAATCGTTATGAATGTTACATCACTAAAAGAGTGATCCAAAATACAGGTAAATTGAATTATCCTGGATGTAAACTTGTTACTCCGGTTCTTCGTGTAGCTTACCTGTTGGTCTGTCCATTACAACGTTTCGCCATTAAGTGGCGGAATCTCTAACTATTTATATAAATTAGATCTTACCTAAGTTGACAAAGAAAGTGCATTCTTGAAATATTAAATAAGTAAGCAAACAATAGATACTTTCTTTCCGTCTGTGTTATTTTGTAAACAATTTTCAAAAATTCTTTCTGAATTAACAATATGAATGGAAAAAAAAATTGATATTAAGTTGCACGCTTCAATGGCAATGTAATATCCAACAATGCAAAAACAGTAATTGGAATGTTATGAAATCATCTTTTAATATAATTCTTTACTGATAAATCGCAAATATTGAGCAATAGTTCTTTACATAATTCACTTTCTGCATTGTTTAAATATATTTTAATAAATTTCTTACATATTAATAATGTAACTTGTATCCAGAAACGAAAATAAGAATATTTTACATGTCTTTAACATAAATATGAATGACATAATCATATGCAGAACGTGGAATAAGAATATTTACAATTTTTTTTAAACCGATATTCAAAATATTTAACGTATCTGTAAGGAAAAAATGAATTTTACATATTATATATTGAAGAAAAAAATATGCAATATCTGCAAAAAATATTTAACGTATGTGTAAATACTAACGTTAAAATGAAAATTCAATATTTATGACATTCAATGTGCGTGTCTACATATAAAAATAAAAGTAAAAAAAATAAAATATTTAAAATTATTTATTTATAATAAAATATTCACTAGAATTAATATAAAGAAGTGAGAACATTTTAAAATATTAATAATTAATTTAATTATATTTACAGGTGTAAGATGTGTGTAACTTTTATTACGCATCATTATAATTTATTGTTGAATAAAGTAAATCGAATTATACTATAGAATATATAAATTATGAAAATTGTCCATTGAAGCAAATTAAATAAAAATATTTTATAGAATATAAGGAAGTAAAGACTACTAGTTGTTGTATGTGTAGTTGTTGTGATATTCAACATTTATGACATTATAAAGTCGTTACAATTCACAAAGGTAGCAGACTTTTTCTCCATTAGTCATTGCACCAGTGCGAAGTGTTGCATCAACTCGCAAACTGAAAAGCCATAACGTGAGTAATTGTAACATAAACGCTGTTTCTAGGAGATGAATCCTAACTCGCACGATAATGCTCCCTTATAAAGCACCAGAAAAAATTTTTTTTGAGATTAAGCACTCGTAAAACTTGGAAGAGTATTAAGTTTATTTTTCTAAAATTTAAATTGAAAATTCAGTGCAACAAACTTGGATATTTAAAGTAGTATATAATAATTTTAAAAAAGAATTAAGAGTAAATTAAGGAGTAAATAATTATATCGAATTTTATTTTATTGTTTAAACAGTAAAAGACAAAGAAGTGTCTTAGTTTCATCCATTTTCATTTTAAAGATTTTCGAAAAATTCCGGACGTATGGAGACTGCATTGCCATGACAAATGATGCTTTGGAATGTCACACGCAGGGTAGTTTTTCAACACAGACACTCAACTTTTACTAACTTATATATTTGTTATATAGAAGGCCTAAGAATTTTTATTGAATTATGTGATTATATTTAATATATCATCTCTAAAAATTCCAGAGCATTTTTTTTCTTTAAAACTCCATTATATCTCCATTTACTCGAAAAGTTGTGATTTATGAGACTTATTTATGCTTTCAAAGTTCTATGGACCTCATAATTTTGCATGGTTGATCGATACGTGAGATCCAAAACAGCCACAAGGGTCTTATTCTTTTGGGCTTTACTGGAGCTTCTAGAACTTCCGGGATCTAGAGAGCCTTCGTTAAAAAAAAGAAAAGATCTAGAATACTCCAATGGATCTGAAGCTTTTTTTTTTCTATATGGCTTGGCATTTATTTTATGAGGGTCGAAACTGCTCTTCTGTGAGAACTCTCGAATCTCTTACCGAAATAAATCTAAAGTTTGTCTTGTAAGATTTTAAGAAACTTTTCTTATTTAAAAAAAAAACAAAGAAAAACACTTCTCAACTCGAAAGGGCCCTCGTGGCACCTACAATCAAACATTGAAAATCAACAGAATTTGAGCCAATCGGAGCAGATTTTGAAACGAGAACTTTAAGAAAATACATTTAAGAGCATTCAACAGCTCTAAAAATGACAGGAACGAGTTATTTTGACTTGTAATTTTCGTATTTATTCGCCAAACAGCAATTGGATTTGTAACATTTCGCTGATAATACTTTAGTGAGGAATAGGCCATCAACAATAATTGGCTTGGTGCCAAATTGCCATTTAGGCTATTTGTTAACAATTTTTCCTTCGTTAATCTTGTTTGCATGATTACAAAATAATTTATGAATTCGAATTACGGTCAGAATACATAGAAATTAATTTTAGTCAATTTTTCTATCAAAGTTTCTTATTTTATAATAAATTGCTGCGTATTGAATTCTTGAAATATTTTCTTCCTTATTAAATTATTAAAATTTTATCAAATAAATACACATTTAAATTTTATTAAATTTGTAATTTTATTTTGCTGAGGCATTATAGAATTTATTATATAATTGTTGTTGTTTGTAAATGTAATTAGGAAAATATTTCTTAATAATTTCGATTTTAAGAAATAAATCTTGTTATTTTAAATAACTTTTCAATATTTTCTTTTCTAAGATTTGAGTCTTTTTTAATGCAATTACTGAATGTATGTAATTTAATTTCTGGATCTTTTTTGTGTTATTTAGAAAAATATTCAAATAATATATTTAATATTCTAAAAAATGAAATTATAGAATAATCTAGAACTGGATTAAACGTTGTAGAAAATTTATTGATTTCTTAAAAATCTTTAATAATATATATATTTTTTTTCGGAATTTCCGAAATTCAAAAATATTCTTTCCATTCAAAATCAAGAAGAATCATTGGCTTCTTGATCCGTAAAAATCTCGAAATTCCTTGACTCATAAGTTCCTTGACGCCTGAACGTTTTGGATTACCTCGAGAGCATTAATATCCATAAATTTCTTCTGAACGTTAAGAACCATCACGTGTCAAGGGTCAAAGAAATTGACTCATGAAGATTCCAAAGCTCTTTGAACCATAAATGTTTCGAAATACCTTGAGAATGTTTTATCAAATTCTTTGACCACACAACCTACTTGAGAATATTTCTCAAAGTCCCTGGCTCTTCGATGATTTCTCTTCTTCATAAAATTTCTGAGAAGTGATTTGAAGTTACAAGTATAAGTTTTCTATTATATAATGTTTTATTTATTCTTTTGGTCCATAACCAAAACAATTTCTCTCTCATAAAACTAAGAATTAGTACCGCAAGAATAGACTTTTTTAGTTTTGTATTGGCAAACAAAACTAAAATTCTTTTCTCTTCAAAGTAATCATAACTTTCTCTTATTATAACGGGGTTAAGAAGATATTTTTTTTTTGGCTTCCATTACGATTTCCTTCTTTTGTACGAAAGCTGGATTTGCTTCTTCCTCTCAGCATTAACCTTATCCTGTAGATATTATCTGATTGTAACAATAATAGTTTAAACAATTCGGAATTAGGTATAAGAGAAATCTTTATCGGAAATGTCCGCTTCAATCTGTGAGAAGATAGTTGAACAAAGAACACGTGTTTAGTAAAGTTGATCGACTTGAGACGGATGGATTCTCAATACAGGATAGTGAAATTGAATTTTGGGATCGATGAATCGTGTCTGACTGCCAGAAACCGTAGTTGTTGCATACATGTTATTTTTTTCTTTCATCTTTTGTTTTCCTTCAAACTCTATTTGATGGATGGTCACTTGTACAGGCTAGTAATCATTACTTTCTTTTACGCTAATGTCTTTTCTAAATTTGTTGAACTACGAACAAGAGAAATCATGGTTAACTTTGTTCTTACAATTTTTCACTTGTTAAAACTTCTAAAATTTCCTATCACTTATGACGACATCATCGTAAATCAATTTATTTTTTTTAAAAATATAAGAAAATTATTAATATATATAAAATTTTATGCACAAATCGGAATTTTAAGTGAAGAAACATAGATATGCTTCTTTTAAATTTAACACAAAGAACCATTTCTGGATTAAATTTATGAAAGTTGTTACAATTCTCGATCGACGTTATCATTTCTGTTAAGATCTTGAACTGTGATAGAAAATCATAAATGATTTTCGATTAAATTTTATATTACGAAAAGTTTAAATCAGAAAATATTTTCAGATTGAGTTTATTTTAAAAAAATACTAAATAAATCTAAATTATAGGTATTTTATTCTCGTATGAAAATTGCAAAGTTAAAATTATAAGATTAAAATTTCGTTTTTTTAATTCGCTGAATGAATTCTGAATTACTATGCTTTTATAAAAATTAAAATATATTATTAAACATTTTTTAATAGCTGACAAAACTGAAATTAATTAAATAGTTAAAAAAATTCCTATATACAATAAGAACCGAGCCATATTTAGTTTTATTACACAATAAAATTATGTAAGAGCCAACTCTTTTTTTGCTTTTATAATTTTGTTTAAAATAGAAATAAAATTCTATTGTTTGTAATTGTCTTTCCTTTCTTTCTATTATCCAGCAGCCTGTTTCATTGACAACTTCTGGAACCATCTACCTCGCCACTGATGTGCACAATGGGGATGTTTCTTTCTGTCGCACAATCTTTGTTGGAAACACATTTCCTGTAAACGGTCTCAGGTCGGAGTTGTTGCAACAATATCTGAGCAACTTTCTTTTCTGACAATCGATAGCTCTTATGTATTGTGTAACTGCCAGAGGACACAAACTTCCTATTTTCTACATTTCATGACTCTAAGCTTTAAACAATGTCACTTCTTCATAAATTGTTTTTGTATATATCCTTAAAAATTTCCCCTTTAAATTAATTAATGCTTATCTTTAATGATAAAACATTTTAGAACTGGTACACGAGTGAAAGGCTACATTTATTTTTTCGAAAATAATATCTGCCACTGTTGTGTAGTGTCTGCTTAGTGCAGCGGGATGCAAATTTAATTATGATTCATTCGCTTTCGACATTTTTATTATCTAATCCGAACTTCTGAAAAAGTCAGTCAACGATTACAAAAGATTCCGACAGATTTCAGTAAACTGAAAACTATTATCTTTATAAAATATTTTGATGAAAAAGATATTATTAGAAAGAAGCGTGTCCTTTACAAGGGCAAGTATAAAGAATAATTTTATAATTAAAATATAAAGCGGGTCCTAGGATCTTTCCTTCTATGTCTTCGCATTCATTATTAAGTTCGGTTCTAATTATAGTAACCTATTCCAAAAGACACGATATTGTCGAGAATGGTAAGATGTAAACAGCTATTCAAAAGTTTTATTGGTCATAAAACTTAGCCAGAAGAGAATATATTTACAATAATATTGAAGATATTGTTTTATAGTTAGAAATGAATAAATGTAACCTTAGTAGAAAATACCTTCTAATTAATAGAAATATAAATGTAACTTTAATAGAAACGAACAATTATTCATTGTGACATAATTACAATACCAGGCTGCAATTTTTAATCATATTTTTTTTAACTTTTGTCATTAAAATATATGCTCTTCATCTCAAATTAGTAGTGCATGCCCCTGTAAATCATACTTTTCCTGTTAGCAATGAAGTTGTGTGTGAAGCTGTTAATTCTTACTACTATGTATTTACTTTTTCTGTACTCTCTAGTTAACATTTCTCAACAAATATCTTATTTATTTTTCATACTTTCTCATTCATTCTAGCTATTCAGTACTCTATTGGGACTTTCTCTCCTCTTTCTTATCCTTTTTCTCATCCTCTCACTCTCTTTCTTTATTCAGCCTAGACTCTCGAGTAGGCTCTATTCCCTAATAATAATATGCATTTTAGGAATAAAAATAGCNATTTGCTAACTGGAGTATTAATTTCAATTTATTATTTCCGCACTACAGCAATAAAAATATCGAAAAATCAATTATCATGTGGTGGAAATTATCCTGAGTTAATGAATGTTAATAAATTATAATACTCAATTAATTATTAATAGAATTCTTAAATTAGCTTTTTGAACTAATTTAAGAATTCTTTTTTAAGAATAGCTTTTTTACAGTCAATTACACTCTTTAAATCTGTAGAATTTTCTTTTTATTTTTAGAAATTTTTAAATTCGAAAATTAAACTTCAATCTATTTAAGTGGTTCCCAGTTGTTAAGATACCAATTGTGCCTTTACTTGCTACAAGTAGCTTCAATTTATCCTTCGGGGTATCGATGTGTTTTTCATGTTGCGTTTACTTGTCAGAAACTTTTTAAAGATCTTATGCACTTTTTCTAGATCAGTTAATATCCGATAACTATTCGAGTGTATATAGTTGCACGTTTGCTTTTTTTATATATATTTTTTTCCCTTCTTACAATGATCGTTTGAGAACTACATCCGACACTTTTTCTATTAAGCTAACGTTCCTCAGGGCTCTATCTTTTATCTTTTCCTTAAATCGATGATTTTTCTCACTCACATATAATCCAATCCATAACTTTTTTAAGAGACAAGCTTTCTCTTTGCTTTTCAAACTGTCCTTTTTCCCCAGAGGAAGTTTTCTTTGACCTTGATCTTTTGCAATAAGATTAAATTTTGACTTTAAAATTTCAATTTTGCAAGAGAACCAATTGAGTTTTCTTCAATTTATTATTATTATTAGTGTATAATTTGAGTAGATTAAATGTAAAATGTTAAAGAAATGATGCTTGATATTTATAAAAGAAACAAGTTTCTTGCAAATGCTCTGTGGATAAAATCAATAACATATCGATAAAATAAAGAAATACATGGTTTATAATGGTATAAAAAGAATTGCTATAACATATTTTAATTCGTTATTTGTGGGAAAACGTCACGTGTAAGGATATTTTATTTTTCAAAAAATCTATGCGAAAGCAACCATTTGTTAAATCTGTTGTAAGGAACATAAAAAGTGTATTTTTAAAAATTGTGTGAATATTAGCATTTTTAGTTAGTGCTATCTTTATAGTTACTTCTAAGGGTCATAAACATATTCTGGAACACGTACCACTATTATAAACACTACTTTAATTGGATACTGGAATGATTTTTTCGAGTATAAATTGAAACGATTTCACGTAAGAGACGATACAAAAAATGCTATTTAAATGATAAATTTGATACGGAACTTCTTTGCTGATATTACAGATAATTGTTATTATATCAAAAATTCAGTTTTATGGAGTCGTTTTCACGTTTTTCGAAATAAAAGTGGTTTTGTTCATCATCTTAGAAGCACTAACTCATATACGCCTAGTGAATAATGGGGTCAGCTGATGTAAATTTGCATGCATATAAGTTAACTATATATATAAAATTTGCAACTATTCTAGTTATATTCCTGAAAAAAAGAAGAAAAAACTAATACTTTTTTTATAAGGATGCTAGACGTTATTTGTTATGTTGTGACAAAAATAATATTGCATGCATGCATTTATATTGGTATGGCCTCGTCTTCTACATGAAATTTCACTTTGATGATATACTGGCTGGAAATAAGTGGCTGAAAAATTTATCATCGGATAACACCATCCATAACACAAAAGTTGTTGGAGCAGTCAGACAGACACGACTGAATTAAAAATGGAACTGGATTAATCTTCCTTGGATTAATGCTATAAAGCAGATTTATTTTAAATACAGGCCTATATATATATATTTTTATATTTAAATAAATAAAATTGATTAAAATAATTTGAATATTTTACAAAGACGAATCTGGTAAACATAATTTTCCGAATTAAAACATAATTATATTTGCAAATCCAGCAAGAAAACTTATTCGTATTATTTATGCAAGGATACCTAGATGTTGCAACCATATTTTAACTGAATGTATAATTCATAAACATTAAATATATATTTTAATTACTACAATGCATATAGATATATTATGAAATATATATTAATTTTCTAGAATAAAACAAGAAAAACTTGTCATGTTGAACGATAATAATCTATACTAAACTTCAGCTAATCTTTCTAAAATAAAATTGTAGAATTTTTTTATATTTTTCCTCTTTCTTAATCCTAATAAATTCTGCAAATTATTTATATTCTTTACGTAAAATAAACAATAAAAATAAGAAATTGCTTTAAAAAATAATTGTAGGATTATTTTTCTATCAAACTGTTTATCTACACACTAATAAACAATGCATTTTTATCATGTAATAATAAACATTTAAAATTCTCTTATCTCAAATATTATTTTAAAATAAAATAAACTTACAAACTTTTAATTTTCGAATAGAAATTTTATTAATTTTAGCCGGATGACATCATTTCGAACAATTGTATCAAGATCAGTAACAAATTTTGCATCTGTATCATATTCAGGAAAAATTCAGGATTTCCTGATCTGTCTACATGTTCTCAGATTGCTTCTGAACAGCTGCAAGCCATTTTAGCAGAATTGTCATAGAGAAGAAGCAATAATACTTCAGGAGCACCAAGTGAAAGTGATATTTCTGAGGCATTTATTCAAGAAAATCTGTAGTTCGATAAATATTCTATACACGAAAAGAATGATGATAATCTATGTAATGGAGCAATTTCATTAAACAATGCTTTGATGTATATGCAAATTATGCCCTCATCCTGTTATAATTCTTATTAACGAGGAAAATGTTTTCATTCTAAATATTGAATTGTTATCGAGTAAAATGTATTTAATAAATTATTATGAGACCGAATGCATATTTTAAATTTAGCAAAAATTATTGTGTCACAATTCGAAGACGTAGATTAAATTTTTATCTTTGCAAGTAATCAATTAAATCTTAAATCTTTCTTCAAATACATTTGCTAACTGGAGTATTAATTTCAATTTATTATTTCCGCACTACAGCAATAAAAATATCGAAAAATCAATTATCATGTGGTGGAAATTATCCTGAGTTAATGAATAATATGATCGATAAATATATTTATCACAACAATAAGCAGAGGTACACATTCTTTGTGAGAAACTCAACAATTCTATCGCGATAATTGAGCAATTTTTCACTCGAATATTAAATTAGTAATCTGAGACGGATGATCAAACATAATAATATATTATGGCGTTAAAATTAAAAAATATATATATACAAACATTAGCTAATAAACAACAGATATAAAGTATCCATTAAAATTAATTTCAAAACGATCGATTGCAACAGCATTTATTTATCTCCAAACATCTAGAAGATCCTCGGGAAATGCCATACCTCCCAATCGATACTAACACGAACACCTTTAGAAAATTTTGAAGCGTTCTTATAATGTATAAACATAGCTTCTAGGTATATTATATATATAGATATGAAGGTAGCCAAACATGAATAAATGAATTCAGTTTCTATAAGTAGCATCCTCTATGAAAAAGATTCGGAAATTATGTCATAAAACCTAATCCCGAACGAAGTAAAGTTGTCTAACTAATGCTACACATTAAAACGCTACTAATGTCTGTACTTAAGGGAAGCGATTTATCAGTAAACACGAGTAAAAAGAGAAGGAAAAAAGCTTAACACCTTATATCAATTCATGCAATGTTCTTAATCCATTACAACACATCTTCTTGTATCAATGAGGAAATCTCTAGTACGTTTTCTAAGTCACAGATTTATAGTTCGACAAAAAGGTAATGTGGCGTAGTAATGGTGCTTTCTGGTCAGATATTTCAAGAACGAATAGCATTCAGGTAAAATTTTCAATAGTTGCCAATAGCATTATATTATGAATCCAGTCAACCTTCATTTTTAGAGCTGAAGCAGAACAGATTTTTAATACGCAGTTGGCATTCCGAAAGTTATTGCTCAGACATGAAAAAAAGGTCCTGTGAGGAATCTTTTAAAATACTATATATATATACATATAGGAAATATCTTTATATATTTATTCAGCTCACATCTAGTGATGTGGCAGATGATTTATCAGATGTTTTAGTATCGTTAATAAAGATATAACTTTTTAAATTTTTAATTTAATATTTTATCGATAATGTTTTAGATTTTTTGATTTTATATTCACATTTCTGAAGATTTCAATTTTATATTTGAATAAAACAGATAAATATGAATGTTTGTATGTGACGGTTGGATAAAACATGTTTACTCAAAGAGGAACTCATAAATAACAATATTTTTATATTCAGTAAAGAGAAAATTCTCAAATGGTAAAGTCTCTAAAGAAAAGAACTATTCAATCATAACAATAAATCAAAATATTCTCAATTGAAAATTTATTTATCTATCTTTTTTAAACTGTAACTACGTTTATGATTTCAGGTTTCGTGGGTAAGACAACGTGATCTACACATACTCACCGTAGGAAGGTATACATATACCAGTGACCAAAGATTTACTTGTATCCACCTGGAAAACTCCGATATATGGACATTGGAAGTAAAATATACACAAAAACGTGATGCAGGTATTTACGAATGCCAAGTCAGCACCGAACCAAAGATGAGTCTAAGCATTATGCTAAACGTCGTAGGTAGGTATATACGTAAACAAATATCTAAATTCAATTCTGATTTGTCATCTGCTTTTGACGTTTGCCATTGCAATAAAATGCTATAAAAACATAATATTTCCAAGATATATTGTCCTATCGAGAGGAGGAAAAAAAGAATGAAAGGATAAAGGAAGAAATAAAAACCACCTCGTTTATTTTTATTTTTTCTTATCTGCAACTGAAGTTTTCCCTCGTTAAACTAACTTTAACATTTTTTTATATTTGTATTTTTTCTTTTATTTTAACCCATATCTGAACAACTTTCTTTAAATTGCAATTTAAAAAAATACAATTTCATTCCTTTAATGATTTAAATAAAAATAAAAACTGTTTTGATCCGTTAATTATCTACAGAAACGTAGGAAAAAAGAAAAAAAAAATTATATATTCTAAAACGGAAGGTAACGATAACGTAACAGCTTTCTTTGCTTCTTATTTGACTTTAGTTAACAATTTCTATGAAAAATCTCTTCTTATTTTTATTAATTAATTTCTATCATTAATTAATTCAGTTATAAATTAAATATTTAGCCAATAAATTATGATCAATCATAAAATTTTTAATAAAAGTGTAAAGTTATGGTTATAAATTTATCTACAAAAATACGAAACAATCTTAAAAATATATTATTTTAATATTGGTATAAATCAATAAAGTTTTAAGTAAACTGAAAATCTAAGTGTAATTTCTTAGATTAATAATTCTTTGAGTTAAAGTTTGAGATAAAATTATTATTATTTTTATTTTTTCTATTCCAAAATGCCAAAAAGTAATAATTAAACATGATTTTAAACTTTTGAAAATTTATCTCAAAACATTCTATTCTTATTAGAAATCATTTTTCAGAATAATAAATAAATCACTCTAATGCTGATATAACTCATAAAGAATTATTAAGAAAATTTATAAGAGAAAAATAATTTCTAGTTTAGAAGATTATTGATGATGAATTTTCATTATCTTATGATAAACTAAGCTTTCTAATTAAACAACCTTCTCACTAATCAAGCTTATCTCAAATTATTAACTACGAATCTTTCAAAATTTCTCTAAATAATCTTTGAAATCTTCATGTGTCAGAGGAGCTTCCATACACCAAACTTAAAGTTTCTTTCGAAATTTATCTTTGAAGTTTTCTAAATATCAAGAAAATGAAAACATCTAAAGATTAACTGAAAATATTAGTAATTAAATTATGAAGTAGTAGAAGACTTTTAAAATAGGGGATGAAGGGAAAAAGCAAAAAGGTGGTTTTGAACAGGATTCGTTCTTTGATGTATTGCCGGTAATTGAACTGGAAAGTAGACAAGATCAGTAGCAAAAATTAAATTACCGTTCAATGTAATGTTATCACCTTTCATTTTAGGAGAAGGTAAGTTAAACGAAAGATAAAATTCTCTTATCTTACTGACCTGGAACGGAGATAAGGTTTTTCAACTTAGATGTTCATTACCTGCTTTACCTTTAATAAAAATTGATCAGAAAATGTTCACAAGTGCATTCTACTCCAACATCTTTCTTCGGGCTAAGAATTTTAATGTAATTCATCTTGTAATAAATATTATAAATTTGTGCAAATTTTCAAACTCTGAAGGCTTAAGTAAAAATGTTATATATGCAAATATGATCTTTTCTAATTTGGAGATATTACAAATGAATTTATATGTATCTTCCGTGACCTCTACGTTTTCACATACCAAGAACAGTTAAATATAGAAATACATAAAGACTACAATAAAAGGTCGACAGCATTAAGTTTTAATTGTGTTGCTGTAGCTGTGAAGGATGTGCTAGTAGAATTAATTTGTGCTTATCTTCTTTTATAAAATAGAATAGATGCTATCGGCATGCTAAGCATGTTCCTCATACATACAAGACTTGAATCACTAAGAATTATTTTGTTTCAATTGTCTTCAATAATAAATTCATTATTAACATATGAATTATTCTAATATTTTAAAATTATGTATATATATATATATTATTTTATAAAACTGGAAATAAAAGTATTTAAATTGAGCAATTATCTCTTAAAATTGGAAGGATATAGGAAAAAAAACAAGACAAACTTCCGAATATCAATCTTCTAAACTTCAATTTAAACTCCAGTGTCTACTTCTGTAAACGGTCTGTTCACCTTTAAAACCAATCTTTAACTTCAGTTTCGATATTTTCTTTTATATTAAACTTGATTTTCTACTCTTTTATTCTGAAAATAAACTTTAAATAGAACTTGAAGTATGAATTCAAAGAAAAAAATTCGTTTTTAGAATTTAAACATCGGAAGTCTTAAGCGAAAGAAAGAAATTTCTGAATATCTTCTATGAATTGCAGCGTATCTTTTCTAAATTGTTACATTCTAGTGAAGTGTCTAGACTATTCTACCCATTATCCATTTTATAAATTTATTTCCTCCCAAAACTCTCGACTCGTATAATTATTACAAGCGAAATTGTTAGTTAAAAGTGCATGCGACTGTACTCTATCCATTTCTGAAGTGACAGTTTTTTCTTCATTCGCTACACTCTGATAACACTGCAAACATATCAAGTGCAGAAGTTGGTAAAGTAACTAGCTACTAGATAACTGTGCCCCCGGGACTTGTACTTCTGCTTGACAGATACAGGGACAAAGGAATAAGCCTATACAACTACACAGGTGTAACTGCTACCCTAACTCAGATTCTTTCTAATTTCTTTATATGAAGATTGCTCATATATAATTTAATTAAAAAAAAGACATTTTATCCTTTCTACATACCAAATAGACTGCTGATTTTACTACTAAAAATTTGATATTTTAAAGTGAAAATATCAAAAAATAGATCGTTTCAAAGTAATTTAAATCTCGTGACGAAATTCAAAATAACCAAGCCACAATTGAGTTTTGGAAATCGATTTAATTACACACTTAAAAGACAAGCAGGAAACGATTATAAAGCTTATAATCGAACAATATCTAAAACCCACCTTCCGGATAAAAATCGAAATCGTTAAAAGTATATAGTATAGCCTATATATATATATATATATTTAAAATCTATCTCTTTTTTTATTATGTTTAATGTCAGTGGGAGAGAGAAAAAGCACAGATTTATGTCAATTTGAAACACATTTTCTACGTATCATTCTATATAGCGTGTTAATAATACTTAACAAGTAGACACGTCACGAAATCGTACAAGTTACGTATATAAACGACTTATGTAGAGTTTAATTCATGTAAAAAAACATTATTTCATCTCTATTATATGTGGAAATAAAAAAATGTATATATATATATATTATATCGGAAATATTGTCTTTAATTTTGATATTGCGTGACGTTCCTTTCTACTTTGACATTTGATAAAGTGCGGTCATTCCTGCTTATAATCGAATGGATTGCTATTCTTAAAGAAGAAAAAGCAGAAAAAAAAATATTAAATATTTCCCGAAAACATAAAATTTAGCTTTTTCCCCTTTCTTATAAAAACTTAGTTTGTAATTAGTTTGAAGTTGAAAAAAATTATTATTAATTTTATTTTAAAATGGAAAGAAAAAAAAGAAAAAAAATCCTCTGAGAAGTAAACAGAAGTAAATTACTATTTAATACATGTTCTTCAAAAATTTTAAAGCTAAGTTTCATTCTTATAAATTTTATAATTAGAAAAGTTAATTTTTGCCTGATTAACAATAATTTAAAACGATTATAGTGTGTAAACGCCCGTACTAATTTGATTCATTTTCAAAATTAAAAAAAAAGAAACAAAATTTAATTTAATTTTAAATTAGAGAGTAAATTTTTAACTAGATGGCTTTTTATGGTTCTTCTTTATATATACATACACCACATTGCATAAATTGAAAAATAAATAAAGGATTTAAAGATAGAACTTTCTTTTTCTTATTGTCAATTTGACCCATTTTCGCCAAGTTAAAGAATTAAGTGAACTTAATCCATACTTATTTATTATTTTTATTTTGTTATTTTGCAGTGGCTAGAGCCAGTATACCAGAAGGACCAAATCTTTACATTCAGAGCGGTAGTACTATTAATTTGACTTGTATCATCACAGAAAGCACAACTCCTCCAGTTTTTGTCTTCTGGTACCACGATGATCGCATGATCAATTACGATTCTACAAGAGGAGGGATTAAAGTTACGACAGAGAGAGGACCAACGACAGTTAGTAGATTACAAATACACAATGCCAAACCATCAGATTCTGGAAAGTATTCGTGTATGCCCTCTTATGCTGATCCTGCAAATATCACCGTTCATGTTTTAAATGGTAAGCTATATTTTCGAGTGTTTAATATTATATTTGATTCTATAAAGTAGTTTTTCTTTAATGTAATCCATTAACTTTACTTAAACAGCTTTACTTAAACCGAGGTTTCTGCTATAAAATTCGGATTAACATGTTTATTCATGTATAAGTTTGAAACTTTGTTATACACGATGCTCAAGATTATAGATTTTACTAAAAATTCATGATTTTTCAAGTTATTCAATAAGTTGTAAGATTAAGGTCTCAGTTTACCACAATGAAGGATCCGCATTCGAACCGTGTCCGGATCTTCATAATTTATCACGAATAGTATGGGCCAGAATGTCTTCCTTTCTCTTACTCACGCTGATCAACTCCATTGGAGGTCAGGCCAACCCGTACTGGATGTAATTATGGCCAGTCATATAGCCTACAATGAGTTGGTGCCTCGTGTTAATCAATCAAACCAAATCAATATGTCCGCAACATCTTCCCTCATTGCTTAAGCTGATTTAAAAAAAATAAATTACAGCAATATTCTATTAATTTAGCGATAATTATTTTTTAAATTTAAAATATTTAAATTTTACTGAAGTTTAGCAATCAGTTTTCAACCAGTAACAATTTTTTTACGGTGTAATATCAGCTAATTGACGTTTTTATAGCCCTGTTCATTAGTTAAATATCTTGATTTTAAAATTTATTAAAAAAAAAAACTTACGAATAGTTCTAATTAGAGAATATGATACCATTCCAATTATCGAAATTGATATTTACCAGCATCACTTTTTGTAATGGTTTTTAGGCTTTCTTTTTTGCAATTTACTAAGCTATCAAATAATCCACATTCTATATATTGAATTAAAAATAATGGAGTAAAGGATATAATAATTAAAAATTATAATAAAATATTATTTTTCTCGTATTAATTTATCATATTTATTACCAAAAGAAATCTCGAGTTTTTTGAAGTATTATGGCTTTGCATTGCACTCATTTATGAGAGTTTTGAAGCTTAACTTAGCTTTTAATATTTTTTCATGATCTCATTTTTGTTAAAGTAAATTGTTTTTCCAAAAAATAACAGACATTATATTGATTTTATGCACATTTTTACCACTTTAATGCGCAATCAATATTGAAGGCATTTTAACTTAGTTAAGTTCTAACCTTATAAATGGTAAACGGCGAGCTAACTCAATAAAACATCTCCAACAAACCCTACAAATGGTGAACGTTTTCTTTAATATTTTTTTCATCAAGCATCGCATTATTAAATGTTATCAAATTTCAATAGGGTCATAGTACTTATGGGACACGGGCGTTTGATATTTCCATTCGAAATTTTCGAAAATAATGCTGATGTAGATAGAAAAAAAATTTTTTTCCCTTGTTTAAAGTAAATGAAAGATATTCTTATCCTCTCGAGGGATATATTGGAAAATACTAGATTTGATTATTTTCCACAATACTCGGTCTCGAATTTTATTTTGTTTTTTATATCAAAAACAAATACAGTGAGAAAATTTGATATGATAAAT
Source organism: Centruroides sculpturatus (assembly GCF_000671375.1). Taxonomy (NCBI): domain Eukaryota; kingdom Metazoa; phylum Arthropoda; class Arachnida; order Scorpiones; family Buthidae; genus Centruroides; species Centruroides sculpturatus. Next base: position 844,879 of record NW_019384365.1, on the reverse strand, counting down.
TTGTTTTCCCCTCCTAACAAATGGGATTTTCTTTTATTTTTTTATAAAATTCTCCGAATTAAAAAGAGTATATATATATATATATATATAGGCCTATATATACTCTTATATGTATACACACAATACACATCTGGTTGATCTTTCCCTGACCCAGCTGACCCAGGTCAATAACCAAATTTTACTTTCCAAGATATTAAAAAATAAGATATCATGTTTATTTTTAAGTATATACAGCATAGTTAGGATAACAAAAGTGCATCTTGTGCTGTATCTATAACTTATCCATATATTGAATGCCTGCAAATAGCCGCATTGCTGAACTTAGATTTGTGACCTTAAGCTATAGCAGACCCTCCACCAAATAGTAATACATTAAAAATGTGAGGCCGTAAATTACACTCACGAGGCGAAGACCCTAAACTGAAGCTTAGTTAGCTTATCTGTAAATCCGGCCCTGAATGGCGAAATGGATGAAAACATTGGTAGTTGGTCTCAGGTTGGTGCCTGACTAACGGGATGGCCACATGAGGTTTTTCGGATTTTCTTCACGTGTCTAATAGGAACCAGTTTCTCATAGAAAGCCTTTCCGAAGGCACCCCCTTGGCAGATCGTCCATGTGTTGCGTCGTCTTATCCCATTAATCCAATCCAATTCGATCTCTATATTGCATATAAATATAAGTTATAGGTACTGTACATACCTAACACTAGGTTATGGGTCCTTACTATATATGAATTTATATATTTCTCTCTTTATTTTCCTTAATATTTTTAGGTATATTATCATCTTTAAGGTTAACAAGTGCTGTAGAATTAATTAAATTTTAGAGTCAATATATTTAACATTTTCTATTAATTATAATGCAATTTTACTCGTATATACTTTTATATCTTTATTTTTGTAAATATAATTAAATGGTAAATACAGTAGACTCTTCAATAATGATCACCTCCCAATGGCGCCCATTTCTTTTTGAAATGCACTCAAAACAACGGCCACCTCCGAAGAACGGCCAATTTTTATGTTTTCATCAGTGACCGTTCTTCAGAGGTTTCACTGTATTAAAAAATGTACCAAAAGGTAAATTTTAGGATGAATTTTTAAACGATTAAAATATTTTAAGAATTTCTTTTACACGAAAACTTCTACATCCCCGTCGACATCATAAATCAAATATTTTATGATATTTAAAAGAAAATATCTTTAAAAAAATTATCTAATGATGTTGTTGAGGCATTTACATATTTAATTACCTTCATAAAAGTGTAATATTTTTATGAATAAAGATTATTTTGTTGTAATTTCAAAATGTTTACTGGGATTAATAATTCCGATATCATCAGCTCGTTATTGCTTCAGTTAAAGGAGTAGAAGAGTTTAAATCTGCATTTTAATATGTTAATAATGCCAAAAATTTCATTCTGATTTAGAAATAGTAATTAATAATAACTTAATATCTATGGTAAATAGTCGAATTGCATTTGTATTTCATGAATAAAGCAGAAAATTTAACGGAATTACAGCGACGAATGCCCTGGTTTGCATCTGCTGTTCACCAAAGAATATTTTATGATAAAACCTTATTTATTATTTTATTTATGGTAGGATTATACAGCCATGTATCAGTACACAACTCAGAGTAGACTTCATAAATTCTCATTCATGTTTGCATTTTATTATTTATATTGGATATTTAAAAAAATAATGATAATTCCTACTTTGGAATGGATTTTAAACAAGAAATAACGTACAGATAATCTTTAAAACATGGTTTAAAACATTGAAATAATTAATTTCAACTCTCTTTAATATATTTAAAGCAAATTTTTCTTATTCTAACAAATTGAAAAATTTTTAAAAATAAAATTCACTTAGAAATAATCTTTCTCTTCAGAAATAACGAAAAGATAATGCTTATGAACGTTATTTAATTATCATTTATTGATCTCATGGCACTCCAGTGCATATATCCTCTTAGTAAGTTACATTTTAGCAACTTAAAAATCTATAAAGTCTCATGAGAATTTAGGTAACCTTTAAAATATTTTTAAAATTTATTGATCTACATAATCGGAGTACATATAGTTCCCCGTAAGATAAATTTTTAGCATTAAAAAATTTATATATCATCACGAGAGTTTAGATTAAAAGTAGAAGCTTTATAATAAAAAATATTTATTAAAAAACTTTTTAAATATTTAATTATCGTTAGTACTTCATCTTCCATATTCCTTCGTGAAAAATTTGCAAAAAATCTCGTGAGAATTAAGAACACTTTGAAAATTATTTTTCGTTTTAGTATAAAAATATTTTTGAAACGTTTTTTGTTTTTGCAGTAGATATTCAAATTAATTATCTTATTATACTGATCGCTAGATAATTTAGTTTATATATACAGTAAAACCTGTCTAAAACGGAACCTGAATACAACGGAAACTCTGCTAATACGAAAAAAACAATTCGGTACCATGCGATTCAGGTTTATACAGATTTTAGTGTTTAATATCTCTGAAATTGTTTAAAATATTCTTATAATTTAATATACATTCCTTAATTTTAAAATATTTCAAAAATTCTCTTTATAAAATTAAATTATAATCTCTATTTTAGCTAATTTTAAAATAATCCTCGAGAATATTTAGATTTGCTGATTAATTTATTGTATTCAAACTACTGCTGTGGGATACAGTTTTGAGTTCGATCCATAACACTCTATACATGATACATGATACACCAGAGTCAACTATCTACCTCATTATCATGGATAAGCTCCATTGGATAACTATAGATAACTATTACAGATGAACTGATGATAAACTCCATAATTTATCACGGATGGTACGGATAGAGGCGCCGTTTCTCATCTCTCACCCATTGCTGATTGATCCCATTGCGGGTCAGCCCCTGTCAGTGATAGGCGAAATGACTAGTAATATAAATCGTAATGTGCTTTTCGCGTTAATATATCAATCATATCTGAATCGTAATTTATTAAGATAATTAACAAATTTAATATTTTCAGGTGAGAAACCTGCAGCAATGCAACACGGAAGACAGACAAACTGCACAAACTGCATACCGACAACACAACTGATAATCATACTTTTATTGAATTGGTTCAGTGTCATCGTTCACAGATAGTGTGCCTTGGACCAAAATATGGTGCAGGAGCTGGAGAAAGAACTCTGCAGTGTGGATACAGTCCCAGTTTCTCATAATCCTGGTCCTGGGGTAAAGAAACGATTATCAAACATCTGCAGGCCAAAATAGTAAAAGAAAAAAAAAACAAAAAGTCGTTCGGAGCTAAAAATATAAAAGAAAAATATATTAAAATAAATAAATAAATACATAAATAAGGACATCAATAAAGGATGACATGAATATTAGTGATGTGAATTCAACTGCAGTAATGACTTATATAGTAAAAAAAAAATTGTGCTGTTTCGTTAGAATTCGTGTGAATGCTGTGATCTGTGGAAAAATTAACTATGAAGACGAAAGAATCCTGATAGAAAAAACAAAAAATCAGTTTGAAATCGTGAAAGTAATTAGTATATAATAGAGAATATAAGAAAATTTTATGTTTAATTTTAAAAAAAATGAAAAAAAAATGTTTCGCGAGATATGTGAAAATTCGTGGATATTTGGATATATTTTATTTGTTTGTCTTTTTGTTGCTTATTTTTCTTTAAATATTTTAAATAGAATATTTCTTTTTATTCAAATGTTTGTTTCAAATAAAGAGAGTTATTTAAGAAATTGTTTTCTTTTTTCAATTTTCAATGAAGAAATGAAAAATAACAATAAACAAATAAATAAATAAATTTTATGCGCATGTGCAAAATCTCAAAAGTGTGGCGCCATCTACAGATAATTAAGTTAACTAAATTCATATTTCTTTGTAGTAAACTAATTTTTCATAAATAAGAAAGAATTCTTTTTAGATGAACAATGTAAATATGTTATTTATATATTTTATTATCAATTTATTTATTTTGACTGAATTTTTCGAATCATTTTAAATGAATAGCTTATTTCTAATTATATATTTTCCGAATAGTTAAGGTCACGCTTGACAGATGGCGCAGTGGGATTGCGCTAAATAATTAACTACGTTAAAAAATAAATAAATAAATATATATATATAAATANATTATCGTGGATAAAAATCGAGACCAGATATGGAAATCTTCATTATCAAGGATAAAAATCGGGACCAGATATGGAAATCTTCATTATAATGGATGAAAATCGAGACCAGATATGGAAATCTTCATTATCATGGATAAAAATCGGGACCAGATACGAAATTCTCGATGACCATCGATGAAAATCGAGACCAGATAGGCACGCTCGAAATTTCTCTAGGTCTGCAATTTGAAAATATCATCCAAATGAAAAAAAAAATTATCAAATTTCTGTGAAAAAAAAGTTTAACTTCTGTTAAGTAAAAGAAAAAGAAATTCTTATAAGAAAGTAGATGGCGCTAGACTATAACAAGAACACGTGCATTTTAAAATTTGAAAATTAAGTTATGTAATTAAGATCTGATGAAATTATGGAAAGATGGCGTGTGTTCTGCAGCTAAAATATAAAACTGCAGAGAGAAGAATTAATAAAGTGAGTCATAATTAATCTATCTACTATCATTAGTCACGGCGATGTTACACTTTACAAGTAGAGACCACTGATAAAGCTGTCTACGCTATTTAATTTATTTAATGCTAGTTTATCTGCAGTTGTCTCAGGTGGCCAAATGACCAAAACAATTCGTGTTGGATAATGCACATCGTTTAAAATTTTCCATATTAAATGTTTCGATATTCTTTTTCCTTCTCTCTGGATGATTGAGTACGATATAGCATCGAGAATCCTCCTGTTCGTTTAGTTAAATTACATAAAAGTCTCACTTGTAATTAATGGGGTGATAAAATATCCTCTTTTTTCATTATTACAAAAATTAAGAGTCTAAAAAAAATTAAATAGTGATGTTAACATGCTGTGATGATGTTAAAGTAATAAAAAGTAAGTTGCTTTACATTTTTTATTTAATTTTTTTTAATGAAGTTAATGTTGTTTCATGTGCAAATTTGTATCGATTTTCAGGATATTTATAAAGAATTATTCTAATTAAAAATTAATCAAGAATGCTTTAATGAAGCTATATTAGTAAATTATTGAATTTTTAAATTGAACAAGATTAAATTAAATATGTATTTATGTGTTGTTAATTAATTTAGGTAAAATTCTTTTCGTTTTACAATTTATAAATCTGTTAATAAGCTAAATGTTCTTCTAAATAATATATAATTTCTTTTTAAGGATATCAAATATGCAATACTTGTTACAAATATTTAAAAACAAAAATTCTTAATATTTTTAACTAAACTGTATCGCACTCTCAACAGTACGTTATTTAAGAATTTATAGCATATATTATAATACAAATTACATAATATTTCTTTAAAAAATGACATAAAAATATACACGAGAATTCCAACATTATTTAAAGGTTATTAATGAAAGTTAATGCTTATAAATTGTTGTTAATAAATGCATTTAATGCTCATAAATGGCCCTTTTAAATGCATTTAATTCTTATAGAAGTATTTATTTATAAAATACTTCTACAAGTATGAGAATAAAATTTTCATTTCTAACTGTATAAAATGTAATTACTGTACTTTATGAACGATAATAGAATTATCAATATAGAAAAATACAGATATATTTTTTAATTAAAAAAACACCTTTAAGGAAAGAATTTATTCAATAATATGTAATATTTATATAGTGAATGGGTGAATTGCCATTCTACACTTAAACATTTAAAAGACTAAACAGCTAAGTTTAGAAAGCCAAAATTATTATTTATTTACTAATGCCTTCGACTGTTCTATGGCTATTCTTTCTGTTTGAAAAATTCTTCTTAGATTAATTTTTAATCTTTTTCTTCTTCTATAATAACTGTATTTTAAACTAAAGAATTTATTTCTAATCGTTCTCTAGCATTGATCATGCTGTAGATGACATAGAATATACGAAAACGTTACTTAATGAGGAATAATTTTGATTCTCTAAACTTAGAAGTTTAATTTCTTAGATTACAATACATTTTCAGGACCCTAAAGCAAACTAATTAGAAAAGTATGCCCCGTTTATTTCATATATTAGCCAAAATGTAGGAAAAAATATTTGATGCCAATATGATTCTTTAGTGGTACACGAAGCTACTATTACATAAGCTAATTAACGATTTAAGTTAATATAATACTTTGTTGCTATCATACCTTTATTTATATTTTAATGATATGAATTAGAGAATTAAACGAACCATTGCAAATTTAAATATGAATGCAATTAAGAAAACTAACTAATTACTTCTATTAAATTAATTTCATTGCATACGAAGTCTATAAGTAATTTTATATCAAATGTAACTATGAATAATTAGTTTATTTTCTTTGTTTTGGCGTAGAGTTGATGAATTATTTAACGTGTAGAGATATTATGCGGAGTACACTATACAGTTTCATTTACGAGGGAGAATTCCCAGGGTTTCTTATCATAAAGGACAGCATTTTACGATAAGGAAACCGGGAATTCCCGGGAAAATTTTTGAAATGTTTTTAAAAAAATTTCTCGGGAAAAACAGACTAAAGACTTTTATATTAAAAAATATATTATATATTAAATATAGCCTACATAGCTGAAAGAGAAGCGTGTTTGAATTTATTATAATTTTTAATTTTAGTGAAATAAGTATTGTATCAAAGAATTTAACTGAAATTTTATTATAAATCAATGAAACTAATGTAAAGTGATTTGTTATTTGATACATTGATTTGTGCTATCAATACTTTTAAACATAATATAGACATACAGAACATTCTAGTTAGCATTTTATCAGCGTTTTTAATTAATATCCAAACTTCATGGAACGTATGTATCTCTGAATACGTATTTCTATCGATGCTTTCACGAAGAAAATTTATTTTTACATCAATACAACAGTTTTAACAAAACGATGTGTGTGTAGAAGAAGTCTGGAGTTACGATCCAAACTATCATTGGCAGAACGTCAGAATCACGTGTAGATGTTTTGAAAAACGTGCCGAATGTCAATAAACAAGATTTGCATCTCGAATGTTGCTGGAGTTGGAGAAGCATTACAGCCTCTTCCCAATAGCCCTATATCAGAAAGTCTTAACACGCTTTGTAACATCATTAACGGGCCTATTCACGACCAAGGATTAAGAGTTAGGAGTTAACCAATTATCATTCACTTTAAATTCACGTACGTTTATACGCGAACGCTTATTGGTTAACTTGTATCTTAACTCTTGATCATTGGCTATGGATACGGACATAACACTAGCCGTTCATATCTACAATTTACAGAAGTATCAGGGAAATTTTTAAAAATATTTACCAATTTATTCCTTTTTTTTAAATTTTATTCTAAAAAATTTATTGTAGTATTTACCATGATGTAAACGTAATGTTTACGGTACTGTACAGTATGTTACTGCAATATAAAACAGATATTTGTTATTGTGTTTTAGTTGCGCTCTAGTAGGAAGTTGGTTAGAGTTCTAAATTACATTATAACGCATTATATTTTTTTCTTATTTAAAATAATGGGAAATAGGCTCCCGAATAACGTTTTGCTGATGTTAAGCGTTGGATTCCTGTACAGTAATACCATTATATGTTCGATTAATATGATATAAACCTTGTACCACTAAACAGCTACAGGCAAAATACATATTTCATGTAGTTTTGTTATATTAAATTAATAACAAACAATACATTTCTTGTTTTCATTGCTTAAATATGTATTAATTCAACATAAAATTTGTCATAATAAACGTTTTTATTTTAATTGAAAAAACCTGTATTTAATAAATTGTATCATTAAAATGTTTTGAAATATTTTATTATATTGAAATGTTGAAAAATATTGAAAAATTTTATTATATTATATGGTTGAAAAGTCATTTTTATGATCGTAAATACGGTATGTACTCCTTTATATAGAACACCGTATAAGTGCTGTATATAATGAAGCAAACTGTTGTACAGTATAACAGTTTGTGTAATACGATATTATCTCGGTATGTAAGTCAAATATGTCATTTTTTAAATATGCAATTGCATTATAATTGAAGAGAATGACGATGGATCATCGACCGAAATACATATTTATCACCATTGAGAATAAAGGGCAATTCTTCGGACAACATTTCTATTGCGAATACTCGTGAAGTACAGTTTATAAATTAAGGAACATAGATTAAAAGCTATAATTCTGGATTTTAAATGAATAATTTATAATTTCTGTATTAAATTATTCTATAATCATCGCGTGATACGGCATAATTTTTAGCATCATTATATATTTTTCTTTTCATTAAACATTCTTTTTCTATTGTGGTAAATTAATTGCAGATTTAATTTCAATTCCAATCAAAATTAAACGTATTTAAACGTATATTTTATAACACATTCTTTACGATGACGGTACGTAAAGTATAGTCGAAATTTTATGTATTTTGATGAAAGTAAAATGAATAATGTAATTTACATCGAAAAGCATGAAAAATGCCAAAAAATGTGTTTTAAAATTCTAATATATCTTCATTATTTGAAGATATATTCGAATTTCTTTCCTAGAAATTATAGTATTATTATAATTAAGGCAATATTTTATAGGGTCTCTGTTGAAATCATCCCCCTTAAGAAATTACAATGGTACATGATCATAAAAATGTATAAAAATCAGTTAACGTCGTTATGAATGAAAATAAACGAAAAAAAATATATAATAATTTATTGAAAAATGTCAAACGGATGTTCACTTTCAAGTGATTGAAAAATTTTTAAAATCAACTTTTCTCTTGAATTTTAAAAAATTGATTGATGGCATTGTCTACAATAAAAGATAGCATTAATCATAAATAACTTATATTGAATTTTTCAAAGGAAAGAATATCATAAACACATTAATAATAATTTTTTTAAGCGCTAAAATTTTAAATTTTAAGAATTTTTATTTATAAAAAGAAAATGAGAAGAAAAAATAATAATAATAAATCTGATCAAACAGAAGTATAATAATGGAATCATTCAACATAACTTTCATTAATTATTATAAAAAATGCAGACATTCATATGTTTCATAGACACGCTGTCAATTATTTTGACCAATNAATGATTTTTCGTTTAAAACAACAGATATATATTTTTTTTCCTTTCCCTCCATCTTATCCTTGCATTAATCTTTAGTTGTCTCTTCCACAAGTGATGTATAGGCAGGAACTATCTTCCTTCTAAATCACAAATCAGATAAATTCCAGGAAAACATTATCATACACAACAATTCTTTTATATTTACAGAAAAACTGTATAAAAATCTAAAGTATAAGAAAGCAATATTTTTCTTTCTCGGTTTGTTTCTAATGTATTCTAGAATATTTTAAAATTTTCTTCTTCAAAGAAATGATATATAAATTTCGCTTGATAATCTAGGAAATGAAAATGCTTATATAATTTCTCAATTATTTATAATAATTTGTTTAAATGCATTTTTAAAGAAGAATTTAAACTTTCTAAAAAATTGTTAAAAGTTTTCTATTTATTCTTACTTTTCAGATACTCAATTATTTACATTTTTTTCATAAATACTGGATTTATACCAGATTTTCCTCAGGTGATCTCTTGAGAAATGGAAATTTCTCAATTATCTGTAAAAATTTTAAAATCGTTCTCTTTGCAAACAGAACTTGTTTACTTTTTTTTATATCAACGTTTAAAATCCCTAGTGAAATGTATTTTTGATCAAAATACAATCAAAGTTTACCTTGCAATTTTCCATTACTAGATTCCATCATCTGACTTGGAGTATTTGGCCTTCTAATAAATTTTCTATCTAACTTCTTGTTAAATATATGTTGAAATGTCTTCTCTTATTCCATTCTCTGGAAAAAACATTAAGGATGATGTTATTTTGATCCCCGAAACAGTACGTTATATTCTGTTTTGATATGTATCCAGTTCTAGCGTTAGAGGTAATCCAGGATGGATTTTCATCTTTACAAAATTCCTAACCTAAAATCTACCACCGACATCACTAAAATCTATTTTTTCTCAGTAAAGAATAGAAGATACAATACCGAATTTTTGAAATCGCGTTTGAAAATGGGTCATTACTAACCTAACAAAATGAGGTATTCTGGTATTTTACTTTTTTCTTTTTCTTCTGAAGATTTGTTTTTTTTCCTCGAGGAAAATAGAATGGTGCTTTTCCAATTCCAATGCACGCTTTATTTGAAACCACTACATCTTGAAAAATGAAATTCATAGCTATTTGACCGCGTGAACAATAGAAAAAGTTTCTAATTTTATGATAAAATTGATATCTTATAGTTTATCTGCACGCGGAATCATATTGGAGATTTGGGAAATATTCGAGGGCACAGATTGCATTAGATGGCGTCAGTTTGACATTATTGTTTCTATTTTCGGAGTTCCCAACGGAATACTAGAGCAATAAACAATTTGGAATCAGATCTTACCACAGTTAAAAGGAGTAAGAAGTCACGATTTTACTTCTTTTTTTTTTCTTCTTCTTCTTAGAATGAAAATGGTAACAAAACTGAAGCCATAAAAGTTGTTGACAAATACGCATGAAAAAATTCCGGACAATTTAGCAAGAAAATACAGTTCGATAAAAGAAAATACTCTTAGAAATTTAAAAGATTCTTCGCATAATTAGATTCCTTCTATCAGTATTTTATTCAAAATTCTTTATATAAAAAAAAAAAATGCGTAGGATTGACCTAGTTTGTGTTGATGAAATTTTGATGAGAGAAAATTTGATCAGGCAAACTAGATAACTCTTAACTAAATTAATTAGATGCTCTATTAAGAAAACTTTCATTACTGAAGAGAATAATTGCATTGGAAGGATACAAATTCTAAGAAATCTACAAAAATTATTTGGTACTATTCTAAGTAATAAAATTAATGGAAATTCCTCTTAATTCTTCGTTACGGCTTTGCTTCTGATGTTCTAATTATTAACTAGAAGAGTTTCTAAGTTTCTTTTTGTAAAATTGCTGTTTACGAAATTCTCATCTTGTTAAACTTGAAAATGATTGTTGAAATTCTTCTCTCTACTCAGAAATTTAACAAATTGATGTCGTTGTCACCATTTGATCATAACATCACCACAAATTGGTGCTCGGTCAAATGATATTGTTACGAAATCTCTGGAGGATCAACAATCGATTCCCATTGATCTTAATTCATCTATGTCTAATCGATGGTCTTCACCATGTTATAAATTTTCAATTTTTTTAAATAATGAAGTTTGATCAAATTAAATTCTGGTAATATTCTTTTATGTTAATTACATTGCCGCTAAAATCCTAAATAGTCATTAATGTGAATTGCATAATTAAAAGTATTGTATAGATAATTTATATTAAATGATGGTTGTAGCTGGATGCATACAGAATGTGTTTTAAATGCTGCTTGTGAGGATCTGAAATCGATTTCTGTTCTTAATTCATCTCTCTGTCTAGTCGATGACGGGTCATCACAAAGTATCTTTTCTTATCACAGAAGGTGTTATTATATTTATAATATAGACAATGTAATGTGTATGTTTAAAGCACAGAATTGTTAATATATGAAACACAAGTAATATGAGTAAAGATAGAAGCAGTAGTACTGTAGTAGTACTGTAGTAGTAGTAGTAGTAATATAAACAATGGAATCGGCAATAGTTGTATTAACAGTAGGATCAGCAATAGTATTAGCAGTGAGAAATTTGTAATAACATCAAAGTTATACATACGACATTGCATACGAGACATGTAAGTTACCACTATGAGTAACATCTGTGAGTATAATGGAATACATATAACTTTTCGCCATTTTCTTACTGCACAATATCTTTTCGGACACCCTGTAGAAACGATAACAGCGTTGTTACCGTTTCTACAGGGTGTCCGAAAAGCAGCACCAGCAATAGTAAGAGTAGAAGTAGCTGTAGTAACAGAGGAATGTTCCTTTGAGTTTCAACAATAAAGTTTTACATTTTCACACGTAAATTTGGTTAGGGTCGAAGTAATATTTCCATATAATTCTACACAAGACTCCGAAAAAAGTATGAAAATGATAATTATAAATTGAGACTGAAATCTTTACTCTATTCCTTACTTTTTTTTAATCATTTTAGGTCAATAGACTAAATTAATGATAATAGGTCACTATTTGCTACTTTAATCTTAATATCAGAAAAACAATACCCGAAATTCACTCTTAAATATACGTTCCTAATATATTCACAATTATGTTTCATTTACTGCTTAATAATTTAAAATTTATTAAAAAAAAAAACTTACGAATAGTTCTAATTAGAGAATATGATACCATTCCAATTATCGAAATTGATATTTACCAGCATCACTTTTTGTAATGGTTTTTAGGCTTTCTTTTTTGCAATTTACTAAGCTATCAAATAATCCACATTCTATATATTGAATTAAAAATAATGGAGTAAAGGATATAATAATTAAAAATTATAATAAAATATTATTTTTCTCGTATTAATTTATCATATTTATTACCAAAAGAAATCTCGAGTTTTTTGAAGTATTATGGCTTTGCATTGCACTCATTTATGAGAGTTTTGAAGCTTAACTTAGCTTTTAATATTTTTTCATGATCTCATTTTTGTTAAAGTAAATTGTTTTTCCAAAAAATAACAGACATTATATTGATTTTATGCACATTTTTACCACTTTAATGCGCAATCAATATTGAAGGCATTTTAACTTAGTTAAGTTCTAACCTTATAAATGGTAAACGGCGAGCTAACTCAATAAAACATCTCCAACAAACCCTACAAATGGTGAACGTTTTCTTTAATATTTTTTTCATCAAGCATCGCATTATTAAATGTTATCAAATTTNAATAAATTTTTTTGATATGTTTACAGCGATTAAAAATAACGCATTAAGATGAAAAACATTCCTTAACGAGGTAAGGTAAGTGAGTGAAACCACTTGAAACTTTTAATTGAGGAAGAAGACTTCCATTAGTCTGCTGGATTTATACAAAGCAAGACATTAAGTTGTCTTTCTAAATAGCAGGCAACGTAAGGCATAAAGGCATTAGTCCCCTGTGTGCCTTCACATAAACAGTAATAAATTGATGTCTGATTGTAATTACTCTGTTTAAGAGAAAAGAAATTCTCTGCTTCCTTGTTTATATTCTTATTTTACTCCTAATTATGTTTAAATAATTTTAAAAACAACTTTAATGCATTTAAAGAAAAATAAAGAGAAAACAAGCAAAGTTTCTTTTTATCTCTAAGAGCACTTGCAATTTATATTTATGTAATAAATTTAATCATTTTTAATAATGTAACACATATAAAATTACGTGTGGATCCTTAATTTTTGCATGTAGATATATATATATATA